>NC_136794.1:50124376-50263334 GCF_951216825.1 Electrona antarctica
TAACAGGCTAATGCTAATACACTGACAATAACAACAGGCTAATGCTAACAGGCTAATGCTAATACACTGACAATAACAACAGGCTAATGCTAACAGGCTAATGCTAATACACTGACAATAACAACAGGCTAATGCTAACAGGCTAATGCTAATACACTGACAATAACAACAGGCTAATGCTAACAGGCTAATGCTAATACACTGACAATAACAACAGGCTAATGCTAACAGGCTAATGCTAATACACTGACGGCAAAACAAATGAAAAATGCATATCCAAACATTTTCCAAAACATTTGATTAATTCCAAACTTTTTCTCCAGGTCTGGAAAACAGTATTTATGATTTCAAAATATTTCCAGGAAGTTCATGACTGTGGGAAGTATTTTAAAAAGGTATAAAAAGAACAACATTGTTCATTTGCATGTTTCCAAGTGACATTGTTTGTTCCCATAGCCCGGACAGATGGCCAACTCCATTGATGGACCATAAGTAATTAAGGGTAAACTTAATGCCATTTCAAGGTGAGAAATCCTGCTCAGAATTCATCGAAGCTAAAATGCTAACAAGTGAGACACAGTGCCGTCTCACACCGTTGAGACACAGTGCCGTCTCACACCGTTGAGACACAGTACCGTCTCACACCGTTGAGACACAGTGCCGTCTCACACCGTTGAGACACAGTGCCGTCTCACACCGTTGAGACGCAGTGCCGTCTCACACCGTTGAGACGCAGTGCCGTCTCACACCGTTGAGACACAGTGCCGTCTCACACCGTTGAGACGCAGTGCCGTCTCACACCGTTGAGACGCAGTGCCGTCTCACACCGTTGCCAGACTATGCACTCGCTGCTTCTGCGATGTTGGAGTTATATCAAAAGGCCCCGTGAAGCACTGACCTGTCGAAGGAGTCGGTGGCCATCTTGTGCAGGTAGATGAACATCTTGCTGCAGTGTTTGAGCGTGGGACACACGCTGTCTCGGCGCTGCAGCCCCCACCGGGAGCAGCCTCGTCCTCCAGGAGCCTCTGGAAAGGCTGGGCGTTGGAGGGGAACACCGAGGTGGACGTGGGCCCCAGCTTCTTGGTGTCCGAGAAGCACCCCAGGAGCCTGTGGCAGAACAGAGAGGCTGGGTCAACACTTGTGGCCAAATTTGACTGAGGGACTGCCATTGGATTTTTTTTCATAGCTTTTTTTTTTTCATAGCTTCAAATTGACACATTGGTTGTTCAGTTTGACCCACCAGTTTTGGAGATATGGCTTATAGAGTAATGTCTTGCAGAAAACAGCGAGTTGAGAAAACAGGCTTGAAAGGTTCACTTCTGTGGTCTCTAACATTACACCTAGCTACATGTTTAAGCATTTATTTCATATTTACATGTCTTCTGTGGTCTCTAACATTACACCTAACTACATGTTTAAGCATTTATTTCATATTTACATGTCTTCTGTGGTCTCTAACATTACATCTAACTACATGTTTACATGACATGACATTTGAGTCTGTTTTTTAATTTCTAAATCAGTAGTTCTCAAACTTGTTCATGTCAAGGACCCCAAAATGATAGATTTGGCCACGAACAAGGTTCCCCAGTCAGCATTCACTCCCAGGATAAGGAAGGGGTTTATTTACTGGCTAATATACAGCTCCAATTAGCAGCGATGGAAAGAGGACCCCCCCAGGGAGGAGACAAGTCATCTCTGTCCCATTTATACAGCACAATGCTGGGGGGGGGGAACCAGAACGTCTCCTGATTGGAGGGGAGGAGGAAAGTAAGGAGACCGAGGAGGGATCTACGGCGAGGGAGGAGGGATCTACGGCGAGGAGGGATCTACGGCGAGGGAGGAGGGATCTACGGCGAGGAGGGATCTACGGCGAGGGAGGAGGGATCTACGGCGAGGGAGGAGGGATCTACGGCGAGGAGGGATCTACGGCGAGGGAGGAGGGATCTACGGCGAGGAGGGATCTACGGCGAGGGTATTTCACTCACATTTGCCACAAAAAATAGATGCGTGAGAATCAGGGGAAAAAACAATTTACAAGCACAGTGAAGACTACCCCCCCCCCCCCCCCCCCCCCCCCTCCCTCCCCACAACCCGTGCCTTTTCACAAATGGAAAGCTGAAGCTATCCCCAAACTCACACCGCCCGAGAGAGAGAGAGAGAGAGAGAGAGAGCGAGAGAGCGAGAGAGCGAGAGAGCGAGAGAGCGAGAGAGCGAGCGAGCGAGCGAGCGAGCGAGAGAGCGAGAGCGAGAGAGAGAGAGAGAGAGAGAGAGAGAGAGAGAGAGTCATACTTTCCTCCTGGCAGAGAGCTATTCTTTTAAGGGTTTCCTCACATTTCTAACATGCATATATAATATATCACTATGCACTGGTTTTGGACGGTGGGGAAATTGTAATCAAAATGACTTCAAAGAAGCACTTCACTTGGACAGTTCACTGCCTACCAGTGACATCAGATTCATCAGTGGAGATTCCAAACTAATAAAGTTCCGACGTCCTCCTGGACTCACCTGATGGCGTCGGCCAGCTTGTCGTACTGGATCTCCGATCTGAAGAAGTGTGAGTTGGCGGGCTCGTAGCGCATGGCGGCCGTCAGCGTGCAGACCACGGTGTGGAGCAGCTCGAACACCTGGTTCTGGTTGGCGCGCTCCCAGCCGTGGCGTGGAGGCTGGCACAGCGAGCGCTCCATCGCCACCAGCAGAGACGTCACGTACACAAAGCCGCCCACCTTGCGGAACACGGTGCGCGTGCGGTGGCTCTCCCTCAGCACCGCCAGCAGGGCCTGTCCGGGACGGGAGGGACAGACAGGAGGACAGGTGAGACACAAAGGAGGACAGGTGAGACACACAGGGACAGACAGGAGGACAGGTGAGACACACAGGTGAGACACACAGGAGGGACACACAGGAGGACAGGTGAGACACACAGGAGGACAGGTGAGACAGACAGGAGGACATGAGACACACAGGAGGACAGGTGAGACACACAGGAGGGACAGACAGGAGGACAGGTGAGACACACAGGAGGGACATACAGGAGGACAGGTGAGACACACAGGAGGGACACACAGGAGGACAGGTGAGACACACAGGAGGGACATACAGGAGGACAGGTGAGACACACAGGAGGGACATACAGGAGGACAGGTGAGACACGAGGGACATACAGGAGGACAGGTGAGACACACAGGAGGGACATACAGGAGGACAGGTGAGACACACAGGTGAGACAGATGGGTGGGACAGACAGGAGGACAGGTGAGACAGACAGGTGTCAATACCACCGCCGAACGGAGCAAACTTGGATATGAAGAGAAATGAAAGTGCAGCGATAAGCCCCTCCCTCTGCTGAGCCCTTCATTTAACCTGGAGCTGCATCAATTAGCTTTTAACCACTTTAACCATTATTTTAAACTTTAGCTGTTGAAAAATAGCAGTTATACAACAGGTCGTTTCGAGGAAGCAATCTGAAACAGCCTTCTAGCCGTGGTTCAAACGAGCACACCTAATCAAAACAAAGAATTCAGCTGCTCTGTTCTCCCAGAGCGCAGCAAACTGGGTGGCTAGGCTAGCTAGTTTCTTGGGACATTTGTGGTCGTAGTGACTACATATGTCATTAAAAAAATATATTTTCTTAGTTTTAAGGGAAACTGTTGTTCAGTGATGCTTGCGGAACTCGACTACGTCTCGTTCCTGACCGCATCACTGTCTGACCGCATCACTGTCGTGGCAATAATCACGTTAAACCACACCCTCTTGTGTAATATTGCTTAAATCTGCAAGCGCACTATGATCTTGTACTGAGCCAGTACTGGTATTAGAGATAGCCAATAGTTGAGAAAGACATGCAAGCCTCTACGGAACCCTACGGAATGACTGACACCGTCGTGGCGTTCAGTAAAGATTAGCGGGAACATGAATGCTTACACAGTAGAGCTACAGCCGGGGGGGGGGGGGGGGGGGGGATGCTCTGTAAAGCCATTCGGAGCAACTAAATAAATCCCAGATTAGGAGACTTTTCTTTCCATCCAGAGGAGACCCCCCCCCCCCCACCCCCCCCCCAGAGGAGAATCTAATTACAGGGGCATGTTAATACTTTCTCTTCCACCTGATTGGATGTTATCACGGCAGACTGTTTTCCACCTGTGGGATGGAGATAATTAACATCCCATGGGCGGGGATTTAGGGAGGTTAAAAAAAGGAGGGGTTAATCTGGCTGCGTCCTTCGGAAGACGTGACAATTAAGTCAATATGAGGGAGGACGATTTGAAATAGCAATTTTGAATTCTGAAAGAATGACCGCTAATGCATTACCATGCATGTTGGTAATTGTGTGTGTGTGCATGTTGGTTATTGTGTGCGTGCGTGTGTGTGCATGCGTAGGTGCGTGCGTGCCCGTTTTGAGCTGCAGCTCTGTGCTGGGGGCAGAGTGCATGAGCCCTAGCAGAGAGGGGGGGGGGGGGGGGGGGGGTGTGTGTGTGTGTGTGTGTGTGTGTGTGTGTGTGTGTGTGTGTGCTCTCTCACCCTCAGTATGTCTGTCTTCAGCTGCAGCTCCGTGCTGGGAGCAGAGTGCATGATGGGTGTGTGTGTGTGTGTGTGTGTGTGTGTGTGTGTGTGCTCTCTCACCCTCAGTATGTCTGTCTTCAGCTGCAGCTCCGTGCTGGGAGCAGAGTGCATGAGCCCCAGCAGGGTGCCCATGTCGTCGTCTCCGCTGGGCGACAGCACCAGCTGCTGGATGATGAGCAGGGCGTGCTCGCGACACTGCCGGTACTTCACGATGTTGTGGACGCAGCGCGCCCCGCCGAACTCCCTGAACAGACCTGCGGACAGACAGACAGACACCACGATGGACATGGATAGACGCGGCAGTTAGTGATGTCGTGGTAAAGATGGAGTGCCGTTAGATTTTTGTATTTTTTTCCAGGTGTTCGTGTGTCTAGAGGTGACAGTACTTCATTAGAGCTCTTGGTGTGGTTGTTATGTCATGTGTTTATGGTAGCTATATATCTTGTGTTGTGTTTATAGCTATATATCTCGTGTTGTGTTTATAGCTATATATCTGGTGTTGTGTTTATAGCTATCTAGCTATATATCTGGTGTTGTGTTTATAGCTATCTAGCTATATATCTTGTGTTGTGTTTATAGCTATCTAGCTATATATCTGGTGTTGTGTTTATAGCTATCTAGCTATATATCTGGTGTTGTGTTTATAGATATCTAGCTATATATCTGGTGTTGTGTTTATAGCTATATATCTGGTGTTGTGTTTATAGCTATCTAGCTATATATCTGGTGTTGTGTTTATAGCATGCAGACTCCTCACTCATATGTGCACTTGCAGTTTTGGCAACTCCAAAGCAAACTCCACATGCGCCAACATTTTATTTACCTGACATAGTGTCGACTCCTTACCCCTGTGTGGGATCAGTAGTTAGACTGGCATATTCGCCGATACCGATATGACCCCATATGACAAATAAGGGCCATCGTTGGTTGTTTTGATACACACACAGTGTGTAATTACAGTAGCTGATCACAATGACTGAGTCAACATTCTATAATGCCAGAGAGCGACACAGACCAAAAGAGACTCATTTGACAGTTAGAGGACAACCAGTAGCACACACACACTCACACATGTGCGCAAAACAATGTTGCCGTCTGTGGTCACATGATTTGTCGTGACAGCAGCATGGAAACCAGAGCCTGATGTCCTGATGAATACACAAAGCACCTCCTCCTCCGTTTATCTGAGTGTGTGTGTGTGTGTGTGTGTGTGTGTGTGTGTGTGTGTGTGTGTGTGTGTGTGTGTGTGTGTGTGTGTGTGTGTGTGTGTGCGTGCGTGTGTGTGTGCGTGCTGCGGGGCAGGGGACAATGAAAGGCGAAAGAGGGAGAGAGCATTGAAAGTGACAGCGAAGGAAAGAAAGGAGTGAGAGACGAGGAGAGAATGAGAAGTGAACACAGGTAAGTGATGGACAGAATGTGTGTGTGTGTGTGTGTGTGTGTGTGTGTGTGTGTGTGTGTGTGTGTGTGTGTGTGTCAGTGTTGAGTTTGACTGAAAATGTTGATTTAAGTTTTAGTCATATTATTTCGAATTGCCTAGTTTTTTATTTGTGGACGAAATTGTCAATTGTCACTATATATTTGTCTTTGTTTTGTTTTTGTCATAGTTTTTTTTTTAGTTAGTTAGTTAGTTTAATTTATAAACAGTAAAAAACAAACAGCAACAACAACAGTTACACAATTATTTTCATGGGGAAAAAAAATGCAGGACAAATACATTAAAAAACCAATCTAGTGAGACATGGTATCATTTAGTGCCTTTTAGGAATGAAGGAATTTTTAAAGATGTCACGGTTAGCTTTTGGTACTTTGCTATCTTGACAGCTTTTTTCCGAAGTACCTCCTTGTAGATACAACTTAATTGTTTCTGTCTCTTCCCAATGTTTTTTGAGGCTAGGTTCACTATTCGCTGCAGCTTGCTTCTTCCTCTTACATTAAGATTGCATACCACATTGCCATGTTAAAAGTCACGGCAATGTTTGGTGTGTGTTTTACCTGCGTTAGTGTTGGATCCCTGGAGGAGTACAGTGAGCGTCTCCATCACCAGCCAGGCCAACTGCTTCTGTTCCTCTGCTACTGCGTTGTTTTTACATTCACCTACACCGTGCACACACACACACACACACACACACACACACAGACACACACACACACACGGCAAAATGTGATGTCATAGCGAGGAGAGGAAGGACAGGAGAAGGTGCTGAAGGAGGCTGCGGTACGACAGTGGTCCCCAAAACTCTTCCATGTCAAGAACCCCCAAAACCACACTTATTAACCCGCGGACCCCCATTTGAAAAGATACGGCAGGGGCCCCTCGTCCTCTCCCAGAAGAGAAGATTGTTACGGCTCTAGCAGTGATTCTCAACCCGTTTAATTTCAAGGACCCCCAGTTTGACATGCATTAGTCTACGGACCCCCCATTTAATGGTATTTCTATCTCCGGGACCCCCAAATTATATTGTAAAATCACTGTTAACTTAACCCGTTAGGGTCCATTTGGTTCCATTTGTACACTCTCAGAGTTACAGACCCATAAGGGTCCATTTGGTTCCAAACCATCATTTAGCTGGTGGGGACCCCCTGGAACTCCCTCAAGGGATTGTAGGGATTCCAGTGCAGTAGAGGACATGGACACTGAGTGGGCAGGCCGTGGGCTCATACCTTGGTCGTTGTTGGGCGTGGTGCAGGTCTGCTGCTGGCTGCTGGCGGTGGCGGGGTCCTTGAGCAAGGCAGCGTACTTGTGCAGCAGGTTGACCAGAACCTCCAGGAGGCCCACCTCCCGCAGCACGTCGCTGAACACCGGGTCGTGGCGGGCCAGCTTCAGCAGCGTGCGCGTGGCCGTGATGCCGCAGGACGCCGACGAGCTGGACTTCAGCAGCACGCTGACGCTGAACAGCTCCTTACAGGGTACGTAGTTCAGGCTGAACACCACGAACTCTAGGAGCTCAAAGTACTTGGCCTGGTGGGGGGGGGGGGGGGGGGGGGCAACAGTTAATTAGTTCCATGCCAACTACAAGAATAGAGCACCGAAGTCTGACGTCAATATCGGTAGAGGGCGCAAATCCACGGGTTCATGTACTTTGTATTTGCATTGTAATCCCCATAGGGGGGATTTTAGATCTCCTCATATAGGAACTGTGTTTGAAAAATAAACATGTCATCCCGGCCGTTTCACTCATATGGATATGAAGAATCAACTGACAGAGAAAACGCTATTGTTACTGCTACTGAATTAGTTACATTTATGCTAGAAACTGACTGTCGCAAACGATACAGAAACACCTCCCTGATCTTATATTCAGCACAGCAGGGCGTGGTTTCCAACCATGCGGGCGGTATACCTGGGCGTCAGGCAGCTTGGCCACTCGCTCAGCGAACTGCGACAGGGTGTGCTGCGCCTCCAGGATGAAGTAGTTGGCGGGCTCGGCGGCGTAGATGTTGCCGATGGCGTCCAGGAGCGTGCGGGCCAGCCGCGAGCTCTTGGCTCTCAGGAAGGCGTTCTGGAGGACCGAGAAGGCCTGGAGGTTCCTCACCGCGTGGCCTGCAGGGGGCGACAACACGCCAAGACGGCGCTGGAGTTAGACCAGTGGTTCTCACATGTGACTCTTTTTGATACAGAGACAGTCATGGCGGCAAGACTAGCTGTTCTCTTTTTGATACAGAGACAGTCATGGCGGCAAGACTAGCTGTTCTCTTTTTGATACAGAGACAGTCATGGCGGCAAGACTAGCTGTTCTCTTTTTGATACAGAGACAGTCATGGCGGCAAGACTAGCTGTTCTCTTTTTGATACAGAGACAGTCATGGCGGCAAGACTAGCTGTTCTCTTTTTGATACAGAGACAGTCATGGCGGCAAGACTAGCTGTTCTCTTTTTCTTTTTTCCAAAATGAGTTAATATCACAGGCAGACTCTTCACATACTAGAGCATGTCTGAAATAAATATCAGAGCTGAAATCGACATGTAAATATGAAATAAATGCTTAAACATGTAGCTAGGTGTAATGTTAGAGACCACAGAAGACATGTAAATATGAAATAAATGCTTAAACATGTAGCTAGGTGTAATGTTAGAGACCACAGAAGACATGTAAATATGAAATGAATGCTTAAACATGTAGCTAGGTGTAATGTTAGAGACCACAGAAGACATGTAAATATGAAATAAATGCTTAAACATGTAGCTAGGTGTAATGTTAGAGACCACAGAAGACATGTAAATATGAAATAAATGCTTAAACATGTAGCTAGGTGTAATGTTAGAGACCACAGAAGACATGTAAATATTCAAGCCTTTCAAGCCTGTTTCAAGCTTGAAAGGCTGTTTCAAGCTGTTTCTCTGCAAGACATTACTCTATAAGCCATATCTCCAAAACTGGTGGGTCAAAATGAACAACCAATATGTCAATTTGAAGCCATGATTCCCTGCTTTCGCATGACAAACAAAATAAAAACAATCAATGACTTAGCCTCGGTCAGAAACGGTCTCAAATGTTTTCATCTCATGGACCTCCCAAATTGACCATTTTAATTACCAAGAACCTCCAGTTTGACCTGAATTAGGCCCCCATTTATTGGAACTTCTCTCTCTGGGACCCCCAATTTATATTGTAAAATCAAACTCTGAGTGTACAAATGGAAATGGACCCATTAGGGTCCATTTGGTTCCTAACTATCATTTAGCTGGGGACCCCCTGGAACTCTCTCAAGGACCAATGGGGGTCCCCGGACCCCACTTTGGGAACAACTGCTCTAGAAGCACCCCAGTTTACCAGCCAGGTAAACACTCTGCTCTAAACTCCACTGAACCTCTAGTTCTTGTGTGCGTGTTGGTTTCACAGCTCCAGGCGGGCCAGCATTCACCTCCCTCTACGGTTCTGTGTCATATTAGGATCTACTACAGTACCTGACAATATTAGGTCGCCACGCCTGGGTCATCAGACAATGTGCTGCTACAGTACCTGACAATATTAGGTCGCCACGCCTGGGTCATCAGACAATGTGCTGCTACAGTACCTGACAATATTAGGTCGCCACGCCTGGGTCATCAGACAATGTGCTGCTACAGTACCTGACAATATTAGGTCGCCACGCCTGGGTCATCAGACAATGTGCTGCTACAGTACCTGACAATATTAGGTCGCCACGCCTGGGTCATCAGACAATGTGCTGCTACAGTACCTGACAATATTATTATCTAATTATTAGGTCACCACGCCACACCCTCCCTAGCTGGGACAACAAGTAATTTAGACATTATACAAGTATCGCATTACTGAGTGACCGCGTGAGCACGTTGTGTTTAAAGACTAGCAACTCATGGCTGCCTCTATGCCCATGATCCATCTGTTCATATATTGTAGTTATCCCCATACCTGAAATCTGGAGTAGGTAAAGTTGTTAATATTCTGGACACATTGACCATACCATACTACTGTATACTGTACTGTACACATTCGGGAACAATAATTTGCATAAATACATATTCATGTAAGCCAGTTTTATGCACACAAACGTGTCAATAGTGCTTTACATATCTCTGCTGTCAGGAAGAAACTCCAAAATGTTCATTATTCAGGAAATTAAAAATTATATAATTTTCTGAAAATGAAGACAACCTTATATCTATATATTTGTTTTAAACAATGCAATACTGCCTCATCAAAGTTGGTGTTGTGACTATAGAGGGTATGCGCAGGCATAACGTGAATGGGAAATAGAGTGGCAAAGTGAGTTTAATGTTAAACTCACTTTGCATCAGAAAGGACTTCTCTGTGTGGATGTCTGGGCTGTCAATCAGAAAGGACTTCTCTGTGTGGATGTATGGGCTGTCAACTCGAGGCCAGAAAAGTAGTTTTTTGCCACTCAGTAGGCGTTCCCGCATAACTTCCGGGTATGATGATGATGTCACACGCATGTCCAGTCACCCTGGCTGCTATAGTGATCATTAGCATCGTCATAGAGATGGAATCTGCTTACGTACAGACTGACATTAAATCTGAAAATGGTCAATAATGTGAGAGGGTCCTTTGTGTCCTTGATGCGTGCGTGCGGTCACCTTTACCTGTGGGCTGTGGGAGGATGAAGCCGGGCAGCAGGAAGGGGGCGCCGGTGGTCAGCCCGGCCGGTTTCAGCTCCGTCACGCCGTACGTGGTCAGACGGGTCACCAGGTTCACCAGGTCCTTCAGCGCGTCTTTGGACTCCTCCTCTTTGGCTTGCTCCAGTCTGGACACACACACACACACACACACACACACAAAACTTGGAAATATGGTAGAGGGCCATGCCAAATGGTGAGGATGCAAAGCCCACAACCATTGGCCAAAGGGTGGCGCTATAGCACTCAATTGAAAATGCAAACTTTGACCACGCATAGCTCATGAACCGTTTGACCGTCTACAATTAATCTTTGATACACATGTGTCTCCTCATGCCGAACAAGTTCCGTGCTCTTACTTTTGACCTTTGACCTCTAGATCACCCGCCATTTTGAATGAAAATCAATTAAAATGCATCTCCTCCCAGGATCTTTGATCAAAATGCACGAAAGGTTCTCAGTAGGTTGAGAGTCACAGAGGAAGGTGTAGCCTATAGTCACATGGGTCTATACCTGAGGAAGGCGTATCATTGGTTCTAACCTGAGCATGAGGTCACACAGGAAGGCGTATCATTGGTTCTAACCTGAGCATGAGGTCACACAGGAAGGCGTATCATTGGTTCTAACCTGAGCATGAGGTCACACAGGAAGGTGTACCCTTGGCACATGCGGAAGTCGTCCAGCAGCGTCTGGGAGATGTCGCTGGAGTCTTTGAGGAAGCAGGAGAGTCCGGCGAACATCTCCACGATCTCTAGAGGAGAAAGGTCGTCTGACTGCTGCATGTTCTGGACACACGTGGACAGGCATTCCTTCTCTGGATGGGCACACGCACACACACACAGACACACACACACACACAAAACATTGTTGATTTCGTCGACTTAAGCGTTATTCATAGTCTGGATTTTCGGTGGTGAGGTGACCACCAACATGACGTCACTGAGCCGCTGTGAAGAGCAAACCACCGCCACCGCTCCAGCCCTTCTCTCCGTTTTTACTCACCACCGCTCAACGTTATTTCAGCTCCAGTGGTGGAGCGGTGGTCACCTCACCACCGGAGCGGTGGTCACCTCACCACCGGAGCGGTGGTCACCTCACCAAAAATCACAAAATCTCAGCCAGAACATGTGAAGGTCTTCACTCTCAGAGCTCAGCTAGTACTAAGTACTATGTGAAGGTCTTCACTCTCAGAGCTTAGCTAGTACTAAGTACTATGTGCCGGTACACACAGAGCTCACCGTTTAATATTGCAGAGGTAGAATATTTATGTAAAATAGCAACGCTGCAGAAATGCCAAGAACTGTCCTCCTGGAGAGCCAGGCTGGATGTTAACAGAGCAGAGATGTGCTATATGGGGGTTATTGGACTGTCCTCCTGGAGAGCCAGGCTTCTACGTTAACAGAGCAGAGATGTGCTATATGGGGGTTATTAACTGTCCTCCTGGAGAGCCAGGCTGGATGTTAACAGAGCAGAGATGTGCTATATGGGGGTTATTGAACTGTCCTCCTGGAGGCCAGGCTGGATGTTAACAGAGCAGAGATGTGCTATATGGGGGTTATTGAACTGTCCTCCTGGAGAGCCAGGCTGCTACGTTAACAGAGCAGAGATGTGCTATATGGGGGTTATTAACTGTCCTCCTGGAGAGCCAGGCTGCTACGTTAACAGAGCAGAGATGTGCTATATGGGGGTTATTAACTGTCCTCCTGGAGAGCCAGGCTGCTACGTTAACAGAGCAGAGATGTGCTATATGGGGGTTATTAACTGTCCTCCTGGAGGCCAGGCTGGATGTTAACAGGGCAGAGATGTGCTGTATGCAGTAGTACAACCCCTATATGTGCTATATGGAGGTTATTGCTTTTTAACTTAGCTCTCGTGGGAACATGAGGAAATTGCTATGCTGATTTGATTGCACCTGCAAATTCATGAATAAAAATGAATTTGAAATGAATTTTTCAACTTTTCCACACACAGAGACATGCACACAGATCCTATAGACACCGTCTGAGATTTTTGGATATCGCAATATTGTGAGATTTGTGATTTATTACATGATAAGTCCTTTTCTGGTTTTAATCTCTTAAACCCTATTTTATGCTTTCAAAATGTGTTCCCAACACGTCGTAAATGTGACACGTTTTGAGTTTGTAACTGTAAGCTTCTTTGTTTCTTTCTTTCTTTCTTTCTTCTTTCTTGAAAGATGAAAGAAAACGAGATAATATCTAAAAATCACACCCTTGTGAACCGAGTGGTGCAAGGTCTTATATAGCCTGATCAGCTGTGGTCTGACATGATGTCAGTGACCATAGTAACCATGCTCATTCTTTTGGTACGAACACGGGTACACGGGTACACTGGAACACGGGTACACGGGTACAAAGCCAGTTGTTGGAGTGGTTTGCACCACTCAATAATAATAATAGGTTATCAAGGTATTTGGTACCACATCTCACCAGCACTATAAGAGATGGTGGAGTGAGCTGCCTGGGAAGCAGTTTTAGAGATGTTAGGAAGGATGTGAGAGAGGATGTTAGGAAGGATGTGAGAGAGGATGTTAGGAAGGATGTGAGAGAGGATGTTAGGAAGGATGTGAGAGAGGATGTTAGGAAGGATGTGAGAGAGGATGTTAGGAAGGATGTGAGAGAGGATGTTAGGAAGGATGTGAGAGAGGATGTTAGGAAGTGGAGTTGAAAGGAATCTGGTCAGGTGGAGGGTGTGTGCGTGTGCGTGTGCGTGTGTGTGTGTGTGTGTGTGTGCGCGCGCACGAAAGAAACATTTATGAACAAAACAAACCTGAGTTGAGTAACCAGACGACATTGCCAGGGTAGAAATGCCCTCCAGAGCTTCATTTCATTACCCAGACCATTATCTGACATGAATGTCAACGTAATAAATACATTCAACCCATCGAGGCACTGTGCTTTTAACATGTTTGTATTACCTTTTTATTTAGTTTATCTAGTGTATTGTGTGCCCCCCCCCCACTAAAACACCCATTGAGAACACAATACTCCTGTACACTAGGGATGTTAATTGATTAATCGAACAGTCTTAGTTTTTGTCATCATAGCTTAGTTTTCGTCAGTGAAAAAATGTAGTCGAGGAAAACAACAATGCTACGTACCATGGATGTATTTGACCACGTTGACGCTGAGGCCGTGGCGGGAGATGGTGGTCAGCACCTCCCCGGCGCTCTTCCTCCAGGGCAGGTTGTGGGGCGGACACCACGACGTGATGGCGCTGAACAGCAGCTGGAGGTCATCCTTCTGGGCCAGCTCCTCAGACGGGGAGACAAAGGTACACAGCTTCACCAGGATCTGGAGGGAGAGAGAGAGAGAGACATAGAGACATCAGAGACTCAGCCGGGGACACAAAGCTGCACAGCTTCACCAGGATCTATGGCGGGAGAGAGAGAGAGAGAGAGAGAGAGAGAGAGAGAGAGAGAGAGAGAGAGAGAGAGAGGTCATCCTTCTGAGCCAGCTCCTCAGCTGGAGACACAAAGCTGCACAGTTTCACCAGGATCTATGGAGAGAGACACAGAGAGTCACAGAGACAGAGAGACACAGAGAGACACAGAGAGACACACAGACACACAGACACACAGACAGACAGACAGACAGACAGACAGACAGACAGACAGACAGACAGACAGACAGACAGACAGACAGACAGACGTAGAAGTGATGAAGTCAGTGGGAGGAATTCATTGACTACATTGGGAAGTGTAGACTGAGAATGGGGATCTGTCTGAAGTGTAGACTGAGAATGGGGGATCTGTCTGAAGTGTAGACTGAGAATGGGGGATCTGTCTGAAGTGTAGACTGAGAATGGGGATCTGTCTGAAGTGTAGACTGAGAATGGGGATCTGTCTGAAGTGTAGACTGAGAATGGGGATCTGTCTGAAGTGTAGACTGAGAATGGGGATCTGTCTGAAGTGTAGACTGAGAATGGGGATCTGTCTGAAGTGTAGACTGAGAATGGGGATCTGTCTGAAGTGTAGACTGAGAATGGGGATCTGTCTGAAGTGTAGACTGAGAATGGGGATCTGTCTGAAGTGTAGACTGAGAATGGGGATCTGTCTGAAGTGTAGACTGAGAATGGGGATCTGTCTGAAGTGTAGACTGAGAATGGGGATCTGTCTGAAGTGTAGACTGAGAATGGGGATCTGTCTGAAGTGTAGACTGAGAATGGGGATCTGTCTGAAGTGTAGACTGAGAATGGGGATCTGTCTGAAGTGTAGACTGAGAATGGGGATCTGTCTGAAGTGTAGACTGAGAATGGGGGATCTGTCCCCAGAAAATAAATGAATACACAAATAAAATGGCCTAGTATCAAAGCACTGGAACTGTAGAGAAAGTTCCCAGCCTACTGTAACAACTAGAATGCATATTATTTGCTCCAGTTCTGTGATGCAACTCCCCAGAGGTATCAGTCTGGTTTAATTAGAGCTCTGTTCCTCCATAAATCTACATCATGTAACTAAAGCTAGTCCTACAGGCTAGAAGAACCCTAGTGATGACAGACTGGCACCAGAAAGGAGCACACGGGGACATCATTGAACAAGTCATCTCCATCTCCTTCTCACCATATTCAAGGCCAGGTCCGGTCTCGCCCCACCCTACATCTCCTCCTCACCATATTCAAGGCCAGGTCCGGTCTCGCCCCACCCTACATCTCCTCCTCACCATATTCAAGGCCAGGTCCGGTCTCGCTCCACCCTACATCTCCTCCTCACCATATTCAAGGCCAGGTCCGGTCTCGCCCCACCCTACATCTCCTCCTCACCATATTCAAGGCCAGGTCCAGTCTCGCTCCACCCTACATCTCCTTTTCACAATATTCAAGGCCAGGTCCGGTCTCGCTCCACCCTACATCTCCTCCTCACCATATTCAAGGCCAGGTCCAGTCTCGCTCCACCCTACATCTCCTTTTCACAATATTCAAGGCCAGGTCCGGTCTCGCCCCACCCTACATCTCCTCCTCACCATATTCAAGGCCAGGTCCGGTCTCGCCCCACCCTACATCTCCTCCTCACCATATTCAAGGCCAGGTCCGGTCTCGCCCCACACTACATCTCCTCCTCACCATATTCAAGGCCAGGTCCGGTCTCGCTCCACCCTACATCTCCTCCTCACCATATTCAAGGCCAGGTCCGGTCTCGCCCCACCCTACATCTCCTCCTCACCATATTCAAGGCCAGGTCCGGTCTCGCCCCACCCTACATCTCCTCCTCACCATATTCAAGGCCAGGTCCGGTCTCGCCCCACCCTACATCTCCTCCTCACCATATTCAAGGCCAGGTCCGGTCTCGCTCCACCCTACATCTCCTCCTCACCATATTCAAGGCCAGGTCCGGTCTCGCCCCACCCTACATCTCCTCCTCACCATATTCAAGGCCAGGTCCGGTCTCGCCCCACCCTACATCTCCTTTTCACCATATTCAAGGCCAGGTCCGGTCTCGCCCCACCCTACATCTCCTCTTCACCATATTCAAGGCCAGGTCCGGTCTCGCCCCACCCTACATCTCCTCTTCACCATATTCAAGGCCAGGTCCGGTCTCGCCCCACCCTACATCTCCTCTTCACCATATTCAAGGCCAGGTCCGGTCTCGCCCCACCCTACATCTCCTCCTCACCATATTCAAGGCCAGGTCCGGTCTCGCCCCACCCTACATCTCCTCCTCACCATATTCAAGGCCAGGTCCGGTCTCGCCCCACCCTACATCTCCTTTTCACCATATTCAAGGCCAGGTCCGGTCTCGCCCCACCCTACATCTCCTTTTCACCATATTCAAGGCCAGGTCCGGTCTCGCCCCACCCTACATCTCCTCCTCACCATATTCAAGGCCAGGTCCGGTCTCGCCCCACCCTACATCTCCTCCTCACCATATTCAAGGCCAGGTCCGGTCTCGCCCCACCCTACATCTCCTTTTCACCATATTCAAGGCCAGGTCCGGTCTCGCCCCACCCTACATCTCCTTTTCACCATATTCAAGGCCAGGTCCGGTCTCGCCCCACCCTACATCTCCTCCTCACCATATTCAAGGCCAGGTCCGGTCTCGCCCCACCCTACATCTCCTCCTCACCATATTCAAGGCCAGGTCCGGTCTCGCTCCACCCTACATCTCCTCCTCACCATATTCAAGGCCAGGTCCGGTCTCGCTCCACCCTACATCTCCTCCTCACCATATTCAAGGCCAGGTCCGGTCTCGCCCCACCCTACATCTCCTCCTCACCATATTCAAGGCCAGGTCCGGTCTCGCTCCACCCTACATCTCCTCCTCACCATATTCAAGGCCAGGTCCGGTCTCGCCCCACCCTACATCTCCTTTTCACCATATTCAAGGCCAGGTCCGGTCTCGCTCCACCCTACATCTCCTTTTCACCATATTCAATGCCAGGTCCGGTCTCGCTCCACCCTACATCTCCTTCTCACCATATTCAAGGCCAGGTCCGGTCTCGCTCCACCCTACATCTCCTTCTCACCATATTCAAGGCCAGGTCCGGTCTCGCTCCACCCTACATCGCCCATCTAATCTCCCCATATGTCCCAACCCTAGTTTTAATTAGGACAATTATTGTCCCTTGTCAAGGGACAATAATTTAAAAAAAGTCATCTACACAATGACATAAAATCTATCCATAAAACCAGTGTTGTTTTCGTCAACTAAAACTAAGACGAAAAATGTTCGTCGACTACCTTTTTCCACTGACGAAAACACAACGGAAACTACATGAAAACTTAAGCTACGATGACTAAAACTAAGACTAAATATACTGACGATTTCGTCAACAAATAAAAACTAGACAAAAATGTTAAGGAAGGGACTAGTGGACAAGAGATCCAGTATAAGTCATTTTACACTTGGTTGCATGCTGAAAATAGCAGATCTACAAGCACACAATGTGTCACGCTGCGACGCGTTGTGGGCTTGTAGATCGGCTGCTATTTTCAGCAAGTCATTACGACGGCATCAAGGCCCGCCAAAATACATTTTAGTCGACTTAGTCGACTAAAATCTTATGATATTTAGTAGACTAAAACTAGACTAACACTAAAACATTCCAGGTGACTAAAATGGCGAGCGGAGCGTCGTGCCGTGCGTACCTGGACGAAGACCTTCTGGAGCAGGGCCCTGCGGTCAGCCAGGGGCAGCTCCTGGCCCGGGGTCTTGTCCTGGGTGGGGGTGGGGGGTGGAGGCGGTGGGGCGGGGGGGCAGACGGGGGTCCCCTCCACCATGTGGGGCAGGTCAAAGAACAGGTAGAGACACTTGACCAGTGTGGAGGGGACCGACATGGTGGTCATACAGTCCACCGTTTTCTGAGAGAGAGAGAGAGAGAGAGAGAGAGAGAGAGGAGAGAGAGGGAGAGGGAGAGGGAGAGGGAGAGGGAGAGGGGGAGAGAGAGAGAGAGAGAGAGAGAGGAACATCAGTTACATGGTAAAATGGTAAATGGTGCATTTATATAGCGCCTTTATCCAAGGCGCTTTACATAGATTGTGCATTACATCCACACACACATTCATACACCGAAGGCGGCGGAAACCATGCAAGGCACCAACCAGCACATCAGGAGCAATCAGGGGTTCAGTGTCTTGCTCAAGGACACTTCGACACCAACTCTGGGGGAGCCCGGGTTCAAACTGGCAACCTTGCGGTTACCATCCAGCCACTCTACCCCTGAGCCACCGCCGCCCCTTACCGCCGTTACATGCAGTGAGCAAATAAATGATCTTTATATGCATCGCCCGGGTCTCAAACCCGGGTCTCAAACCCGGGTCTCCCGCATGGAAAAAGACAACACCTAAAACCCATGAAGCCAACATTGGTGCCGTGACCCGGATGGGGTTTCCCCCGGGGGGTGGTGCCGTGACCCGGATGGGGTTTCCCCCGGGGGGCGGATGGGGTTTCCCCGGGGGGCGGAGGTCAAAGGCGGGGTGGGGTGTAGCTGGAGTGGCTCACAAACCTCATCCCGATGACCTAGAAAGTCGGGGAATTCTCTTCGGCTTAGTGCTTAAGATGTTGGCTTTCCATGCGGGAGACCTGGGCCCGCGTTTGAACCCCAGGCGTTGCATTTATTGTCATAGCACCTTGTAAGAACAATAATGTCACACCGTGATTAACAGAAACATTCACAGCACATGAAATGAAACCAATGAAACAGAACAATAACAGGTAAAACAGGCGCAGCTTTTTGTAAAAGGGATTTAAAACAAGGCAGCAATCCTTCCTCGTCTCCTCAGGCAGGGCATTCCAAAGTGTCAGAGCTCTAATTAGCCCTACTTGACTGATTGAATACTTTATTAAGACAAACATGTAAAAACAGATACAGTCAAACACTGATTCCAAAAGGGTTAGCACCAAAAAAGGTCCTTGCGG
The DNA here is from genome assembly GCF_951216825.1 of Electrona antarctica. Classification (NCBI taxonomy): domain Eukaryota; kingdom Metazoa; phylum Chordata; class Actinopteri; order Myctophiformes; family Myctophidae; genus Electrona; species Electrona antarctica. Next base: position 50,143,412 of record NC_136794.1, read on the forward strand.
TCTGCTTTCCATTTAGAAAAGGTCCTTGCGGTCTGCTTTCCATTTAGAAAAGGTCCTTGCGGTCTACTTTCCATTTAGGTCCTTGCGGTCTGCTTTCCATTTAGAAAAGGTCCTTGCGGTCTACTTTCCATTTAGAAAAGGTCCTTGCTCTGCTTTCCATTTAGAAAAGGTCCTTGCGGTCTGCTTTCCATTTAGAAAAGGTCCTTGCGGTCTACTTTCCATTTAGAAAAGGTCCTTGCGGTCTACTTTCCATTTAGACCGTGTGCAAAAGGTCCTTGCGGTCTGCTTTCCATTTAGGTCCTTGCGGTCTGCTTTCCATTTAGGTCCTTGCTCTGCTTTCCATTTAGGTCCTTGCGGTCTACTTTCCATTTAGGTCCTTGCTCTGCTTTCCATTTAGACCGAGTGCAAAAGCATCAGAAGTAGCAGATGGTGAAGTGACGCTTTGAGCTTCTGCTACTTTTGCCGTTTTGGAATGTGAATCCTGGACGGTTTTGGACGTAAGACAAGAGGTTTCCACCCGACAGAGATGACCATGTGAAGGTCTTTCTGACCAGACAGAGATGACCATGATGTGAAGGTCTATCTGACCCCACAGAGACCACCATGTGAAGGTCTTTCTGACCAGACAGAGATGACTATGATGTGAAGGTCTATCTGACCAGACAGAGACCACCATGTGAAGGTCTATCTGACCCCACAGAGACCACCATGTGAAGGTCTTTCTGACCAGACAGAGACGACCATGATGTGAAGGTCTTTCTGACCAGACAGAGACCACCATGTGAAGGTCTATCTGACCCCACAGAGACCACCATGTGAAGGTCTTTCTGACCAGACAGAGATGACTATGATGTGAAGGTCTATCTGACCAGACAGAGACCACCATGTGAAGGTCTATCTGACCCCACAGAGACCACCATGTGAAGGTCTTTCTGACCAGACAGAGACGACCATGATGTGAAGGTCTTTCTGACCAGACAGAGACCACCATGTTGTGAAGGTCTTTCTGACCAGACAGAGACGACCATGATGTGAAGGTATTTCTGACCAGACAGAGACCACCATGTGAAGGTCTTTCTGACCAGACAGAGATGACTATGATGTGAAGGTCTATCTGACCAGACAGAGACCACCATGTGAAGGTCTTTCTGACCAGACAGAGACGACCATGATGTGAAGGTCTTTCTGACCAGACAGAGACCACCATGTGAAGGTCTTTCTGACCAGACAGAGACGACCATGATGTGAAGGTCTTTCTGACCCGACAGAGATGACCATGTGAAGGTCTATCTGACCCCACAGAGACCACCATGTGAAGGTATTTCTGACCAGACAGAGATGACCATGATGTGAAGGTCTATCTGACCCCACAGAGACCACCATGTGAAGGTCTTTCTGACCAGACAGAGATGACCATGTGAAGGTCTTTCTGACCAGACAGAGATGACCATGTGAAGGTCTTTCTGACCAGACAGAGATGACCATGTGAAGGTCTTTCTGACCAGACAGAGATGACCATGTGAAGGTCTTTCTGACCAGACAGAGATGACCATGTGAAGGTCTTTCTGACCAGACAGAGACCACCATGTGAAGGTCTTTCTGACCAGACAGAGACCACCATGTGAAGGTCTATCTGACCCCACAGAGACCACCATGTGAAGGTCTTTCTGACCAGACAGAGATGACCATGATGTGAAGGTCTATCTGACCAGACAGAGACCACCATGTGAAGGTCTTTCTGACCCGACAGAGATGACCATGTGAAGGTCTTTCTGACCAGACAGAGATGACCATGATGTGAAGGTCTATCTGACCCCACAGAGACCACCATGTGAAGGTCTTTCTGACCCCACAGAGACCACCATGTGAAGGTCTTTCTGACCCCACAGAGACCACCATGTGAAGGTCTTTCTGACCCCACAGAGACCACCATGTGAAGGTCTTTCTGACCCCACAGAGACCACCATGTGAAGGTCTATCTGACCAGACAGACAACCATGTGAAGGTCTATCTGACCCCCCAGAGACCACCATGTGAAGGTCTTTCTGACCAGACAGAGACCACCATGTGAATGTCTTTCTGACCAGGCAGAGACCACCATGTGAAGGTCTTTCTGACCCGACAGAGATGACCATGTGAAGGTCTATCTGACCAGACAGAGATGACCATGATGTGAAGGTCTATCTGACCCCACAGAGACCACCATGTGAAGGTCTTTCTGACCCCACAGAGACCACCATGTGAAGGTCTTTCTGACCCCACAGAGACCACCATGTGAAGGTCTTTCTGACCCCACAGAGACCACCATGTGAAGGTCTTTCTGACCCCACAGAGAACACCATGTGAAGGTCTATCTGACCAGACAGACAACCATGTGAAGGTCTATCTGACCCCCCAGAGACCACCATGTGAAGGTCTTTCTGACCAGACAGAGACCACCATGTGAATGTCTTTCTGACCAGGCAGAGACCACCATGTGAAGGTCTTTCTGACCCGACAGAGATGACCATGTGAAGGTCTATCTGACCAGACAGAGATGACCATGATGTGAATGGGTGAGTGTGAGACACATAATTGCAACATGCTGTGGATGAAGGCACAGTATAAATGCACCATTTACCGTTCAGATTGATTTCTTCTAGGGATGCACCGAAAGGGAAATTATTGGCCGAAACCGAATACCGAATATAGGAAACAGTTGGCCGAAAACTGAATACCGAATAGCCGAATATGATTAATATTATATATTTTTTTCCTACCATTGCTGTCATGGCCGTACCTTAAAGCTACCTGATTTATGGCAAAATACATGATTATGGCAAAACTTATATAAAATAAAACTTAACTTAAATAATTTGAATGGGTCCATAAAACATTTATTCAGCACTTTTGAATGCATTAATTTCATACACTGAATAGGCCGAAAATGCACTTTTAGCCATTTTCGACCGAATATTTACTGCGGCCGAATATTCGGTGCATCACTAATTTCTTCAATACCATCTCAGTGTTGTTTACCAAAATGTTCTACATGTGACTTTGCGCCGTCTAAAAGCCCAGTCTGACACTGTCAAGAACAGATGCTTTTGAACAGGAGAACTTTGACACTAAAGGGTTGTCCACCTGCCCCCTGGCAGGTCAACACAACGTTGACACTAAGGGTTGTCCACCTGCCCCCTGGCAGGTCAACACAACGTTGACACTAAGGGTTGTCCACCTGTCCCCTGGCAGGTCAACACAACGTTGACACTAAGGGTTGTCCACCTGCCCCCTGGCAGGTCAACACAACGTTGACACTAAGGGTTGTCCACCTGCCCCCTGGCAGGTCAACACAACGTTGACACTAAGGGTTGTCCACCTGCCCCCTGGCAGGTCAACACAACGTTGACACTAAGGGTTGTCCACCTGCCCCCTGGCAGGTCAACACAACGTTGACACTAAGGGTTGTCCACCTGCCCCCTGGCAGGTCAACACAACGTTGACACTAAGGGTTGTCCACCTGCCCCCTGGCAGGTCAACACAACGTTGACACTAAGGGTTGTCCACCTGTCCCCTGGCAGGTCAACACAACGTTGACACTAAGGGTTGTCCACCTGCCCCCTGGCAGGTAAACACAACGTTGACACTAAGGGTTGTCCACCTGCCCCCTGGCAGGTCAACACAACGTTGACACTAAGGGTTGTCCACCTGTCCCCTGGCAGGTCAACACAACGTTGACACTAAGGGTTGTCCACCTGCCCCCTGGCAGGTCAACACATCGTTGACACTAAGGGTTGTCCACCTGTCCCCTGGCAGGTAAACACAACTTTCGAGCAGCTGGATTTGGCTTTCAGGTTGCCCGACATTCTTTTACACTGAATGACAGTGTAAACACCCCTACTTGTTCACAATACAGTGTCACACTACAGCATAAAAAGGAGCATATCTACGCTTTACAGTTGTTGATCTGCAATTTTTGCTATTTTTGAATTTGAAGAAATAGCCAAAAAAATATAGCCGGCAGAGACACGTGTGTGTGTGTGTGTGTGTGTGTGTGTGTGTGTGTGTGTGTGTGTGTGTGTGTGTGTGTGTGTGTGTGCATCTCAAAAGGTCAGTGAACATATTTTCTCCTACAATATATCACCCCCTCTATGGAGCTTTGGTACAGTCTCTCGGCACACTCACACGCCTCCACAATTTACACAACCGTCGATAAGTACTCTGACAAGGTTTTAGCCTAACACCAGGGCGTCTCCGTCACCGTCAGGGAATGTTCCCTTTTTAATCAATGAAGGGTGGCTCCACTGCCCGCGTTGCGTTGCGTTGACGGAGACGCGACGCGTGCATTCAAATTGAACCGTTGCGTTTTTTGACGCACGCGACGGAGACGCAACGCGTCCGGTGGAGCCCTGGCGTTATCATCCTGCCGTCTACGTCTACTGTACAGTTAATATAAAACACTTTCATTCAGGCACAAAACTGCTACCACTTTTGCGCCACAGACATAGAACGTCATCAACATGGCATAGGTGACAACGTTGCAAGGGAGCCAATGGAACTATAAACTGATATCATTTACAACACCTTTACGAATTAATTGTGTAATTGTGTATAAAAGTGTAGACTTTCAAGCAGCTGCACGGCATCTACTGCATACATTATAAACCTGTGTCTGGGCTTCCATTTCCCTTGAAGCTCAACTAGCTGCACCTCAGTGACCTTCCATAATGGCTGAGATGCAAGTCCTGTAGCTCTGTACTGTACTGTACTGTAGCTCCCAGCATGAACCATATGCTAATGCACTAACAACACGCCTCTATCAGGAGACACAGACGGCTTACTGAGGAACGCTCCAACTCACACAGAACACGATACATACATACAGCTTACTGGGGAAGAAGCAACGCTCCAACTCACACAGAACACGATACATACATACAGCTTACTGGGGAAGAAGCAACGCTCCAACTCAGCCAAGCGGGGCCATCAGCAGCACCAGCAGAGGAGAACCCTCTAACCATCTCGGAGAGAGAAGTGCGTACAGCCTTCGCACGGGTCAACATCCACAAGGCAGCCGGACCTGATGGGATTCCAGGCCGGGTCCTTAAGGCATGTGCAGACCAGCTGGCGGGTGTCTTCGCTGACATCTTTAACCTCTCCCTCTCCCAGGCTGTGGTCCCTGCAGGGTTCAAAATGTCAACCATTGTGCCCATTCCCAAAAAGGCCAAAGTGACATGCCTGAACGACTGGAGACCTGTCGCTCTCACCCCGATCGTCAGCAAGTGCTTCGAGAAACTGGTGAGGGAATACATCAGCTCCACGCTACCTGCCTCGCTGGATCCGTGGCAGTATGCATACCGCAAAAACAGATCCACCGACGACGCTATTGCCATGGCTCTCCACACCGTCCTCTCGCACATGGACAACAAGCTGCTGAAGGACAAATATGTACGTATGCTGTTCGTGGACTACAGCTCAGCATTTAACACCATTGTCCCAGCAATACTTGACAAAAAGCTCAGAGACCTAGGGCTACACCCAAGCATGTGCGACTGGATACAGGACTTCTTGTCCAACCGACATCAGGTGGTGAGAATGGGCAGCATCACATCCGACCCCCTGACCCTCAACACCGGAGCACCCCAGGGATGCGTGCTGAGCCCTCTCCTCTACTCCCTGTACACGTATGACTGCATAGCCACACATCATGTGGTGTCTCCAACACCATCATAAAGTACGCGGACGACACGACAGTGATAGGCCGAATCGTCAACAACGACGAGTCTGACTACAGAGAGGAGATCAAATCACTGGCACTCTGGTGCCGGGAGAACAACCTCTCTCTTAACGTCGACAAGACCAAAGAACTGATCATGGACTTCAGGAGGCCGCGGAGAGACCATGCGCCCATCCTCATCGACGGTGCTGCAGTGGAAAGGGTCAGCGAGTTCAAGTTCCTCGGAGTACACATCGAGGAAGACCTCAAATGGGAGACGCACTCCACACACGTGAGGAAAAAGGCTCAGCAGCAACTGTACTGGCTCCGCCGCCTGAAGAAGCTCGGAGTAGGAAATCGCATCCTCAGGCTGTACTACAACAGTTCTGTTGAAGGCATCCTAACAGGCTGTGTCACGGCCTGGTACGGGAACTGCACTGCCCGAGAAAAGATCAGCCTACAACGAGTAGTGCGATCGGCAGAGCGGATAATGGGAATCGAGCTCCCAGCGCTCCAGGAACTGTACAAAAAGCGGTGCGTGGTCAAAGCCAAGCGCATCATCAAGGACAAGCACCACCCAAGTCACAGACTGTTCAAACCCCTACAACGACCGCGACCGGGCAAGGGGCTCTACCGCAGTATCAAGAGTTCCACCACCAGGCTCTGGTGCAGTTTTAATCCGGCTGCTGTCAGGATGCTGAATGAGGCATAAGCCTTGTTCAGCAGCCTGACAGCAGGCAGTGCAAAAACTTTTCTGGCTCTTCCTGAACACACCTGTGGATTATACCAGGGACAATGACTTGGACTTAGCTCCCCCTCGGACACACCTGTGGACTACACCAGGTACAAATGACTTTTTTGTTGCACTCATGGAGCTACTTGCGGATTATACTAGGGTCAGTCCACCCTAGGTGGACACGCACTGACCTTTTGCACCTTAATCCCATGTATAACGCACTGACTTTTTTTGTTTTTCTATTGTGCTCTTTTCTCTATGCACCTTAACAGTATAAGTATAACATGCACAGTATACATACACTGCTGCTATGCTCAGGCACCTTAGTTAGTTTTTTTTATTATCTCAGGTACTTTGTAAATGTAAATATGTAGATAACTTGTCTGGCCTTCTGTTGCTCTCTTGTTTTGATCTCCTTCCCACTTGCCCCCCACCCCTCTTCTTCTCCCCCCCCCTCTTCTTTCTATGGAAATTAACGTTGCGATGGGAACGATGTACAAAAACGAATTTCACCCACTTCTTTACCTTGTAAACCTGTGATGTGACAATAAAACTGATTCTGATTCTGATTCTCACACAATGTTTGTTTGCTTGTTCTGTCTTGTGTTTTTATGTGGGGACTGCGGATGAGAATTACTAAATCCTGTATCTATGTAATGTCCATTTATCGTGGCCTTTCTTTCCAAACAAATAAGGCCACTGGGTCGGGGTGGTGTTGCAGTCTATTGTTTGATAACACTCGCGTCTCTTCTTGTATACACTCAATCACTCACGGAGATCAGAAGTTGCGTCATAACAAAACATATTTATTTCTCCGTCACAAATGAACCTAAACTTTGAGTATATGTAATAAAACAAAAAAGAGCCTGCGGTCAACAAACTGTGAGCTTCCCCGTCTGTGTCACATTCTCTCCCAGCAGGGAGTCACCTGTCTGTCAACAGGTGTCCTGCACCTACAAATCATTCTCTCCCAGCAGGGAGTCACCTGTCTGTCATCAGGTGCCTAGCACCTACAAATCATTTCACACAAGGGGAGGGGAAACCTCCATTCAGCACATCAAATTCATAGCGTGATTATAATAATTAAATGACCACAAAATAAACAATTCATATAGCAGGCAATAAATAGCAGATTAAATGCAAATAATCATAGATAGAAAATGGCTCTAACACCATTCATTTGCATTGTCCCGTCTAAATAATGAATAAAGTAAAGATTCTGCCTTCAGAATACTCTGACCACATGAACCCTGAGAATGACCTATTCTGGGGGAGAACATTACTCTGTGACCACATGAACCCTGAGCATGACCTATTCTGGGGGAGAACATTACTCTGTGACCACATGAACCCTGAGCATGACCTATTCTGGGGGAGAACATTACTCTGTGACCACATGAACCCTGAGAATGACCTATTCTGGGGGAGAACATTACTCTGTGACCACATGAACCCTGAGCATGACCTATTCTGGGGGAGAACATTACTCTGTGACCACATGAACCCTGAGCATGACCTATTCTGGGGGAGAACATTACTCTGTGACCACATGAACCCTGAGCATGACCTATTCTGGGGGAGAACATTACTCTGTGACCACATGAACCCTGAGCATGACCTATTCTGGGGGAGAACATTACTCTGTGACCACATGAACCCTGAGCATGACCTATTCTGGGGGAGAACATTACTCTGTGACCACATGAACCCTGAGCATGACCTATTCTGGGGGAGAACATTACTCTGTGACCACATGAACCCTGAGCATGACCTATTCTGGGGGAGAACATTACTCTGTGACCACATGAACCCTGAGCATGACCTATTCTGGGGGAGAACATTACTCTGTGACCACATGAACCCTGAGCATGACCTATTCTGGGGGAGAACATTACTCTGTGACCACATGAACCCTGAGCATGACCTATTCTGGGGGAGAACATTACTCTGTGACCACATGAACCCTGAGCATGACCTATTCAACAACATCGGTTCTGGTATTCCACAGGGCTCGATTCTTGGTCCTCTGTTATTCTCCCTGTACATACTGCCATTGGGAGAACTCATTACCAATCACGGAGTCAATTTTCATTTCTATGCTGATGATACCCAACTATATCTTTCTGTAGCTCCAGATGATCTCTGTGCCTTAGACCCGCTGTTAACCTGTCTGTCTAGCATTAAATGCTGGATGAGTGAGAACTTTCTCAAGCTAAATGAGGATAAGACAGAAGTTCTCATAATCGGTTCTAGTGAGCAGAAAGAATCGATAAAAAGCAGACTTGGCAACCTGACTGTAGAAAGTAACAGTACAGTAAAGAACGTGGGGATCACTATTGATTCTGAACTGAATTTTAATTCACACATTAATCATGTTACCAAGATTGCCTTTTTTCATCTTAGAAATATTGCACGAATCAGAGCCTATTTGTCACTGGACGATGCAAAAACGCTAATCCACGCCTTTGTTTTTTCTCGGCTTGATTACTGCAATGCACTTTTTTCTGGATTGCCTAAGAAATCAACTGACAGATTACAACTTGTCCAAAATGCAGCAGCCAGAGTCTTAACTAGAACTAAGATGAGAGAACATATTACTCCAGTCTTGGCCTCATTGCACTGGCTTCCGGTTGTTTTTAGGATTGATTTTAAAATTATTTTACTTGTTTATAAAGCTCTCAATGGTCTCGCACCTTCCTACCTACATGACTGCCTGCCGAAATATGTCCCAAACCGCCCCCTAAGGTCTTCCACTGCTGGCCTGCTCGCTTTGCCTAAAAAAATGGCAACTAAAAAATACGGGGAAGCAGCTTTTTGCTTCTACGGGCCGACGGCATGGAACAAACTCCCACTGTACCTTCGACAGGCAGCCTCTGTAGACATTTTTAAAGCTCCTTAACTGTCCTCACTGTATTGTTTATGCCCTGCCTTTCTTTTTTGTGTAAAGCACTTTGAGCTGCATTTCATGTCATGAAAGGTGCTATACAAATAAAGTTTTATTATTATTATTATTATTATTCTGGGGGAGAACATTACTCTGTGACCACATGAACCCTGAGCATGACCTATTCTGGGGGAGAACATTACTCTGTGACCACATGAACCCTGAGCATGACCTATTCTGGGGGAGAACATTACTCTGTGACCACATGAACCCTGAGCATGACCTATTCTGGGGGAGAACATTACTCTGTGACCACATGAACCCTGAGCATGACCTATTCTGGGGGAGAACATTACTCTGTGACCACATGAACCCTGAGCATGACCTATTCTGGGGGAGAACATTACTCTGTGACCACATGAACCCTGAGCATGACCTATTCTGGGGGAGAACATTACTCTGTGACCACATGAACCCTGAGCATGACCTATTCTGGGGGAGAACATTACTCTGTGACCACATGAACCCTGAGCATGACCTATTCTGGGGGAGAACATTACTCTGTGACCACATGAACCCTGAGAATGACCTATTCTGGGGGAGAACATTACTCTGTGACTGTTAGTTAAGTCTTTTTTTATTAAGTTAAGTTGTTTGTGTTTTAGTTCTTTTTTTTTTTTTAAGTTTAAGTTTTTTTTATTTAAGTTTTTTTAAGTTAAGTTTTTTTAAGTTAAGTTTTTTTGTATTAAGTTAAGTTGTTTGTGTGCATGTGTGTGCGTGCGTGCATGTGTGTGTGTGTGTGTGTGTGTGTTTTTGTGTGTGATACAGATGCGCCCTCTGGTGGCGGGCGGGTGGTGTTACAGCGTGACAGACACACAGACAGACATGATCTGCTGGGTCTCATAGTAAATGCTCACTGCATTCGCACCTATGGAGGGAGTAGGAGACCAGAGAGGAGGCATGGAGGAGACAGGAGAGAGAGACAGACAGAGAGAGCGAGAGAGAGAGAGAGAGAGAGAGAGAGAGAGAGAGAGAGAGAGACAGAGAGAGAGAGAGACAGAGAGAGAGAGAGAGAGAGACAGAGAGAGAGAGAGAGAGAGAGAGAGAGAGAGAGGAGAGAGATGCTGGTAACATCAGACAGGAGGGAGGCTGGCTGCCAAGATAAGCCTTTGTTTGTCTGTCTGAAACCACACAGCAAGGGGAATACAAATGTACACACACGCACGCCACACACATACGCACGCACACGCACACAGACAGATGAAAAAGGCTCCATATTGAATGGTGGTACCAACCTGTCCTGATGAAGCCAGCAGGTTGATGGTGGTCAAGAGCATCCATCCTCGACTGGCCTCCTCACTCTGGTTGACCTCCAGGAACTGCACTATGGCTCGACTGGCTGCCTCTGTGAGAACGGACACACACAGAAAACTTTAGCACGTAGCTATCTAACTATAAATGTGCCGTCCGTCCGTCCGTCCGTAACGCACGTAACGCGAGAACCGTTCGCCCCACAGACTTCAAATTTGACACACACGTTCCACACCCCCACAGGGAGTGCAGTGCACGGCCTTGGGTCGGTGACTCGGTGACATACACAGTTGTCCAGAGAACACCACAAATGGCTCTGGTCAGGCTCTACCAGTGGACCTAATGACCCCAAGTCCCCTCAATTTCCAGCCTCTGCCTCAGCCAATTGATTAGTTAACAAGTTCACTTTTCACAGTCAGTTTGCACTCTTCAGGCACAGGCAGCCAGAGGCAAGACAGACAGAGGCAGACATACAGACAGACAGACAGATACAGAGATCTCCATATACAGTATGGGCACAAAAGGGACACAGACAGACAGATGACAAGTTGACAACGGGTATTATTAGGTTCCCATCATTCTCAAGTAGGCTGGTGGCCGACAGGCACGTACAGGTCTAGTGTTCTTTAACCACTCAAACCCTATACTCATATAATGTATACTTCGTTGACAGGGGTCCCTCAGGGGTAGGTACTTGGGGGGCCCAGAGAAGTCGCCTGTGAAACAGAAGGTGAGGTTCCTGCTCTGTACAGACTGTAGTCACACTGTCCCCCCATCGATGTCTTGTCTGTCCCCCCATCGATGTCCTGTCTGTCCCCCCCATCGATGTCCTGTCTGGTGGCTGTACAGACGTCTGTACTGTCCCCCCCACCATCGATGTCCTGTCTGTCCCCACCATTGATGTCCTGTCTGTCCCCACCATTGATGTCCTGTCTGTCCCCCCATCGATGTCCTGTCTGTCCCCCCCATCGATGTCCTGTCTGGTATGCGTCTCTATTGAGTTATGCCGGCGCACAGAGAGTCACAGTCAGACCCAGTTGGATAAAATGCAATAAAAGCCAGCGTGCTTGAGGTGAGCTGTCCCTTGAGGTGAGCTGTCCCTTGAGGTGAGCTGTCCCTTGAGGTGAGCTGTCCCTTGATGTGAGCTGTCCCTTGAGGTGAGCTGTCCCTTGAGGTGAGCTGTCCCTTTTCATTAGGCCCGCGTTGTAGTCCTTCAACCACTTCTTAAACCCTACATCCTTAGTTGACCTAGCCTGGCGTGGCCATGCAGGCGATTCTGCCATCGCTAAATAAATTGCCCCGGGGGCAGATTAGGTCTGGCATCGCTCTGCAGTTGTGGGAGGATTTCGAGCCCTCCACAGAACCAACCAGATTGGTCTGGAAGACTTGGAACCAGGCTAACGACCAACCAGGACCCAGTATATGCAATTATGGGGCAGACTTATCACCTGTGACTGTCTGGGAGTACATTAGGTACTCCCAGACAGTGGCTTCTGCAAGATGCAGCTTCAGCGTCTCTTACAGAGTTTTAAACAGCTGGTGGATGGAAATGAAACATGCAGCGTCTGCAAAGTGTTTCCGGTGTTCTGGCTGAGAGTTGCAGCCGCGTGCAAGCTTCTTTTCCATCTACCAGCTGTTTAAAAAACCCGGAACAGACTCGTGCTGCTGTGTAAGCACTGATATGAGTCTCTTCTTGTTGAAGAGACTGTCTGGGATCACCGCTTTTATTCAACAAGCAAAGACAAAAAAATCTAAAAGATAAAGCAGGAGAAAAAAAGGGTTTTCTGAACATGTACTGTATGTTTTCGTTGCTGTCGGGAGATTAGATTTTTTTTGGCATAAAGCAGTGCTATTGAACAACCTTTACGTCTGTGTGTTGTTTCATAAATCAGTGCTATTGAACACCCTTTACGTGTGTGTGTTGTTTCATAAATCAGTGCTATTGAACACCCTTTACGTCTGTGTGTTGTTTCATAAATCAGTGCTATTGAACACCCTTTACGTCTGTGTGTTTCATAAATCAATGCTATTGAACACCCTTTATGTCTGTGTGTTGTTTCATAAATCAGTGCTATTGAACACCCTTTACAACTGTGTGTTGTTTCATAAATCAGTGCTATTGAACACCCTTTACGTCTGTGTGTTGTTTCATAAATCATTGCTATTGAACACCCTTTACGTCTGTGTGTTGTTTCATAAATCAGTGCTATTGAACACCCTTTACGTCTGTGTGTTGTTTCATAAATCAGTGCTATTGAACACCCTTTACGTCTGTGTGTTGTTTCATAAATCAGTGCTATTGAACACCCTTTACGTCTGTGTGTTGTTTCATAAATCAGTGCTATTGAACACCCTTTAAATCAGTGCTATTGAACACCCTTTACATCTGTGTGTTGTTTCATAAATCAGTGCTATTGAACACCCTTTACGTCTGTGTGTTGTTTCATAAATCAGTGCTATTGAACACCCTTTACATCTGTGTGTTGTTTCATAAATCAGTGCTATTGAACACCCTTTACGTCTGTGTGTTGTTTCATAAATCAGTGCTATTGAACACCCTTTACGTCTGTGTGTTGTTTCATAAATCAGTGCTATTGAACACCCTTTACGTCTGTGTGTTGTTTCATAAATCAGTGCTATTGAACACCCTTTACGTCTGTGTGTTGTTTCATAAATCAGTGCTATTGAACACCCTTTACGTCTGTGTGTTGTTTCATAAATCAGTGCTATTGAACACCCTTTACGTCTGTGTGTTGTTTCATAAATCAGTGCTATTGAACACCCTTTACGTCTGTGTGTTGTTTCATAAATCAGTGCTATTGAACACCCTTTACGTCTGTGTTGTTTCATAAATCAGTGCTATTGAACACCCTTTACGTCTGTGTGTTGTTTCATAAATCAGTGCTATTGAACACCCTTTATGTCTGTGTGTTGTTTCGAAAATATTGAACCAATGGAAAGTAGTAAAAAGTGCTTTGGACAAAACCTCTTAACTCCATTGGACCCTCGAAATGTCTGCTAAAGCAACCTCTCATGGAAGTAATTGACAATATATAAAGTTACAACACCAACTTTGATGAGGCAGTATTGCTTTGTTTTAAAAAATATATGGTTTTCTTAATTTCCTGAAAAATATATTTTTCATTTCCTGAAAAATGAAAATGTTGGAGTGATGTTTTCCTCCCGACAGCAGAGATATGGAATCATCTGTAGTTCTTGGGAGTTTCAGGCTGTTGACGGTGTCGCACGATGCCACTTATGTCTGGTAATAATGGTGTTCACCCTGACGGTGTCGCACGATGCCACATACTGTCTGGTAATAATGGTGTTCACCCTGACGGTGTCGCACGATGCCACTTACTGTCTGGTAATAATGGTGTTCACCCTGACGGTGTCGCACGATGCCACTTACTGTCTGGTAATAATGGTGTTCACCCTGACGGTGTCGCACGATGCCACATACTGTCTGGTAATAATGGTGTTCACCCTGACGGTGTCGCACGATGCCACATACTGTCTGGTAATAATAGTGTTCACCCTGACGGTGTCGCACGATGCCACATACTGTCTGGTGATAATAGAGCTCCGAAGTCTGACGTCACTTTCAGTAGAGGGTGTCAATCTCCAGGTTCATGTATTTGTTTATTTGCATTGAGATCCCCGAACGGCGATTTTAGGTCGACGTAAGCTCAGCTGGTGGTGACTCGACTCGTACTAACCACGATACATTATATATCAATAAAATAAAAATAAAAATAAACGTAATTAACGTTCAGTTTCTGTTGTGCGACGGGCTGCGGGCAGAAGCAGCCTACCCGGAAATGTAGTCTCTGGGTTGTTTGGCTCGTTTCTAACGCTTATTTTGTTACTCTTTGGGTATATTTGTACATTTCCACCTTCAGTCGATGCTTCATATCCATATGAGTGAAAAGGCCGGGGTGATCGGTTTATTTTTCAAACACAGTTCTTATATGAGGCAATCTAAAATCCCCCTATGGAGAGTACAATGCTTATAAAAACATACATGAACCATGGCGCTCACTGCCCTCTACTGGTAGTAGAGGGCAGTGACGTCAGGACTTCGGTGCTCTATGGTGTTCACCCTGGTTTATGATAACAGGCTGATTACACACTCTTTCATTTCCTGTTGCAGCTTTCACACAAGACTGGGAAAACACTGCCCCCACTGACTAACACCTTTAATCTGGTCTGCCTCTGATCACAGTCACATATAAACACCTTTAATCTGGTCTGTCTCTGATCACAGTCACATATTAACACCTTTAATCTGGTCTGCCTCTGATCACAGTCACATATTAACACCTTTAATCTGGTCTGCCTCTGATCACAGTCACATATTAACACCTTTAATCTGGTCTGCCTCTGATCACAGTCACATATTAACACCTTTAATCTGGTCTGCCTCTGATCACAGTCACATATTAACACCTTTAATCTGGTCTGCCTCTGATCACAGTCACATATTAACACCTTTAATCTGCTCTGTCTCTGATCACAGTCACATATTAACACCTTTAATCTGGTCTGCCTCTGATCATATTAACACCTTTAATCTGGTCTGCCTCTGATCACAGTCACATATTAACACCTTTAATCTGGTCTGCCTCTGATCACAGTCACATATTAACACCTTTAATCTGGTCTGCCTCTGATCACAGTCACATATTAACACCTTTAATCTGGTCTGCCTCTGATCATATTAACACCTTTAATCTGGTCTGCCTCTGATCACAGTCACATATTAACACCTTTAATCTGCTCTGCCTCTGATCACAGTCACATATTAACACCTTTAATCTGGTCTGCCTCTGATCACAGTCACATATTAACACCTTTAATCTGGTCTGCCTCTGATCACAGTCACATATTAACACCTTTAATCTGGTCTGCCTCTGATCACAGTCACATATTAACACCTTTAATCTGGTCTGCCTCTGATCACAGTCACATATTAACACCTTTAACCTGGTCTGCCTCTGATCACAGTCACATATTAACACCTTTAATCTGCTCTGCCTCTGATCACAGTCACATATTAACACCTTTAATCTGGTCTGCCTCTGATCACAGTCACATATTAACACCTTTAATCTGGTCTGCCTCTGATCACAGTCACATATTAACACCTTTAATCTGGTCTGCCTCTGATCACAGTCACATATTAACACCTTTAATCTGGTCTGCCTCTGATCATATTAACACCTTTAATCTGGTCTGCCTCTGATCACAGTCACATATTAACACCTTTAATCTGCTCTGCCTCTGATCAGTCACATATTAACACCTTTAATCTGGTCTGCCTCTGATCACAGTCACATATTAACACCTTTAATCTGGTCTGCCTCTGATCACAGTCACATATTAACACCTTTAATCTGCTCTGCCTCTGATCACAGTCACATATTAACACCTTTAATCTGGTCTGCCTCTGATCACAGTCACATATTAACACCTTTAATCTGCTCTGCCTCTGATCACAGTCACATATTAACACCTTGAATCTGGTCTGCCTCTAATCATATTAACATCTTTAATCTGGTCTGCCTCTGATCACAGTCACATATTAACACCTTTAATCTGGTCTGCCTCTGATCATATTAACACCTTTAATCTGGTCTGCCTCTGATCACAGTCACATATTAACACCTTTAACCTGGTCTGCCTCTGATCACAGTCACATATTAACACCTTTAATCTGGTCTGCCTCTGATCACAGTCACATATTAACACCTTTAATCTGCTCTGCCTCTGATCACAGTCACATATTAACACCTTTAACCTGGTCTGCCTCTGATCACAGTCACATATTAACACCTTTAACCTGGTCTGCCTCTGATCACAGTCACATATTAACACCTTTAATCTGGTCTGCCTCTGATCACAGTCACATATTAACACCTTTAATCTGCTCTGCCTCTGATCACAGTCACATATTAACATCTTTAATCTGGTCTGCCTCTGATCACAGTCACATATTAACACCTTTAATCTGGTCTGCCTCTGATCACAGTCACATATTAACATCTTTAATCTGGTCTGCCTCTGATCACAGTCACATATTAACATCTTTAATCTGGTCTGCCTCTGATCACAGTCACATATTAACACCTTTAATCTGGTCTGCCTCTGATCACAGTCACATATTAACACCTTTAATCTGGTCTGCCTCTGATCATATTAACACCTTTAATCTGCTCTGCCTCTGATCACAGTCACATATTAACACCTTTAATCTGGTCCGCCTCTGATCACAGTCACATATTAACACCTTTAATCTGCTCTGCCTCTGATCACAGTCACATATTAACACCTTTAATCTGGTCTGCCTCTGATCACAGTCACATATTAACACCTTTAATCTGGTCTGCCTCTGATCACAGTCACATATTAACACCTTTAATCTGCTCTGCCTCTGATCACAGTCACATATTAACACCTTTAATCTGGTCTGCCTCTGATCACAGTCACATATTAACACCTTGAATCTGGTCTGCCTCTAATCATATTAACACCTTTAATCTGGTCTGCCTCTGATCACAGTCACATATTAACATCTTTAAACTGGTCTGCCTCTGATCATATTAACATCTTTAATCTGGTCTGCCTCTGATCACAGTCACATATTAACACCTTTAATCTGCTCTGCCTCTGATCACAGTCACATATTAACACCTTTAATCTGCTCTGCCTCTGATCACAGTCACATATTAACACCTTTAATCTGGTCTGCCTCTGATCACAGTCACATATTAACACCTTTAATCTGGTCTGCCTCTGATCACAGTCACATATTAACACCTTTAATCTGGTCTGCCTCTGATCACAGTCACATATTAACACCTTTAATCTGGTCTGCCTCTGATCACAGTCACATATTAACACCTTTAATCTGGTCTGCCTCTGATCACAGTCACATATTAACACCTTTAATCTGGTCTGCCTCTGATCACAGTCACATATTAACACCTTTAATCTGCTCTGCCTCTGATCACAGTCACATATTAACACCTTTAATCTGGTCTGCCTCTGATCAGTCACATATTAACACCTTTAATCTGGTCTGCCTCTGATCACAGTCACATATTAACACCTTTAATCTGGTCTGCCTCTGATCACAGTCACATATTAACACCTTTAATCTGGTCTGCCTCTGATCACAGTCACATATTAACATCTTTAATCTGGTCTGCCTCTGATCATATTAACACCTTTAATCTGGTCTGCCTCTGATCAGTCACATATTAACACCTTTAATCTGGTCTGCCTCTGATCACAGTCACATATTAACACCTTTAATCTGGTCTGCCTCTGATCACAGTCACATATTAACACCTTTAATCTGCTCTGCCTCTGATCACAGTCACATATTAACACCTTTAATCTGGTCTGCCTCTGATCACAGTCACATATTAACACCTTTAATCTGGTCTGCCTCTGATCATATTAACACCTTTAATCTGGTCTGCCTCTGATCACAGTCACATATTAACACCTTTAATCTGGTCTGCCTCTGATCACAGTCACATATTAACACCTTGAATCTGGTCTGCCTCTGATCAGTCACATATTAACACCTTTAATCTGGTCTGCCTCTGATCACAGTCACATATTAACACCTTTAATCTGGTCTGCCTCTGATCACAGTCACATATTAACATCTTTAATCTGGTCTGCCTCTGATCATATTAACACCTTTAATCTGGTCTGCCTCTGATCAGTCACATATTAACACCTTTAATCTGGTCTGCCTCTGATCACAGTCACATATTAACACCTTTAATCTGGTCTGCCTCTGATCACAGTCACATATTAACACCTTTAATCTGGTCTGCCTCTGATCACAGTCACATATTAACACCTTTAATCTGGTCTGCCTCTGATCACAGTCACATATTAACACCTTTAATCTGGTCTGCCTCTGATCACAGTCACATATTAACACCTTTAATCTGGTCTGCCTCTGATCACAGTCACATATTAACACCTTTAATCTGGTCTGCCTCTGATCAGTCACATATTAACACCTTTAATCTGGTCTGCCTCTGATCATATTAACACCTTTAATCTGGTCTGCCTCTGATCACAGTCACATATTAACACCTTTAATCTGGTCTGCCTCTGATCACAGTCACATATTAACACCTTTAATCTGGTCTGCCTCTGATCACAGTCACATATTAACACCTTTAATCTGCTCTGCCTCTGATCACAGTCACATATTAACACCTTTAATCTGCTCTGCCTCTGATCACAGTCACATATTAACACCTTTAATCTGCTCTGCCTCTGATCATATTAACACCTTTAATCTGGTCTGCCTCTGATCACAGTCACATATTAACACCTTTAATCTGGTCTGCCTCTGATCACAGTCACATATTAACATCTTTAATCTGGTCTGCCTCTGATCACAGTCACATATTAACACCTTTAATCTGGTCTGCCTCTGATCACAGTCACATATTAACACCTTTAATCTGGTCTGCCTCTGATCATATTAACACCTTTAATCTGGTCTGCCTCTGATCACAGTCACATATTGTAATGTAGACAAACGATTTCACTGGTTTGGAAAGTGGCGAATCGGTAAAAATGCAGAAAGGCTTCTTCTTCTCTTTAAAGCTGTTTATTGTAAATCCTTGTACAGAAAAGTCTGCCCAAAACAGCCCTGTGTTGCAGATAATAAACAAAAAGTATCCTCAATGAGAAATAGTCCAAACAAAAGGGTCCTTCTTAACACATATTAACAACTTTAATCTGGTCTGCCTCTGATCGCAGTCACAGATAATAAGCAAAGACTGGCTGCACATCTCGGTGATAAAGAGACACATTTAGAATGGAGCAAACTACAGACACCGTCACGGTTCAACTGGTACACCATATTTAAACTACAGACACCGTCACGGTTGAACTGGTACACCATATTTAAACTACAGACACCGTCACGGTTCAACTGGTACACCATATTTAAACTACAGACACCGTCACGGTTCAACTGGTACACCATATTTAAACTACAGACACCGTCACGGTTCAACTGGTACACCATATTTAAACTACAGACACCGTCACGGTTCAACTGGTACACCATATTTAAACTACAGACACCGTCACGGTTCAACTGGTACACCATATTTAAACTACAGACACCGTCACGGTTCAACTGGTACACCATATTTAAACTACAGACACCGTCACGGTTCAACTGGTACACCATATTTAAACTACAGACACCGTCACGGTTCAACTGGTACACCATATTTAAACTACAGACACCGTCACGGTTCAACTGGTACACCATATTTAAACTACAGACACCGTCACGGTTCAACTGGTACACCATATTTAAACTACAGACACCGTCACGGTTCAACTGGTACACCATATTTAAACTACAGACACCGTCACGGTTCAACTGGTACACCATATTTCACCCGTAATGTAACAGATTCTGGCGGCTCACTGGTCATAAAGGCTACAGTATATTAAGCTCAATCTATACTAAGACGTGTGTAAATAATTTATATCCGACTGCCTCGTGTTCCTTGACGCACCAGGGCAGCACATTAACACACCAGTCCACGTGGATAGCAACCTTAAACAACCATGTGTCCAACCATCTCGCCCCTCTCGGGTACGGTCGCCCCTAAACCATCTCGCCCCTCTCGGGTACGGTCGCCCCTAAACCATCTCGCCCCGCTCGGGTACGGTCGCCCCTAAACCATCTCGCCCCGCTCGGGTACGGTCGCCCCTAAACCATCTCGCCCGCTCGGGTACGGTCGCCCCTAAACCATCTCGCCCCTCTCGGGTACGGTCGCCCCTAAACCATCTCGCCCCTCTCGGGTACGGTCGCCCCTAAACCATCTCGCCCCTCTCGGGTACGGTCGCCCCTAAACCATCTCGCCCCTCTCGGGTACGGTCGCCCCTAAACCATCTCGCCCCTCTCGGGTACGGTCGCCCCTAAACCATCTCGCCCCGCTCGGGTACGGTCGCCCCTAAACCATCTCGCCCCGCTCGGGTACGGTCGCCCCTAAACCATCTCGCCCCTCTCGGGTACGGTCGCCCCTAAACCATCTCGCCCCTCTCGGGTACGGTCGCCCCTAAACCATCTCGCCCCTCTCGGGTACGGTCGCCCCTAAACCATCTCGCCCCTCTCGGGTACGGTCGCCCCTAAACCATCTCGCCCCTCTCGGGTACGGTCGCCCCTAAACCATCTCGCCCCTCTCGGGTACGGTCGCCCCTAAACCATCTCGCCCCTCTCGGGTACGGTCGCCCCTAA
Organism: Electrona antarctica; assembly: GCF_951216825.1. Lineage (NCBI taxonomy): Eukaryota > Metazoa > Chordata > Actinopteri > Myctophiformes > Myctophidae > Electrona > Electrona antarctica. Next base: position 50,164,338 of record NC_136794.1, read on the forward strand.
ACCATCTCGCCCCTCTCGGGTACGGTCGCCCCTAAACCATCTCGCCCCTCTCGGGTACGGTCGCCCCTAAACCATCTCGCCCCGCTCGGGTACGGTCGCCCCTAAACCATCTCGCCCGCTCGGGTACGGTCGCCCCTAAACCATCTCGCCCCTCTCGGGTACGGTCGCCCCTAAACCATCTCGCCCGTACCATCTCGGGTACGGTCGCCCCTAAACCATCTCGCCCGTACCATCTCGGGTACGGTCGCCCCTAAACCATCTCGCCCCTCTCGGGTACGGTCGCCCCTAAACCATCTCGCCACTCTCGGGTACGGTCGCCCCTAAACCATCTCGCCCCTCTCGGGTACGGTCGCCCCTAAACCATCTCGCCCCTCTCGGGTACGGTCGCCCCTAAACCATCTCGCCCCTCTCGGGTACGGTCGCCCCTAAACCATCTCGCCCCTCTCGGGTACGGTCGACCCTAAACCATCTCGCCCCTCTCGGGTACGGTCGCCCCTAAACCATCTCGCCCCTCTCGGGTACGGTCGCCCCTAAACCATCTCGCCCCTCTCGGGTACGGTCGCCCCTAAACCATCTCGCCCCTCTCGGGTACGGTCGCCCCTAAACCATCTCGCCCCTCTCGGGTACGGTCGCCCCTAAACCATCTCGCCCCTCTCGGGTACGGTCGCCCCTAAACCATCTCGCCCCTCTCGGGTACGGTCGCCCCTAAACTATCTCGCCCCTCTCGGGTACGGTCGCCCCTAAACCATCTCGCCCCTCTCGGGTACGGTCGCCCCTAAACCATCTCGCCCCTACATTTTCCCGCCGACCTCAAACCGACCGTTCGGTGCCGCGGTTCTAGTATTGTTTATTTAGTTTTACTGAGAATAAGGTTAGAAATAAGTTTAGGGTTAGGCATAGTTTTACTGAGGTTAAGTTTAGGAATAAGGTTAGGTTTAGGCATAGTTTTACTGGGGTTAAGTTTAGGAATAAGGTTAGGTTTAGGCATAGTTTTACTGGGGTTAAGTTTAGGAATAAGGTTAGGTTTAGGCATAGTTTTACTGGGGTTAAGTTTAGGAATAAGGTTAGGTTTAGGCATAGTTTTACTGGGGTTAAGTTTAGGAATAAGGTTAGGTTTAGGCATAGTTTTACTGGGGTTAAGTTTAGGAATAAGGTTAGGTTTAGGCATAGTTTTACTGGGGTTAAGTTTAGGAATAAGGTTAGGTTTAGGCATAGTTTTACTGGGGTTAAGTTTAGGAATAAGGTTAGGTTTAACCGTTTAAGCATAATTTACTTAGGTTACTTTAGGAATGCCAACCAGGCCACGCAGTTCCGCCGGCTGTACGCCCGGGGCGAGTTGGTAAAGGGGCGAGTTGGTAAAGGGGCGAGTTGGTAAAGGCTTTCTACATTTCTGGCGGGCTCCGTTGTCTCACCTGTGGATTTGTTGGAGGCTCGTCGTCTGATCTCCGTCACCATGAGCCGAGACACCTGGGTGGTGAACTGGAGCAGGTCAGAGAACTTCTCCGTCATGCTGCTGGGAGGAGCGATGCCAAACACCTGGAGGGACATGAAGGGTTAACAAGGTTTAGCCAAACACCTGGAGGGACATGAAGGGTTAACAAGGTTTAACCAAACACCTGGAGGGACATGAAGGGTTAACAAGGTTTAACCAAACACCTGGAGGGACATGAAGGGTTAACAAGGTTTAACCAAACACCTGGAGGGACATGAAGGGTTAACAAGGTTTAGCCAAACACCTGGAGGGACATGAAGGGTTAACAAGGTTTAGCCAAACACCTGGAGGGACATGAAGGGTTAACAAGGTTTAGCCAAACACCTGGAGGGACATGAAGGGTTAACAAGGTTTAACCAAACACCTGGAGGGACATGAAGGGTTAACAAAGTTTACTCACCTGGAAAACAGTGTTGTTTTTGTCGACTAAAACTAAATATATCAACAAGTTCGTCACAAAATAAAAAGTAGACTAAAATGTTAGGAAGGGACTAGTGGACAAGAGATCCAGTAGAAGTCATTTTACACTTGGTTGCATGCTGGAAATAGCTGATCTACAAGCTCACAACGCGTCGCGCTGCGACACGTCGTGAGCTTGTAGATCGGCTATTTTCAGCAAGTGTAAAATCAGCCATTATGATGGCATCAAGGCCCACCAATTGTACAAATCTACAGTTGATTTACTCGACTAAAATGTATTTTGACGGGCCTTGATGCCATCATAATGGCTGATTTTACACTCAGGACAGCCAAATTGGCAGAGAGAGATGATTTGATGACGTCCAAGAGTCTTCACAACTGTTTGCGCTGCTGGGTCGCGAGACATGGCCAAAGCATTTCCGGGGGTCCCCAGAGGGGGTCCCCGGACATGGCCAAAGCATTTCCGGGGGTCTCCAGCCAAAAAGGTTGAGAACCCCTGGATCAAACCACTTTAACCCTCTATCTATTATTGATAATGTGTTATATATTCCATCTACAGATGGAATATATAACAGATGACTCCATCCAGATTCTATCTACATGGTCGCTGCTGACCAGCTAAACAATTCACAATAATGCTAAATTAGGGCAGCATAATATAAATAATAAAACACCACATTGCATTTATTTGGAGAAAATAAATACTTCAACTGAAATATAGCCACTACTATACTAGGCTACAGAATGCACAGCTTTTCCAGGCGACTGGCTCGTGGCTCGTGGCCTGACCTGTGTGTGGTCCATCATTGCATGCGTTGCACCCATGATCATAATGTCTTGGATCTCTCCTGACTAGGCAAGCATGTGCTAATTCAGAACCACCAGTCCTTCTGTACCCTGACCCTTAAAGAACAGGTCTAATTCAGAACCACCAGTCCTTCTGTACCCTGACCCTTAAAGAACAGGTCACAGAGCATTTCATCCAACTAATGGTCATAATGGTAGATCATGTGTTCACCAGGCCTGGGTAGCTCAGTTGGAGAAGTCAAGTTGCTAGTCGTGGCTTTGACTCCAGGCACCGCCGCCGCCTCCGCGTCAGTGTTGGGTTCTTTGACTCCAGGCACCGCCGCCGCCTCCGCGTCAGTGTTGGGTTCTTTGACTCCAGGCACCGCCGCCGCCTCCGCGTCAGTGTTGGGTTCTTTGACTCCAGGCACCGCCGCCGCCTCCGCGTCAGTGTTGGGTTATTTGACTCCAGGCACCGCCGCCGCCTCCGCGTCAGTGTTGGGTTCTTTGACTCCAGGCACCGCCGCCGCCTCCGCGTCAGTGTTGGGTTCTTTGACTCCAGGCACCGCCGCCGCCTCCGCGTCAGTGTTGGGTTCTTTGACTCCAGGCACCGCCGCCGCCTCCGCGTCAGTGTTGGGTTCTTTGACTCCAGGCACCGCCGCCGCCTCCGCGTCAGTGTTGGGTTCTTTGACTCCAGGCACCGCCGCCGCCTCCGCGTCAGTGTTGGGTTCTTTGACTCCAGGCACCGCCGCCGCGTCAGTGTTGGGTTCTTTGACTCCAGGCACCGCCGCCGCCTCCGCGTCAGTGTTGGGTTCTTTGACTCCAGGCACCGCCGCCGCCTCCGCGTCAGTGTTGGGTTCTTTGACTCCAGGCACCGCCGACCGCCTCCGCGTCAGTGTTGGGTTCTTTGACTCCAGGCACCGCCGCCGCCTCCGCGTCAGTGTTGGGTTCTTTGACTCCAGGCACCGCCGCCGCCTCCGCGTCAGTGTTGGGTTCTTTGACTCCAGGCACCGCCGCCGCCTCCGCGTCAGTGTTGGGTTCTTTGACTCCAGGCACCGCTGCCGCCTCCGCGTCAGTGTTGGGTTCTTTGACTCCAGGCACCGCCGCCGCCTCCGCGTCAGTGTTGGGTTCTTTGACTCCAGGCACCGCCGCCGCCTCCGCGTCAGTGTTGGGTTCTTTGACTCCAGGCACCGCCGCCGCCTCCGCGTCAGTGTTGGGTTTGACTCCAGGCACCGCCGCCGCCTCCGCGTCAGTGTTGGGTTTGACTCCAGGCACCGCCGCCGCCTCCGCGTCAGTGTTGGGTCTTTGACTCCAGGCACCGCCGCCGCCTCCGCGTCAGTGTTGGGTTTTTTTACACTTGGTTTCATGCTGAAAATAGCAGATCTACAAGCTCACAACGCATTGCAGCGCGACACGTTGTAGATCTTGTAGATATGCTATTTTCAGCAAGTGTAAAAACAGCCATTACGACGGCATCAAGGCCCGCCAAAACACATTTCAGTCGACTAAATCAACCGTAGATTTAGTCGACTAAAACTAGACTAACACTAAAACATTCCAGGTGACTAAAATGTGACTAAAACTAAATGAAAGATTCATTCCAGAGACATGACTAAACTAAAATAAGAAATGTGCTGCCAAAAACACTGTGATGCAACACCTTTGTTTTCTCTCGGCTTAATTACTGCAACGCACTTTATCTGGACTGCCTAAGAAAACAACTGACAGATTACAACTTGTCCAAAATGCAGCAGCCAGAGTTTTAACTAGAACTAAGATGAGAGAACATATTACTCCAGTTTAGGCTTCACTGCACTGGCTTCCGGTTGTTTTTAGGATTGATTTTAACATTATGTTACTAGTTTATAAAGCTCTCAATGGTCTGACACCTTCCTACCTACATGACTGCCTGCCTAAATATGTCCCAAACCTTCCTACCTACATGACTGCCTGTCTAAATATGTCCCAAACCTTCCTACCTACATGACTGCCTGCCTAAATATGTCCCAAACCTTCCTACCTTCATGACTGCCTGTCTAAATATGTCCCAAACCTTCCTACCTACATGACTGCCTGCCTAAATATGTCCCAAACCTTCCTACCTACATGACTGCCTGCCTAAATATGTCCCAAACCTTCCTACCTTCATGGCTGCCTGTCTAAATATGTCCCAAACCTTCTTACCTACATGACTGCCTGCCTAAATATGTCCCAAACCTTCCTACCTTCATGACTGCCTGTCTAAATATGTCCCAAACCTTCCTACCTACATGACTGCCTGTCTAAATATGTCCCAAACCTTCCTACCTACATATGTCCCAAACCTTCCTACCTACATGACTGCCTGCCTAAATATGTCCCAAACCTTCCTACCTTCATGACTGCCTGCCTAAATATGTCCCAAACCTTCCTACCTACATGACTGCCTGCCTAAATATGTCCCAAACATTCCTACCTACATGACTGCCTGTCTATGTCCCAAACCTTCCTACCTACATGACTGCCTGCCTAAATATGTCCCAAACCTTCTTACCTACATGACTGCCTGTCTAAATATGTCCCAAACCTTCCTACCTACATGACTGCCTGTCTAAATATGTCCCAAACCTTCCTACCTACATGACTGCCTGCCTAAATATGTCCCAAACCTTCCTACCTACATGACTGCCTGCCTAAATATGTCCCAAACCTTCCTACCTACATGACTGCCTGTCTAAATATGTCCCAAACCTTCCTACCTACATGACTGCCTGCCTAAATATGTCCCAAACCTTCCTACCTACATGACTGCCTGCCTAAATATGTCCCAAACCTTCCTACCTACATGACTGCCTGCCTAAATATGTCCCAAACCTTCCTACCTACATGACTGCCTGTCTAAATATGTCCCAAACCTTCCTACCTACATGACTGCCTGTCTAAATATGTCCCAAACCTTCCTACCTACATGACTGCCTGTCTAAATATGTCCCAAACCTTCCTACCTACATGACTGCCTGCCTAAATATGTCCCAAACCTTCCTACCTACATGACTGCCTGCCTAAATATGTCCCAAACCTTCCTACCTACATGACTGCCTGCCTAAATATGTCCCAAACCTTCCTACCTACATGACTGCCTGCCTAAATATGTCCCAAACCTTCCTACCTACATGACTGCCTGCCTAAATATGTCCCAAACCTTCCTACCTACATGACTGCCTGCCTAAATATGTCCCAAACCTTCCTACCTACATGACTGCCTGCCTAAATATGTCCCAAACCTTCCTACCTACATGACTGCCTGCCTAAATATGTCCCAAACCTTCCTACCTACATGACTGCCTGCCTAAATATGTCCCAAACCGCCCCTCAGGTCTTCCACTGCTGGCCTGCTCGCTTTGCCTTAAAAAATGAAACGGTGAAGCAGCGTTTTGCTTCTAGGGGCCAACGGCGTGGAACAAACTCCCACTGTACCTTCGACAGGCAGCCTCTGTAGACATTGTTATACACTCTTGCTTTTAATTGATCTTTTACATTTTTTGTTATTCATGTCCTCACTGTATTGCATTACTGCTACTATTTTTTAATGTTTTATGGCTTGCTTTTATTTTCTTTCTTTCTCCATTGCTCTGTAAAGCACTTTGAGCTGCATTTCATGTCATGAAAGGTGCTATACCAATAAAGTTGTATTATTATTATTAACAAGCATCAGTCACCCTGTTGAAGACGGGCAGCATCATGTACAGCTTCTCCTCCTGCTCCTTCTGGGTCATGTGACGCGGCGGGTGGCACAGCTCCGAGAAGAGGCGGCGGAGGTGCATGAGGCCCAGAGCGTTGTCCTGAGGGCTGCACGACTCCTCCTGCCGCGGCCGGCCCATGATCCTCTTCACCATGTTCATCCTGGTGGCGAGGGGCTTGGGCAGGCCAAAGCCGGCCCTGCAATACAGACAGACACAGAGAGAGAAGTTGGTGAGTGGCTTGGGCAGGCCAAAGCACCCTGCATTACTTACTTACAGACAGACAGACAGACAGACAGACAGACAGACAGACAGACAGAGAGTGGCTTGGGCCAATATATATATATCCCACCCTTTTCACAATGGCCTGTTATAGCGCCACCAACAGGTGGATTTTAGCAAAACACATTTGGAACAAACTGCCGGAAATCATCCAATTGCCATCCAAGGCGTAAGAAGAAATGGCACCCTTTTCACATTGGCCTATTATAGTGCCACCAGGAGGCCACAACCTGACCTGCCCTGGTGGAGACCTGTCCTATTATAGCGCCACCAGGAGGCCACAACCTGACCTGCCCTGGTGGAGACCTGTCCTATTATAGCGCCACCAGGAGGCCACAACCTGACCTGCCCTGGTGGAGACCTGTCCTATTATAGCGCCACCAGGAGGCCACAACCTGACCTGCCCTGGTGGAGACCTGTTCCCAGAGAGGGGGAACTTTATCTAGTTTTGTCCATGAAATGCTACTCTGTAGGAGAGCTGCATGGCGTTGACGTCAGTGTCACAGTGTCGTCACAGTGATGTCACTGTGACGACACTGTGACGTCACTGTGACACTGTGACGACACTGTGACGTCACTGTGACACTGTGACGTCACAGTGACGTCACAGTGACGTCACAGTGTCACTGTGACGTCACTGTGACAATGTGACGTCACTGTGACACTGTGACGTCACTGTGACGTCACTGTGACGTCACAGTGACGTCACTGTGACGTCACAGTGACGTCACTGTGCCACTGTGACGTCACAGTGTCACACACCGCCTGCTGGTATCATCCTGTTCATTGGCTCGTACTGTAACAGGATAATGTTTTCCGTAGTCATACAGTGTTCCGTGACGTTTGCCCTTGCATTTCTTTGACTTAAGACTGGGGAGGAATCCACAGAAAAATTTACTTTCATCTCGTCTGCCTCTGATCATATATTGATGAAGCCTGCAAAATCTCAGAGATGAAGTAATAGGTTGAGATATTCTTCAAAAGATGAGTCATCACAGACCGAGTTAAAAGCACTGTGGGGGTTGAACTGGGACGCTGCATTTTACACACAACTTAACCCATTCTGGCGGCTCACTGGTCATATACTGTATATTAACCCATTTAGGCCCGACGAAATTTAAAAATGTCTTCTAAATCATGACAGTTTTCTGAAATACCTATGTTTATGTCAGTAGTGCTCAATATTTCATGTCAAGGACCCCGAGAATTATATTTAATTGGCCGCCGACCCTCATCTGAACATATGTTGTTTCAGGGCCCCCCCAGAAGCAAAGATTTGAGTTAAAAACATTCACTCTGAAAGAATATATATTCAAAGATTTGAGGCACAGTTTCACGATTTTTCAAAAATAGCAGATCTACAAGCTCGTAGCGCAGCACCGAGTGCCGCACTACGAGCTTGTAGATCTGCTATTTTTCAAAAGCTAAAGTATAACATAATACCCATCCTGGACGGGTTCAATGGGTCCATGCAGAATGAGCTCCCATCCAGACCAAGATGTGTGTAAATAATTGATATCTGACTGGCCTGGGGGGGGGGGGGGGGGGGGGGGGGAACGCAATAATAACACAACAGTCCACGTGGATAACAAGCTCAGACATATTATGTAGCATAACAGCATCTAATACATGCACTGGGTAGAGACACACACACAAACACACACCCACGCGCACTTTTTCAAGACGACGAGCGATCACACCATTTAAGTTTGATTTTCATGAAACGAAGGTGCATGCGCGACGGGATGAGTCTTCAAAAGGTTTGTGAAAATCTCTGCAGTGAAGGTTATTTGACTATTTCAATTCAATGCAGACTCGTGTTAATACAGGTCATGCATTGCTGTTTTTGTTAAGTGCATTTCCTGCCAAGTAATAATAATAATGGAGTGCATTTTTATAGCGCTTTTCTATGTACTACGTGCTTTACTCAAAGCGCATTACAACACGGTTCATTCATTCATTCATTGGGAGGTGAAGGTTCATTCATTCATACGTTGGGAGGTGAAGGTTCATTCATTCATACATTGGGAGGTGAAGGTTCATTCATTCATACATTGGGAGGTGACGGTTCATTCATTCATACATTGGGAGGTGAAGGTTCATTCATTCATACGTTGGGAGGTGAAGGTTCATTCATTCATTCATTGGGAGGTGAAGGTTCATTCATTCATTCATTGGGAGGTGAAGGTTCATTCATTCATACATTGGGAGGTGAAGGTTCATTCATTCATACATTGGGAGGTGACGGTTCATTCATTCATACATTGGGAGGTGAAGGTTCATTCATCCATACATTGGGAGGTGAAGGTTAATTCATTCATACATTGGGAGGTGAAGGTTCATTCATTCATACATTGGGAGGTGAAGGTTCATTCATCCATACATTGGGAGGTGAAGGTTCATTCATTCATACATTGGGAGGTGACGGTTCATTCATTCATACATTGGGAGGTGAAGGTTCATTCATCCATACATTGGGAGGTGACGGTTCATTAATTCATACATTGGGAGGTGAAGGTTCATTCATCCATACATTGGGAGGTGAAGGTTCATTCATCCATACATTGGGAGGTGAAGGTTCATTCATTCATACATTGGGAGGTGAAGGTTCATTCATTCATTCATTGGGAGGTGAAGGTTCATTCATTCATACATTGGGAGGTGAAGGTTCATTCATTCATACGTTGGGAGGTGAAGGTTCATTCATTCATACATTGGGAGGTGAAGGTTCATTCATTCATACATTGGGAGGTGAAGGTTCATTCATCCATACATTGGGAGGTGAAGGTTCATTCATTCATACATTGGGAGGTGAAGGTTCATTCATTCATACATTGGGAGGTGAAGGTTCATTCATTCATACATTGGGAGGTGAAGGTTCATTCATTCATACATTGGGAGGTGAAGATTCATTCATTCATACATTGGGAGGTGAAGGTTCATTCATTCATACATTGGGAGGTGAAGGTTCATTCATTCATACATTGGGAGGTGAAGGTTCATTCATTCATACATTGGGAGGTGAAGGTTCATTCATTCATACATTGGGAGGTGAAGGTTCATTCATTCATACATTGGGAGGTGAAGCGGCGAACAGTCGACGCCAGCGTCCTCACTTCCCACATTCACACAGAAGGTGGCGAGCTCACACCGACCGACTCATTGGAGGCAATGTGGGGTTCAGTGTCTTCTTGCTCAAGGACACTGACATGTAGACAGGAGGAGGAGCCAGGATTCGAATCACCAACCCATGGACAACCTGCTCTACCTCCTGAGCCACAGCCGCCCCAAAGTACACTCTGGTTTCCCTAAACATGCGAGCATACTGCTCGCTGAGGCCACGGGCTGCATTGTTTATTCATGTGCAGAATGCTAATTCATGCAAATGAGGCTCTAAATAACACTGACTGTAGTCTTTTTTTTAGAATCATAAATCATAACAGTCCATTTCTGGGGGACAAACATACATATTGTGATGTCATCGTCCCGGTGTCCCAATTAGGAGTATATTATACAAGCTCTCAAAAAGACAACAACAAACAATCACAACAGCTCCCGTCTTAAATATCACTAGGCCCTTTAGGTCAGTCCTTCTGGCTTAACTGAGACCAGATTCTATAAATGTTCCTGAATATGATGTGTATTTGGCCGCCGACCCCCATCTGAAAATGTGTTGTTTCAGGGAGCAAATATTAAAAAAAAAACATTTGCTGTGAAATAATATATATTCAAAGATTTGCACACGTTTTCTAGACAATTTAATCTACAAGCTAATAGATCTACAATCATGTGCTGCGCTATGAGCTTGTAGATCTTCTATATTTTGACAAAGTACTGGAGTTTTCTTCCAACAGAGAACTAAGTTCCCAAGGCCTCTGGGTGAACGGAGCCCTTCAACAGGCCAGGTGGCCTCTGGGCGAACGGAGCCCTTCAACAGGCCAGGTGGCCTCTGGGCAAACGGAGCCCTTCAACAGGCCAGGTGGCCTCTGGGCAAACAGAGCCCTTCAACAGGCCAGGTGGCCTCTGGGTGAACGGAGCCCTTCAACAGGCCAGGTGGCCTCTGGGTGAACGGAGCCCTTCAACAGGCCAGGTGGCCTCTGGGTGAACGGAGCCCTTCAACAGGCCAGGTGGCCTCTGGGCGAACGGAGCCCTTCAACAGCCCAGGTGGCCTCTGGGCGAACGGAGCCCTTCAACAGCCCAGGTGGCCTCTGGGCGAACAGAGCCCTTCAACAGCCCAGGTGGCCTCTGGGCGAACAGAGCCCTTCAACAGGCCAGGTGGCCTCTGGGCGAACGGAGCCCTTCAACAGGCCAGGTGGCCTCTGGGTGAACGGAGCCCTTCAACAGGCCAGGTGGCCTCTGGGCGAACGGAGCCCTTCAACAGGCCAGGTGGCCTCTGGGCGAACGGAGCCCTTCAACAGGCCAGGTGGCCTCTGGGCGAACGGAGCCCTTCAACAGGCCAGGTGGCCTCTGGGCGAACGGAGCCCTTCAACAGGCCAGGTGGCCTCTGGGCGAACGGAGCCCTTCAACAGGCCAGGTGGCCTCTGGGCGAACGGAGCCCTTCAACAGGCCAGGTGGCCTCTGGGCGAACGGAGCCCTTCAACAGGCCAGGTGGTCTCTGGGCAAACGGAGCCCTTCAACAGGCCAGGTGGCCTCTGGGCAAACGGAGCCCTTCAACAGGCCAGGTGGCCTCTGGGCGAACGGAGCCCTTCAACAGGCCAGGTGGCCTCTGGGCGAACGGAGCCCTTCAACAGGCCAGGTGGCCTCTGGGCGAACGGAGCCCTTCAACAGGCCAGGTGGCCTCTGGGCGAACAGAGCCCTTCAACAGGCCAGGTGGCCTCTGGGCAAACAGAGCCCTTCAACAGGCCAAGTGGCCTCTGGGCGAACGGAGCCCTTCAACAGGCCAGGTGGCCTCTGGGTGAACGGAGCCCTTCAACAGGCCAGGTGGCCTCTGGGCAAACGGAGCCCTTCAACAGGCCAGGTGGCCTCTGGGTGAACGGAGCCCTTCAACAGGCCAGGTGGCCTCTGGGCAAACAGAGCCCTTCAACAGGCCAAGTGGCCTCTGGGCGAACGGAGCCCTTCAACAGGCCAGGTGGCCTCTGGGCGAACGGAGCCCTTCAACAGGCCAGGTGTCGTAGAAACTATGGTTTTTGAATAACCAGCGTCATTATGTTGCCACTGTAGCACCGACAGTCCCTCCCTGGCCATGGACGGTGAAGGGGACGTTCCACGCCCTGGCCTCGACCTGCCAGGTGGACGATGCTGTGGCCATATTACACGTTTCGCAAGACGGACTCGTACCGACTATTGCTACTTGTGGGGAATGCCACAAAGAGATTGTTGACCTTGATGCCTGCGTACACAACGGAGTCAGCCACTTCAAATCATCTGTGGTAGACTAAGAAGTAAAGTAAAGTAAAGTGGGCCTTGGCAGTGGACACTCACATGCTAGTGCAGCGAGCCTGAGCAGACTGACGAACATACCAACGATAATGAATGGCTGTTTTTCAACCATCTTCATCCCCAGTTTGATATGCAACAGGCTACGGAACCCCATTTAATGGCATTTATATCTCTGAGACCCCAATTTATATTGTCAAATCAATGTTAATTGGAGAGTGTACAAATGGAACCAAATGGACACGGTCCATTTGGTTCCATTTGTACACTCTCAGAGTTACAGACCCATAAGGGTCCATTTGGTTCCAAACTATGATGTAGCTGGGGACCCCCTGGAACTCCCTCAAGGACCCCTGGGGGTCCCCGGACCCCACTTTGGGAACTACTGCCGTATACAGACCACCTTCAGAAGCCTCGATGGACGAAAGCTGAGACTGAGCTATCCGACAATACACAAACAAAACACGTACAGAATAATCAAGATTAAGAAGTGCTGGAGAAGGGAAAGGAAAGGTTTGAATGATTTTTCTTTTTATATAAACAAATCAACGTGCCAACTTTGATTTGGAACGCACATCTCATATACTCAGCAGAACATAAACGCTGGTTGCCCAGCAGACTATGTGTCTACCTCCAATACTAGTCACTTTGTGTTACCTTTAGACCGGAGGACGATTTAAAAAAAGAAAAGAAATGTCTTCTAAATCCTGACAGTTTTCTGATGAACCCATGTTTATATGTCAGCGGTGCTCAACCTTTTTCACATCAAGGACCTCCAGAATTATATGTATTTGGCTGCGGACCCCCATCTGAAAATATGTTGTTCCAGGGACCCCCCAGAAGCAAAGTAAAACTGTTCGCTCTGAAATAAATTTATATATTCAGCGGCACTCGGTGCCACGCTACAAGCTTGTAGATCTGCTATTTTTAAATAGCTAAAGTATGACATAATGCTTAAAACACCAAAAGGGGTTCCCGTTTTTTTTATGATGGAGAAAAACTGATTTTGAGATACTGTCACAAAACGAAACGAGAAAAGGTTTTAGACCTAATGAGAAACGATGGTGATTTCCAGCGTGTTTTCACTGCTGTCTCTACCAAGACGACAGCGTTAAGTATACCTGCTTTCAGCTCGTTAGTGTGTGTTAGTGTGTGTTAGTGTGTGTTAGTGTGTGTTAGTGTGTTAGTGTGTGTTAGTGTGTTAGTGTGTGTGTGTTAGTGTGTGTGTGTGTTAGTGTGTGTGTGTTAGTGTGTGTGTTAGTGTGTGTTAGTGTGTTAGTGTTAGTGTGTGTGTGTGTGTGTGTGTGTGTGTTAGTGTGTTAGTGTGTGTGTTAGTGTGTTAGTGTTAGTGTGCTTAGCTTTGTGCTGCTTTCTTAAGTGATTCCATTACTTCAAATTCCTAGAATAATCTCAGTGTGTTTTCTGTCCAGCAGAAAGTGGCCTTTGCATCGACCCCATCATCATCATGAGACATGCATCTGAGACAGAATGAAAACACACACATGGAATGAAGATAAATAAAACCCCATGACTGTAAATGTAATGATGATGTTTAGGTATGATTATTCTAAACCCATTGTTGTTGCTTTGCTTTATGACCTTTCTGAGACCAGTAGTGTGTATGGAAGATGCTTCTAAACTTGGATTCTATTGCTAGTTTGATCACTTCAAATACTCTGTCCTCTTAACCCATTCTGGGTGGGAACCCCTTTTCTTTTTTTGAAGCATTATGTTATACTTTAGCTTTTGAGAAATAGCAGATCTACAAGCTCGTAGCGCGGCGCCGAGTGCCGCGCTACGAGCTTGTAGGTCTATTTTTTTTTTTAAACGTGAAAATGTAGTGCAAATCTTTGAATATATATTCTTTCAAAGCCATTTTTTTAGCTCAAATCTTTGCTTCTGGGGGGGGGGGGGGGGGTCCCTGGAACAACATATTTTCTGATGGGGGTCGGCGGCCAAATACAGATAATTCTGGGGGTCCTCGACATGAAAAAGGTTGAGAACCACTGACTGGATTTAGAAGACATTATTTTAGAATCGTCTAAATGGGTTAAAATAACTAATGACCGAAAACAGCGGATCTACAAGGTCACAACACGTCGCACTGCTCTTTGGTTCCACAGAAGGCTTCTATTCTATGGTGTCCAAATGACTCAAATCAGCCATGGAGACTGAGAACTTTAATCCATCCAAACAGCTGTAACTTAGTGCTTTACAGCTGTTACAGCAGTGTACCACCATCTACTGTTAGGCTACTCTCTAGAAGCACAGCAGTGTACCACCATCTACTGTTAGGCTACTCTCTAGAAGCACAGCAGTGTACCACCATCTACTGTTAGGATACTCTCTAGAAGCACAGCAGTGAACCACCATCTACTGTTAGGCTACTCTCTAGAAGCACAGCAGTGTACCACCATCTACTGTTAGGATACTCTCTAGAAGCACAGCAGTGTACCACCATCTACTGTTAGGCTACTCTCTAGAAGCACAGCAGTGAACCACCATCTACTGTTAGGATACTCTCTAGAAGCACAGCAGTGTACCACCATCTACTGTTAGGCTACTCTCTAGAAGCACAGCAGTGTACCACCATCTACTGTTAGGCTACTCTCTAGAAGCACAGCAGTGAACCACCATCTACTGTTAGGCTACTCTCTAGAAGCACAGCAGTGTACCACCATCTACTGTTAGGCTACTCTCTAGAAGCACAGCAGTGTACCACCATCTACTGTTAGGCTACTCTCTAGAAGCACAGCAGTGTACCACCATCTACTGTTAGGCTACTCTCTAGAAGCACAGCAGTGAACCACCATCTACTGTTAGGCTACTCTCTAGAAGCACAGCAGTGTACCACCATCTACTGTTAGGATACTCTCTAGAAGCACAGCAGTGTACCACCATCTACTGTTAGGCTACTCTCTAGAAGCACAGCAGTGAACCACCATCTACTGTTAGGATACTCTCTAGAAGCACAGCAGTGTACCACCATCTACTGTTAGGCTACTCTCTAGAAGCACAGCAGTGTACCACCATCTACTGTTAGGCTACTCTCTAGAAGCACAGCAGTGTAACACCATCTACTGTTAGGCTACTCTCTAGAAGCACAGCAGTGAACCACCATCTACTGTTAGGCTACTCTCTAGAAGCACAGCAGTGTACCACCATCTACTGTTAGGCTACTCTCTAGAAGCACAGCAGTGTACCACCATCTACTGTTAGGCTACTCTCTAGAAGCACAGCAGTGTACCACCATCTACTGTTAGGCTTCTCTCTAGAAGCACAGCAGTGTACCACCATCTACTGTTAGGCTACTCTCTAGAAGCACAGCAGTGTACCACCATCTACTGTTAGGCTACTCTCTCAAACTACTCTCAACTATTTTCACTACTTGTGCAACACAAGGTTTGTGGCCAACAGCAACAACAGTATGTGATGTATTTATAGACAGACACACACACATGTATTAGACTGCATGTCTGGAATAGTTCTTATTAATTCATTTAGACCTGAGGACGATTCTACAAATGTCTTCTAAATCTTTCTGTCAGTGGTGCTGAACCTTTTTTTCATGTCAATTATCTGTATTTGGCCACCGACCCCCATCTGAAAATATGTAGTTCCAGGGACCCCCCCAGAAGCAAAGATTTGAGTTAAAAACCTTCTCTGTGAAAATAATATATATTCAAATTTCAAAGATTTGTGCCACATTTTCACTATTTTTCAAAAATAGCAGATCTACAAGCTTGTAGCGCGGCACTCGGTGCCGCGCTACTTGTAGATCTGCTATTTTTCAATAGCTAAAGTATAACATAATCCTTCCCGTCCAGAATGCGTTAAATGGACTAATCTCACAGCCTCTGTCCAGTTGTTGTGATAGAGATAGACGTCACAGAGCTGCTGCTGCTGCAGGATATTTAACAGGATATTAAAAGGTGAAGGTTTTTTTTGTTTGTTTGTTTTTCTTTCTACACAATTCCGATCAGTGTCGAGAAGAGAGAGTGATAATGTGTTGTTCTGTGAACGGGAGCTTCAATGTGGTGGAAATTGGAATACAACAAATGAAAATGTTAACCGTCTGCGTTTAGAGATTAAAATAGGGTGCATTTTGCATCCCAAAACACAGTTTATAGTTAAGGGACGCAATAAAACAACGACCTCTGCATCCACGGGATGCACTACTGTACTACTGTACTGTTTTTATATTCTAGTTTATTTTGCTAGCTTTAGTTATAATAATCATTTCTTCTTCTGTTTTCTACATTAATATAACCACAATTTATAACCATATAAAATGAAATGGGAGTTAAATGCTGCAATTTGTAAAAATGGAAAAATATGACTCCTAACGTGGTTGAAGTGGGACTAATCAAATGTCCCTGGGACTCATTTCTAAAGGACCATCCCTGCATCCTGGGACTCATTTCTAAAAGACCATCCCTGCATCCTGGGACTCATTTCTAAAAGACCATCCCTGCATCCTGGGACTCATTTCTAAAAGACCATCCCTGCATCCTGGGACTCATTTCTAAAGGACCATCCCTGCATCCTGGGACTCATTTCTAAAAGACCATCCCTGCATCCTGGGACTCATTTCTAAAAGACCATCCCTGCATCCTGGGACTCATTTCTAAAAGACCATCCCTGCATCCTGGGACTAATTTCTAAAAGACCATCCCTGCATCCTGGGACTCATTTCTAAAAGACCATCCCTGCATCCTGGGACTCATTTCTAAAAGACCATCCCTGCATCCTGGGACTCATTTCTAAAAGACCATCCCTGCATCCTGGGACTCATTTCTAAAAGACCATCCCTGCATCCTGGGACTCATTTCTAAAAGACCATCCCTGCATCCTGGGACTCATTTCTAAAAGACCATCCCTGCATCCTGGGACTCATCTCTAAAAGACTATCCCTGCATCCTGGGACTCATTTCTAAAAGACCATCCCTGCATCCTGGGACTCATCTCTAAAAGACCATCCCTGCATCCTGGGACTCATTTCTAAAAGACCATCCCTGCATCCTGGGACTCATTTCTAAAAGACCATCCCTGCATCCTGGGACTCATTTCTAAAGGACCATCCCTGCATCCTGGGACTCATTACATTGAAACCCTATTATATTCACTGAGTGTTAAACCCTCTATAGTTGGTTGGCCGGTTTTGTTCCCCTTAATAGTTTGGTCCCCATTTTCACGCTCTACACCAAATATCTTCACCGAAAATAGCTGATCTACAAGCATGTGTAGATGGGGCTATTTTTTGCTGAATTTCACCTCGTATGACAAACGAGGTCATTCAAATGATATGGTCATTCCTGTGGGCATAAGAAAGAGACACAGGCTCAAGGCCACATACCCAGATACATTAGCATGCTACGAAGACTGGCTCAAAGCCACATCACGCACGATAAGCAACCACATCGACCTTCAGTTTGTTCAATCAACCATTGGAGAATCAATTAACCCATTTTGGGCGGGAACCCCTTTTGGTGTTAGCATTATGTTGTGCTTTAGCTATTGAAAAATAGCAGATCTACAAGCTCATAGCGCGCCACCGAGTGGCGCGCTATGAGCTTGTAGGTCTGCTATTTTTCAAAAATCGAAGAACCACTGACATAGAAACATAGCTTTTTCAGAAAACTGTCAGGATGTAGAAGACATTTTTAGAATCTGATCTCAGGTCAAAATGGGTTAAAGAGGTGTGCTTGTGTTCTAGCGTAGCTAATTGCAGTACGCGTGGCGGGCGCGCACATCGCCATGCCATCGCTGGCTGGCTGCCTGTCACATGACGTTAACACCACCCACACACACACACACACACACACACACACACACACACACACACACACACACACACACACACACACACACACACACACACACACACACACACACACACACACACACACACACACACACACACACACACACACACACACACACACACACACACACACACACACACAGCCTGTCACATGACGTTAACAAGAGGGGGAAACAAAAGCCAAACGAAATCGATTGTTCCTGGAAAGACTCAGACCCCCCCCCCCATAAAGAATCAGACCCCCCCCCCCCCCCCCCCCCCACCGCCCCTAAAGAATCAGACCCCCCCCCCCACCCCCACCGCCCCTAAAGAATCAGACCCCCCCCCCCCACTAAGAATCAGACCCCACCCCCCCCACTAAGAATCAGACCCCACCCCCCCCCACTAAGAATCAGACCCCCCCCCCCATGCATGTCTCTCTCTTTAGGGGGTCCCTGGCATATCTCTTCATACAGGGGGTCCGTAGACTAATGCATGTCTCTCTCTTTAGGGGGTCCCTGGCATATCTCTTCATACAGGGGGTCCGTGGACTAATGCATGTCTCTCGCTTTAGGGGGTCCCTGGCATATCTCTTCATACAGGGGGTCCGTAGACTAATGCATGTCTCTCTCTTTAGGGGGTCCCTGGCATATCTCTTCATACAGGGGGTCCGTAGACTAATGCATGTCTCTCTCTTTAGGGGGTCCCTGGCATATCTCTTCATACAGGGGGTCCGTAGACTAATGCATGTCTCTCTCTTTAGGGGGTCCCTGGCATATCTCTTCATACAGGGGGTCCGTGGACAAATGTATGTCTCTCTCTTTAGGGGGTCCCTGGCATATCTCTTCATACGGGGGGTCCCTGGCATATCTCTTCATACCTCTTCATATCTCTTCATATCTCTTCATGCATTTGTCCGTGGACAAATGCATGTCTCTCTCTTTAGGGGGTCCCTGGCATATCTATTCATATGGGGGGTCCGTGGACAAATGCATGTCTCTCTCTTTAGGGGGTCCCTGGCATATCTCTTCATACGGGGGGTCCCTGGCATATCTCTTCATACGGGGGGTCCCTGGCATATCTCTTCATACGGGGGGTCCCTGGCATATCTCTTCATACGGGGGGTCCCTGGTATATCTCTTCATACGGGGGGTCCCTGGCATATCTATTCATACGGGGGGTCCCTGGCATATCTCTTCATACGGGGGGTCCCTGGCATATCTCTTCATACGGGGGGTCCCTGGCATATCTATTCATACGGGGGGTCCCTGGCATATCTATTCATACGGGGGGTCCCTGGCATATCTATTCATACGGGGGGTCCCTGGCATATCTATTCATACGGGGGGTCCCTGGCATATCTATTCATACGGGGGGTCCCTGGCATATCTCTTCATACGGGGGGTCCCTGGCATATCTATTCATACGGGGGGTCCCTGGCATATCTATTCATATGGGGGGTCCCTGGCATATCTCTTCATACGGGGGGTCCCTGGCATATCTATTCATACGGGGGGTCCCTGGCATATCTATTCATATGGGGGGTCCCTGGCATATCTATTCATACGGGGGGTCCCTGGCATATCTATTCATACGGGGGGTCCCTGGCATATCTATTCATACGGGGGGTCCCTGGCATATCTATTCATACGGGGGGTCCCTGGCATATCTATTCATATGGGGGGGTCCCTGGCATATCTATTCATATGAGTTATCCTGTTACCATGTCTGTCCTAGACCCCCCCCCCCCCACCCCCCCTAGTGAGTTATCCTGTTAGGGTCTGTCCTAGTGAGTTATCCTGTCCTAGTGAGTTATCCTGTTAGGGTCTGTCCTAGTGAGTTATCCTGTCCTAGTGAGTTATCCTGTTTGGTAATCCATCCATGTCTGTTCTAGTGAGTTATCCTGTCCTAGTGAGTTATCCTGTCCTAGTGAGTTATCCTGTCCTAGTGAGTTATCCTGTTCTAGTGAGTTATCCTGTTTGGTAATCCTGTCCTAGTGAGTTATCCTGTTTGGTAATCCTGTTCTAGTGAGTTATCCTGTTTGGTAATCCTGTTCTAGTGAGTTATCCTGTTTGGTAATCCTCAACATCCATGTCTGTCCTAGTGAGTTATCCTGTTTGGTAATCCTGTTCTAGTGAGTTATCCTGTTTGGTAATCCTGTTCTAGTGAGTTATCCTGTTTGGTAATCCTGTCCTAGTGAGTTATCCTGTTTGGTAATCCATGTCTGTCCTAGTGAGTTATCCTGTTTGGTAATCCTGTCCTAGTGAGTTATCCTGTTTGGTAATCCTGTCCTAGTGAGTTATCCTGTTTGGTAATCCATGTCTGTCCTAGTGAGTTATCCTGTTTGGTAATCCTGTCCTAGTGAGTTATCCTGTTTGGTAATCCTGTTCTAGTGAGTTATCCTGTTTGGTAATCCTGTTCTAGTGAGTTATCCTGTTTGGTAATCCTGTTCTAGTGAGTTATCCTGTTTGGTAATCCTGTTCTAGTGAGTTATCCTGTTTGGTAATCCTGTCCTAGTGAGTTATCCTGTTTGGTAATCCATGTCTGTCCTAGTGAGTTATCCTGTTTGGTAATCCTGTCCTAGTGAGTTATCCTGTTTGGTAATCCTGTCCTAGTGAGTTATCCTGTTTGGTAATCCATGTCTGTCCTAGTGAGTTATCCTGTTTGGTAATCCTGTCCTAGTGAGTTATCCTGTTTGGTAATCCTGTTCTAGTGAGTTATCCTGTTTGGTAATCCTGTTCTAGTGAGTTATCCTGTTTGGTAATCCTGTTCTAGTGAGTTATCCTGTTTGGTAATCCTGTTCTAGTGAGTTATCCTGTTTGGTAATCCATGTCTGTCCTAGTGAGTTATCCTGTTTGGTAATCCATGTCTGTCCTAGTGAGTTATCCTGTTTGGTAATCCATCCATGTCTGTCCTAGTGAGTTATCCTGTTTGGTAATCCTGTTCTAGTGAGTTATCCTGTTTGGTATGTCTGTCCTAGTGAGTTATCCTGTTTGGTATGTCTGTTCTAGTGAGTTATCCTGTTTGGTAATCCATGTCTGTTCTAGTGAGTTATCCTGTTTGGTAATCCTGTTCTAGTGAGTTATCCTGTTTGGTAATCCTGTCCTAGTGAGTTATCCTGTTTGGTAATCCCAGTGAGTTATCCTGTTTGGTAATCCCAGTGAGTTATCCTGTTTGGTAATCCCAATGAGGTTATATCGATCAACATTCAACCGTTGCCACACTGCATCTTTAGGAGATATAAACCCAATTAATTCCTGGGTAATAAATGGCCAGTGTTGCCATGTCTACATATTAGAAGAGACTTGTTTCCCTGTAAAGTTGCTTGAAAATATTGGTAGTTGATGGTTCTGGGTTGCGTGTCTTTTTTTTGGTAAAGTAAAATATGTGAGTACTCTTTACACCAGGGGTTCTCAACGTTTTTGGCCGGGGACCCCCGGAAATGCTTTGGCAACGTCTCGGGACCCCCGCCCCGCGCCCTCCCGCCCCCCCAATATAAATTGACTGCTACAATAACCTTAAACCATTTTGGGCGGGAACCCCTTTGTGTTTTAAGCATTGTTATAATTTAGCTATTGAAAAATAGCAGATCTACAAGCTCATAGCGCGCCACCGAGTGGCGCGCTACGAGCTTGTAGGTCTGCTATTTTTGAAAAATCGTGAAAATATATTTTTTTTGAAAATAATTTGGGGACCCCCTAAAATAATTTGGCGACCCCCCGAGGGGTCGCGACCCACGGGTTGAGAACCCCTGCTTTACACCACTGGAAATGGAATCCCAACGAACAACAGGCTGAACCACAGACTAGTCGTCATCGCTGTGCTTGAAGAGGAGAGAAAAGCAGGGTGGGCAGCAGAAAGTGGAGGCCAGGAGAGAAAAGCTGGGTGGGCAGCAGAAAGTGGAAGAGGAGAGAAAAGCAGGGTGGGCAGCAGAAAGTGGAAGAGGAGAGAAAAGCAGGGTGGGCAGCAGAAAGTGGAAGAGGAGAGAAAAGCAGGGTGGGCAGCAGAAAGTGGAAGAGGAGAGAAAAGCAGGGTGGGCAGCAGAAAGTGGAGGCCAGGAGCAGCAGCAGGCGGCGGCTGATTGAGTTTATAAATATCCATCCACCTCACTGTGCGTGCGTGCCAGGGTTCCTGAGTCATTGTCAGAGCCCCCGTGTGACCCGACCTCCCCGCACGACAGACAGACAACAAGACATGGATAAATAAAACGGTTCTTCAACACGAGAAGAGGAAGGAAATAACGGTTGCTCACAATGTTACTTTCACTAATGCACACACAGACCAGAGTAATTTATGTGTTTGTCTGTACAGTGCACAACATTAGATAAATCATGATGCTAAACCATCCTGCCCCCTTGGCTGTACGCTGCACATACGGTCCCATCGCTACTAAAGAGAGTTATTTCACTGAGGAAAACCGAATAAGAACGAAATTTAAACTAAGCTATGATGATAAAAAAAATATGACTAAACATATTGACAATTTCATCAACAAATAAAAACTAGACTAAAATGTCAGGGAGAACTAAAAGACAAGTATGCTCACACGCGTTGTGAGCTTGTAGATCTGCTGTAGCGTAAAATCAACCATTGCTACCCCATCAAATCTTATTATATTTAGTCGACTAAAACTAGACTATCAACACTAAAACATTTCATATGACTAAAACATGACTTAACAGTACACTAAATTAAATTGTATTCAGAAGACTATGACTAAAACTAACACAATCTGCTGTCAAAATCAACAGCGTTAAGCAGCATTCGTACTAGCAGCAGATCATGTAACGATGCTGTAGCAGGCGAAGATGACCGCGAGAGAGAGCCACAGCGCACGGACGCACACGCAGCGGGGCAGGGCCCACAAACTGCCACAGTGCACGGACACACACACGCAGCGGGCCAGGGCCCACAAACTGCTAAAGTGCATGGAGTGGACACACACGCAGCGGGGCAGGGCCCACAAACTGGGCCAAACACATGTCATACGACTCGGCACACGGACACACTTGGGAAATCAACAACCGGTGCGAGGCACTGATGCACGGGACAAATCGCAATACACACACACACACACGACTAGTACACTTTGCTACTTGGTAGGCAGCGAGCGTGGCAAGCCGGGAAGCCCCACTGTTGATTTTTGACAGCAAATTTTGCTAATGATTTAGTCGACAAAAAAAAAAGGATTTTGGTCGGCCGTGATGCCGTTGAAATGCCCGATTTATACTTGGCTGTGTGTGTGCCCAATATAGCAGATCTACAAGCTCACAACGTGTAGATCGGCTATTTTGCACACAACCATGCATGAAATGACTTGTTTTAGTTCTACTGGATCTCTTCTCCTCTAGTCCCTCCAACATTTCAGTATATTATTTGTTGACGTAATTGTCTCCACCAGGCCGAAGGCATGGGGAGAGAGTATGTTTTGCCGTCCGTCCGTCCGTCCGTCCGTCCGTGTGTGTGTGTGTGTCCGTCCGTCCGTGTGTCCGTCCGTCTGTGAACAGCTAATCTCCGGCACCGTTGTCTTGATCGCAGCCATACTCTGCACACACACTCCCTGGATGCCACAGCTGAACCTCTGCCCCAAGGTTTTCACATTGGCCTCTTATAGCGCCACCCGGAGGCCGCTTTGTGCAAAACAGTGCACCCATTTAGTCTTAATGTTAGCGATCATGGATTTTAGGCCTTACAAATATCACACAGCCAGGACAGAAATAGCAAAAGCCTAGTACTGTATATGCAAAATATAATATGCAAAGTCATGTGCATGAAATGTAATAACATTGACTGTCGAACAAAAGGTTGAAAGACCAGTTTTTGCAAAAATGGCAAAGTGACCTCAATAGTATGACATCATGTGACATCTATGTGGAATACAAACAAGAGTTCAAACTAGAAAAATACCTTCTATGTGAAAACCGTAAGTATAGACAGGCTATTTGCAACTTTAGGCTAAACAACACCAGAATTCCAAAGGTCATCGGTAGATATAAAGGACTGGAAAGAAGTCAGAGGATTTGTAACCTATGTAATGAAGCCAGAATTGGAGACGAGTACCATGTTCTGTTGGAATGTAAGAATACTAGCATTATGAATTTACTAGAGACGAGTACCATGTCCTGTTGGAATGTAAGAATACTAGCATTATGAATTTACTAGAGACGAGTACCATGTTCTGTTGGAATGTAAGAATACTAGCATTATGAATTTACTAGAGACGAGTACCATGTTCTGTTGGAATGTAAGAATACTAGCATTATGAATTTACTAGAGACGAGTACCATGTTCTGTTGGAATGTAAGAATACTAGCATTATGAATTTACTAGAGACGAGTACCATGTTCTGTTGGAATGTAAGAATACTAGCATTATGAATTTACTAGAGACGAGTACCATGTCCTGTTGGAATGTAAGAATACTAGCATTATGAATTTACTAGAGACGAGTACCATGTTCTGTTGGAATGTAAGAATACTAGCATTATGAATTTACTAGAGACGAGTACCATGTTTTGTTGGAATGTAAGAATACTAGCATTATGAATTTACTAGAGACGAGTACCATGTTTTGTTGGAATGTAAGAATACTAGCATTATGAATTTACTAGAGACGAGTACCATGTTCTGTTGGAATGTAAGAATACTAGCATTATGAATTTACTAGAGACGAGTACCATGTCCTGTTGGAATGTAAGAATACTAGCATTATGAATTTACTAGAGACGAGTACCATGTTCTGTTGGAATGTAAGAATACTAGCATTATGAATTTACTAGAGACGAGTACCATGTTTTGTTGGAATGTAAGAATACTAGCATTATGAATTTACTAGAGACGAGTACCATGTTTTGTTGGAATGTAAGAATACTAGCATTATGAATTTACTAGAGACGAGTACCATGTTCTGTTGGAATGTAAGAATACTAGCATTATGAATTTACTAGAGACGAGTACCATGTTTTGTTGGAATGTAAGAATACTAGCATTATGAATTTACTAGAGACGAGTACCATGTTTTGTTGGAATGTAAGAATACTAGCATTATGAATTTACTAGAGACGAGTACCATGTTTTGTTGGAATGTAAGAATACTAGCATTATGAATTTACTAGAGACGAGTACCATGTTTTGTTGGAATGTAAGAATACTAGCATTATGAATTTACTAGAGACGAGTACCATGTTTTGTTGGAATGTAAGAATACTAGCATTATGAATTTACTAGAGACGAGTACCATGTTTTGTTGGAATGTAAGAATGCTAGCATTATGAATTTACTAGAGATGAGTACCATGTTCTGTTGGAATGTAAGAATGCTAGCATTATGAATTTACTAGAGACGAGTACCATGTTTTGTTGGAATGTAAGAACACTAGCATTATGAATTTACTAGAGACAATTTATTTTTTTACCCACTTCTATGTTTAAATTAATTGCATTAGTAAAATCTGAAAAACAAAAAGTAATCTATAAATTGGGTGCTTTTCTGAAAAATGTCTTCTTCCACTGTTCAAATAGTGAAAGCCTTCCGATACGTCTATGTATATTGTGTAATGTATTGTATTCTATACTGCATGTATATTGTGTAATGTATTGTATTCTATACTGCATGTATATTGTGTAATGTATTGTATTCTATACTGCATGTATATTGTGTAATGTATTGTATTCTATACTGTATGTATATTGTGTAAGTATTGTATTCTATACTGTATGTATATTGTGTAATGTATTGTATACTTTTGATTGTATACTTTTATGAATCTGTGCTCCATACCATGTGATCATGGTCGTGATGATGATGACAATATACAACTGATAATCCAATAATCAAAATAAACATCATGGTAAAAACAGGCCATATCCATAACATTTATACAATGTCTTTACCAAAACAGACAATAGCCTAGAAGCTCACAACGAGCCTGTTTGAGCATGCAGCATGTAACTGTGTATGTATGTGTAACGCCCGGGATTCTAACTCGGGCCTCCCGCGTGAAAGGCCAACATCTTAACCACTAGACCAAAGGGATATCCCTCTGGACTGAGGCCATCAGGCAGAGGCTCTGAGCCACTCTGCTACATGGGTTTATGTACTGCCCAGACTAACAGTCTTACTGACAGATGTTACATGTGTTTATGTACTGCCCAGACTAACAGTCTTACTGACAGATTGTTTGTACTAAATTTTGCTCAGCATGAAAAGTAAATCTCACGGACATCAGAGGAGACCAGACTGTGAGGAATAAGCATGGAAATGTCATCTGGATGTGTTGTAACATCAATTAGCTGAGCTCATAAACTGATCACATACCAACCATAATAACACAAGATGTACAGGGTTGATACTGTGCATCTAATTAATCTGTAGCATATTATTAATGGTCAATTTATCAGACATGTACTGTATAATGCTCTCTCTCTCTCTCTCTCTCTCTCTCTCCCTCTCTCCACAGCTTGATTTCTGACTGCTAAATTTGATTTAGTTTAAATCATAGTCTTTAAGAATGAGTCTCTTTTGTCATATTTTAGTTTTAGTCTAGTTTTAGTCGACTAAATGTACAGTTGATTTTGTCGATTAAAAAGTATTTTGGCGGGCCTTGATGGCGTCGTAAATGCCACATTTTACAATTGGTTGCATGCTGAAAGTCTCGTGCGACGCATGGTGGGCTTGTAGATCGGCTATTTTCAGAGCGCAAACAAACACAAAATGACTTGTCTTTCAGTTATACTGAATCTCGTCTCTACATTTTAGTCTAGTTTCCATTTGTTCCATTAGTTTTTAAGTCATCACAGACAGCTTAGTTTTAACTTATTTTGTATTTAGTGAAAAAAAAGGTAGTCAGTGAAAAAAAGGTAGTCGACGAACATATCACGTCATAGTTTTAGTCGACAGAATCAACAAGGAGTCAAAGAATTTGATGTAAGAAAAAAATCACACCCGTGTGAAGTAAGTGGTGCAACTCCGTGTGGGGGTACCCGGGGGGGGGGGGGGGGGGTGTTCCAGACCCACATGAACGCACCCAGGGTGCCGGCCCGATTCCGGCGAGCCGCCCCGCGTCCGAAACAGTTGAGAAATGACAGAGTTAGCGTGTGGGGGTCCCTCTACTGTACCCTTCACTGTACTGTACTGTCACTGTACTGTACTGGCACACCCGAAATCACCATATATACTGTTAATGTGTGCGTGTGTGTGTGTGTGTGTTAGGTTGCGCACAGGTGGTGAAAAACAACCATGCTGTTTTCGTGCTCAGACGCACCCAGCCACCCACCCATCCACACACACACACACATAGTCACTTAAAGGTATATTCAGTGATTTGACTTAATTCAAATATCACTTATTTTTTCTTTTTTTCTGGATAATCCTCCCTACTATAGAGTGTGCTGACCATATAAGGAGTTCCTCCCTGTCCCCAGTGAGCCCCTGGGGTCAAAAACCCTAGTTTCCGTTTTGGTGGCGGGTGGCAAAACCTTCATCCAATCAGGATGAGAGGGGCCTTGATCGAGTGGGGGCGGGCCTTGGTGCACATGCTGTTGGCCTGTTGCACTTCCCCCCACTGTAGAGCGTGCATGTGCACATTTTGTTACCGGGGCGGACTGGGTGGTTTTCCAAATCACCCAAATCACTGAATGCGCCTTTAAGGAAGTGGTTGCACCACTTAAAAAGAAATAGCCAAGCGAAGGAATCAGTGGAATGTCAAACTGTGCTTTCTGCCCCTCCAGTGCTTCTCAAGGCCTTAATGCTCTTCAATGAGCATCTTATAAAACACTAACTCTGTGAAGATGAAAGCAGGGCCTGGAAAAGGCCAACTGGTTCCTCTGGAGACGTTACTGTGATGTAATCACTGTTGTTTTTGGCAGCAAATAGTTTTCATTTAGTTTTAGTCACATTTTAGTCACCTGGAATGTTTTCCTGTTAGTCTAGTTTTAGTCTAGTTTTAGTTACTGAAAATAGCCGATCATGTTATGTACAACCAAGTGTAAAATGAGTAAATGACTTCTACTGGATCTCTTGTCCACTATTCCCTGTCTAACATTTTCATCTAGGTTTTATTTGCCGATGAAATTGTCCAAATTCTAGTCATAGTTTTAGTCGTCATAGCTTAGTTTATTTAGTTTCCATTCAGTTTGTCAGTGAAAAAAGGTAGTCGACGAACATTTTTAGTCATAGTTTGTCGACGAAATCAACACTGGATGTAATCCTAGAAATAACTCTCTGACAGACAGACAGGGGGACACCGAGAGGTGGACACAATTAAATAACTCTCTGACAGACAGACAGGGGGACACCGAGAGGTGGACACAATTAAATAACTCTCTGACAGACAGACAGGGGGACACAGAGAGGTGGACAAAATTAAATAACTCTCTGACAGACAGACAGGGGGACACCGAGAGGTGGACACAATTAAATAACTCTCTGACAGACAGACAGGGGGACACCGAGAGGTGGACACAATTCAATTTTACAGAAACTCTCATAAAGCAGGTAAAAAATACTTCCTTCACCAGGGTCCCCCTGTGGAATGTGACGTCACTGCAATTGCGTTTTTAACTTGACTTTTGCTGACCAATTTAAATTTGCAATATATCTCTGTAAACGTGTGTTTACTTTATAGGCCTGGCATGAGCTTTTGTCATGTTGTCAGAATAATGTGCCTATTTTTTAGAAGGAAATAAGAAGCAGCCATTTAGCATAATTATGTTTGTCCTGTTGACTAATTATGTCCAAGTCTGTTCCAACACACTTATACTAGTTTATAATACTTATACTAGTTTATAATACTTATACTAGCTTATAATACTTGGAGCCGGGCCTACAACAGCATATATATATGTGACCAGATTTGACCGAGGGGCTGCCATTGGATTTTTTTGAATTTCCGTTTTTTCATGTCATGTGAAAGCAGGGAATCATAGCTTCAAATTGACATATTGGTTGTTCAGTTTGACCCACCAGGTTTGGAGATATGGCTTATAGAAAAATGTCTTGCAGGAGTAGTGGAAAAAAGACCAAGCAGAGAAAATGGACTTCTAAGCTTTAGTTCAGTGATCTGTGACTTTAGGGGGCGCTGTTTTCCCTTCATTTCTCCATTAGTCAACCAGCAGTGTTGCCATGTCTGCTTATTATAATTAGTTGGCCTTGTTTCTAAAGAAAAATAATGCATAGGCCTACTGTACCAATTTTATAATAATTTATAACCTGTTAATAAAAATGTATTTGACAAAAATAAAGTGTAGTTGATTATTTGGGCTTGTTTTTAAAGTGTAGTTGATTATGGAGAGTTGGTAACCAAGTGGACCCTTATTAGATCTTTAACTATCAAGTGTAAAAAGAAACCTTAAAAAGGTCCATTTTGTTTCATTTTACACTCTCAAGATATACATAATTGTTAAACATCTGCATTACTTAATTTACAATAAGTCTACACAATTAGAGAATGTTGTTATCTTGATCGTTTGCCTGTTATCTCTCCTTTTTAAAATAGGCTACTGTATTTATTTGGCCTTTTGTAGTATGAAAAAGGGAAAATAACAGTGGCAGATAAATTAGGCCTATGTAAATGTTCCAGATGAGTACAAATAAAAGAGCTATATGAATGCAATAAATAAAAAAAATAAAAAAACAGTAACCAACAGACAACAGGACAGTTTGCTCTCAAACCCTCCCAGCACAAATTGTGCCCTCTTGGCTCTTCTCTTAATTCCTCTGTTTCATTAGCCTGTTATTATTATTATTTGTCTGCAGACCCCCATCTGAAAATAATTTATGCCAGACACAAGATTTGTGTTGTTTGTATGCATGTAGATCCGCTATTTTCGCTTATTTTGGGCTTGTTTTCATATACCGGGTTGCTTATTTCTCTCGCAGAAACTGGCAACCCCACAATGATAGCCGTTAGCTACATTTAGCTAATATATTGATATCAATCCTGTAAGCTAAAACAAGTACATTATCGCGCTATATTACATATCGATGCGATCTGCGTTATTATGACCTTAATTTTCATGGCAGGTACATTCCAAAGCAACTAATAATAACCACGTTATGGTGACATAATGTTACAATGTTTACAATACATTCATTCGAGTCTTCTTCTTCTGCTATTGGAAATAGGAAGCCATTTCCGCATTTTCCATTGTTGTGGTCAACAGTGCCCCCAGCTGGAACATTAGCATGAATTAGCTTTAGGCGGACCAAAATAAACACACTTTTTACAAAATATCGTTGTTAATACTTATTTCTGTGCTATTTCTGTTAGCCAGTTAGTAAAAGACTAGTATTATCTTCCAAAACGATTGTGTACAAAAAGGCGGATTTTAGCGGAATTTGCATACTATAGCAGGGAAGCCGTATGTCTAGTTAGCATTGGTTAACCCAATGGTTATAACATTAGACATAGTGACATGTTTAAGCATTTATTTCATATTTATATGTCGATATCAGCTCTGACATTTATTACAGACCTGCTCTAACATGACATGAATAATAATATAGCTTCAGATTATTTTAGACAGAAAAATAAAAAAGGACAAAGAAAATAGTCTTTCAGCTGTCCTCAACAATTGCCACCCCCGCGATGGCAGGCTCTATATCACGTGTGGTCACATATTATAACACTGTATTGCAGGCTGAGGCTACTGTACTTCAGCCAGGCCTTTGTGACTCATTCTTTCAGCTTCTTCAAAGAGTGGTCAAGAGACATGTGACATGCTGCCCACGCCCACGGCTCCTTCTAATATAGGAACACAAATTATAAAAACCTGAAATGAAAAAAACGATGACTTCATGTTTAGGTTAAACACGATGAGCAGGCACATGTTTAGAAGAAGCAGCAAGAGAAACACTAACAGAAAATAAATTAAACAGAAAAGCTAAAGTGATTGGCCAGCCACTTGCATCAACCCAGAACAGCAAAAGAGCACCCAGGATATAAATAATAGCAAGTGGACCCAGTTAACTCCTTCTAGGATGTAAAGCATTAGAGGTAGAGATGTCCCCATACTGTATCTTATCGGGAAAGTATCGGTACATATCGTATCATATCAGCGATCCCACACAGGGGTAAGGTGTTGACAATATGGCAGGTAAATAAAATGTTATGGTTGGGGCTTGTGGAGTTTGCTTTGGAGATGTCAAAACTGCAAGTGCACAATTGAGTGAGGAGGAGTCTGCTATAAACACAACACCAGATATATAGCTAGATAGCTATAAACACAACACCATATATATAGCTAGATAGCTATAAACACAACATGAGATCACAACACTGATCGGTATTTGGTTTCGGCCAGCACAGAAGTGGTGGTATCGGGATCGGATCGGGAACGAAAAAAGTGTATCGGGACATCCCTAATTACAGGACATGGTGGTCATACATTTATACTAGCCACCTTCAGACACGTCCAGGACCATGACCATGTTGTCTCGCGGGTTCTAGGCAGTGCCGGGCCGGCATTGAGTAGCGGTTTATTGGTGTGTAGTTTGTTTGACCGATGTTGGAGGAATACCAAAATGCTCACCCCAAAAGTGTATACCAAAATGCTCACCCCAAAAGGAGGAATACCAACATGCTCACCCCAAAAGGAGGAATACCAACATGCTCACCCCAAAAGGAGGAATACCAAAATGCTCACCCCAAAAGGAGGAATACCAAAATGCTCACCCCAAAAGGAGGAATACCAAAATGCTCACCCCAAAAGGAGGAATACCAACATGCTCACCCCAAAAGGAGGAATACCAACATGCTCACCCCAAAAGGAGGAATACCAAAATGCTCACCCCAAAAGGAGGAATACCAAAATGCTCACCCCAAAAGGAGGAATACCAAAATGCTCACCCCAAAAGGAGGAATACCAAAATGCTCACCCCAAAAGGAGGAATACCAAAATGCCCACCCCAAAAAGCCAAAAAAAGAGTCGCCCCAGGGTTTGTCCAGCGGTATTCACCTGGTATTCCTAAACGCAACCTCTGGAAACTATACCTAAGCATAACCTCATAAACTATACCTAAGCATAACCTCATAAACTATACCTAAGCATAACCTCATAAACTATACCTAAGCATAACCTCATAAACTATACCTAAAGCATAACCTCATAAACTATACCTAAAGCATAACCTCATAAACTATACCTAAGCATAACCTCATAAACTATACCTAAAGCATAACCTCATAAACTATACCTAAAGCATAACCTGATAAACTATACCTAAAGCATAACCTCATAAACTATACCTAAGCATAACCTCATAAACTATACCTAAGCATAACCTCATAAACTATACCTAAAGCATAACCTCATAAACTATACCTAAAGCATAACCTCATAAACTATACCTAAAGCATAACCTCATAAACTATACCTAAAGCATAACCTCATAAACTATACCTAAGCATAACCTCATAAACTATACCTAAAGCATAACCTCATAAACTATACCTAAAGCATAACCTCATAAACTAAACCTAAAGCATAACCTCATAAACTATACCTAAGCATAACCTCATAAACTATACCTAAAGCATAACCTCATAAACTATACCTAAAGCATAACCTCATAAACTATACCTAAGCATAACCTCATAAACTATACCTAAAGCATAACCTCATAAACTATACCTAAAGCATAACCTCATAAACTATACCTAAAGCATAACCTCATAAACTATACCTAAAGCATAACCTCATAAACTATACCTAAAGCATAACCTCATAAACTATACCTAAAGCATAACCTCATAAACTATACCTAAGCATAACCTCATAAACTATACCTCAGCATAACCTCATAAACTATACCTAAGCATAACCTCAGTAAAACGGTGCCAAAACCTAACCTTATTCCTATACTTACTGTAACCTCACTACAAATATTACCCTAAAGTTATTTCTCACTGTTGAACCCATTCAGACCGTACGACGTGTGGGAACGTCATAACTAATCCAACCGACAGGTTGCTAGGACATTTTCATTCATATCAAACGAGAGAAAAATATTCAGATTTGTTATTGTTTTTTAGTTGGCCTCCAAGGCCACCATACTCTTCGCTCTTCCCACTTGCAGAAATAATGCCTCGTATCTCCTAATCTAGGGAGCTCTCCGTGGTTTTGACCAGATGGATATACTAAGCTCTTATTTCTGACTTCTCACCTGCCTCTCGTTCAAAATATGAACGCGAGGGATCATCGAGCGACTTTATGGTAACGATAGCGAGGTAAGCAAGCAAAAATATGTCATGCATTTTTTGTCCGGAACGGAAGGGGGGGGGGGGGGGGGGGGGGGGGCATATCATCCCGGCACCTCAAGCTTCTATTTTGAAAGAAATCCCGGCGCTGATTTTGTAAATCAGTAAAACGTTTTTTTTTCAAAAACTGTGAAAATAGCAGATCTACAAGCTCACGTGTAGCTCACCTACTTGCACACTATACATACTAGAAACTAGACACTTAATCAAGATCTCAGCTTAATCCCAGATGATGTTGACGATAGCTGACAAGTTGCCCTACAGTTTCCATCATTATGTTACTAACTGCATTAGCAGCATTATGCCGGGCGGAGACAAACAGGCTGTCCAGACGGACGACCTCATCGTGTTCTGCTGCCAAGAAGAAGCTAAGCTACAGCACTACGTCTCTGAGACCATGTCCTGTTCCCAAACCACCACCCCAACCATCGTTAAATCAAATCAAACTACAAGCAAGGAGATTACGCCGTCTATCCATCTAAAATAACATTAACCACCTCTTACACTTGTTGCTCAGCAAATCGCCAATTGAAATGTCTGATCGTTATCATGGCGAACACACTTGACATCATCGACAGGCGGATGTGTTTTCAAGCATCAACAGGCTGAAAGCGGCCTTAGCTACACCTCACGGAGCTGCAATAAACAAGTCCTCATCGCCGCGGCTACCAGCTCATCACACATTCTGTTTTATTCTCCCTACCTAGTGTTCTCCCTGTGCCCAGCGGCCAGCATTTCAAAGACGTCACCTCCACACCGCCAGGAGGAGAGCGGTCGGCAACGATAATGTTCCACAAGTTTTATCCCAAAGACCGGCCAGTCGATCCTCTCGTCTTCCCTCGAGGCGAGGATGATCGCGTTTCAATCCGGGAGGAGGAGGAGGAGGAGGGTGAGGAGGAGGAGGAGGGTGACTGTGACAACAACAGTTTTAGCATTCTAGCCCCCTCATGAAAACAGTCGCGGAAGAGAGAGGAGAGAGAGAGAGAGGCTGGCTCGGCGCAGAGCCACAAGCTCCGCTCCTCTTTTTTTTTTCTCTTTCTGCTGGCAGTGCCAGGGGCGCTGTGTGCCAGCCAAGCCCTACTGTGTGGGGCCTGCAGGGACTGGCACAGCTGATCTCCCCTGTCACCAGCTTTGCCACGCGGGTGGGGTTGAGAGGGGGGTTGAGTGCTGGGGGGGAAGGGGGGGGTGGGTGGGGAGGGGTGGAGGGGATGGTGTCCGACCGTCACAGCGAGAAAGGAGCATACCATCTGGGTTGCGAAAACAGTACACTCCGAAGAGTGTACAGATGGAACCAAATGGACCCTCGCAGGTCCTTTTGGTTCCATCATCGGCACACTCTTCTTCAGAGTTGAATGAACCAACACTGAGGGTATAACTGTAACACTGAGGGTATAACTATAATAGAGTTGAATGAACCAACACTGAGGGTATAACTATAATAGAGTTGAATGAACCAACACTGAGGGTATAACTATAATAGAGTTGAATGAACCAACACTGAGGGTATAACTGTAACACTGAGGGTATAACTATAATAGAGTTGAATGAACCAACACTGAGGGTATAACTGTAACACTGAGGGTATAACTATAATAGAGTTGAATGAACCAACACTGAGGGTATAACTATAATAGAGTTGAATGAACCAACACTGAGGGTATAACTGTAACACTGAGGGTATAACTATAATAGAGTTGAATGAACCAACACTGAGGGTATAACTATAATAGAGTTGAATGAACCAACACTGAGGGTATAACTATAATAGAGTTGAATGAACCAACACTGAGGGTATAACTATAATAGAGTTGAATGAACCAACACTGAGGGTATAACTATAATAGAGTTGAATTAACCAACACTGAGGGTATAACTGTACATTAACCAACACTGAGGGTATAACTGTACATGTTGAATTAACCAACACTGAGGGTATACCTGTACATTAACCAACACTGAGGGTATAACTGTACATTAACCAACACTGAGGGTATAACTGTACATTAACCAACACTGAGGGTATAACTGTACATTAACCAACACTGAGGGTATAACTGTACATTAACCAACACTGAGGGTATAACTGTACATGTTGAATTAACCAACACTGAGGGTATAACTGTACATTAACCAACACTGAGGGTATAACTGTACATTAACCAACACTGAGGGTATAACTGTACATTAACCAACACTGAGGGTATAACTGTACATTAACCAACACTGAGGGTATAACTGTACATTAACCAACACTGAGGGTATAACTGTACATTAACCAACACTGAGGGTATAACTGTACATTAACCAACACTGAGGGTATAACTGTACATTAACCAACACTGAGGGTATAACTGTACATTAACCAACACTGAGGGTATAACTGTACATGTTGAATTAACCAACACTGAGGGTATAACTGTACATTAACCAACACTGAGGGTATAACTGTACATTAACCAACACTGAGGGTATAACTGTACATTAACCAACACTGAGGGTATAACTGTACATGTTGAATTAACCAACACTGAGGGTATAACTGTACATTAACCAACACTGAGGGTATACCTGTACATTAACCAACACTGAGGGTATAACTGTACATTAACCAACACTGAGGGTATAACTGTACATTAACCAACACTGAGGGTATAACTGTACATTAACCAACACTGAGGGTATAACTGTACATGTTGAATTAACCAACACTGAGGGTATAACTGTACATTAACCAACACTGAGGGTATAACTGTACATGTTGAATTAACCAACACTGAGGGTATAACTGTACATGTTGAATTAACCAACACTGAGGGTATAACTGTACATTAACCAACACTGAGGGTATAACTGTACATGTTGAATTAACCAACACTGAGGGTATAACTGTACATGTTGAATTAACCAACACTGAGGGTATAACTGTACATTAACCAACACTGAGGGTATAACTGTACATGTTGAATTAACCAACACTGAGGGTATAACTGTACATTAACCAACACTGAGGGTATAACTGTACATGTTGAATTAACCAACACTGAGGGTATAACTGTACATGTTGAATTAACCAACACTGAGGGTATAACTGTACATTAACCAACACTGAGGGTATAACTGTACATTAACCAACACTGAGGGTATAACTGTACATTAACCAACACTGAGGGTATAACTGTACATTAACCAACACTGAGGGTATACCTGTACATTAACCAACACTGAGGGTATAACTGTACATTAACCAACACTGAGGGTATAACTGTACATTAACCAACACTGAGGGTATAACTGTACATTAACCAACACTGAGGGTATAACTGTACATTAACCAACACTGAGGGTATAACTGTACATTAACCAACACTGAGGGTATAACTGTACATTAACCAACACTGAGGGTATAACTGTACATTAACCAACACTGAGGGTATAACTGTACATTAACCAACACTGAGGGTATAACTGTACATTAACCAACACTGAGGGTATAACTGTACATTAACCAACACTGAGGGTATAACTGTACATTAACCAACACTGAGGGTATAACTGTACATTAACCAACACTGAGGGTATAACTGTACATTAACCAACACTGAGGGTATAACTGTACATTAACCAACACTGAGGGTATACCTGTACATTAACCAACACTGAGGGTATACCTGTACATTAACCAACACTGAGGGTATAACTATAATAGAGTTGAATGAACCAACACTGAGGGTATAACTGTACATGTTGAATTAACCAACACTGAGGGTATAACTGTACATGTTGAATTAACCAACACTGAGGGTATAACTGTACATGTTGAATTAACCAACACTGAGGGTATAACTGTACATGTTGAATTAACCAACACTGAGGGTATAACTGTACATTAACCAACACTGAGGGTATAACTGTACATTAACCAACACTGAGGGTATAACTGTACATTAACCAACACTGAGGGTATAACTGTACATGTTGAATTAACCAACACTGAGGGTATAACTGTACATTAACCAACACTGAGGGTATAACTGTACATTAACCAACACTGAGGGTATAACTGTACATTAACCAACACTGAGGGTATAACTGTACATTAACCAACACTGAGGGTATAACTGTACATGTTGAATTAACCAACACTGAGGGTATAACTGTACATTAACCAACACTGAGGGTATAACTGTACATTAACCAACACTGAGGGTATAACTGTACATGTTGAATTAACCAACACTGAGGGTATAACTGTACATGTTGAATTAACCAACACTGAGGGTATAACTGTACATTAACCAACACTGAGGGTATAACTGTACATTAACCAACACTGAGGGTATAACTGTACATTAACCAACACTGAGGGTATAACTGTACATTAACCAACACTGAGGGTATAACTGTACATTAACCAACACTGAGGGTATAACTGTACATGTTGAATTAACCAACACTGAGGGTATAACTGTACATTAACCAACACTGAGGGTATAACTGTACATTAACCAACACTGAGGGTATAACTGTACATTAACCAACACTGAGGGTATAACTGTACATTAACCAACACTGAGGGTATAACTGTACATTAACCAACACTGAGGGTATAACTGTACATTAACCAACACTGAGGGTATAACTGTACATTAACCAACACTGAGGGTATAACTGTACATTAACCAACACTGAGGGTATAACTGTACATTAACCAACACTGAGGGTATACCTGTACATTAACCAACACTGAGGGTATAACTGTACATTAACCAACACTGAGGGTATAACTGTACATTAACCAACACTGAGGGTATAACTGTACATTAACCAACACTGAGGGTATAACTGTACATTAACCAACACTGAGGGTATAACTGTACATGTTGAATTAACCAACACTGAGGGTATAACTGTACATTAACCAACACTGAGGGTATAACTGTACATGTTGAATGAACCAACACTGAGGGTATAACTGTACATTAACCAACACTGAGGGTATAACTGTACATTAACCAACACTGAGGGTATAACTGTACATGTTGAATTAACCAACACTGAGGGTATAACTGTACATTAACCAACACTGAGGGTATAACTGTACATGTTGAATTAACCAACACTGAGGGTATAACTGTACATGTTGAATTAACCAACACTGAGGGTATAACTGTACATGTTGAATTAACCAACACTGAGGGTATAACTGTACATTAACCAACACTGAGGGTATAACTGTACATTAACCAACACTGAGGGTATAACTGTACATTAACCAACACTGAGGGTATAACTGTACATTAACCAACACTGAGGGTATAACTGTACATTAACCAACACTGAGGGTATAACTGTACATGTTGAATTAACCAACACTGAGGGTATAACTGTACATTAACCAACACTGAGGGTATAACTGTACATGTTGAATGAACCAACACTGAGGGTATAACTGTACATGTTGAATTAACCAACACTGAGGGTATAACTGTACATGTTGAATTAACCAACACTGAGGGTATAACTGTACATGTTGAATTAACCAACACTGAGGGTATAACTGTACATGTTGAATTAACCAACACTGAGGGTATAACTGTACATTAACCAACACTGAGGGTATAACTGTACATTAACCAACACTGAGGGTATAACTGTACATTAACCAACACTGAGGGTATAACTGTACATTAACCAACACTGAGGGTATAACTGTACATTAACCAACACTGAGGGTATAACTGTACATTAACCAACACTGAGGGTATAACTGTACATTAACCAACACTGAGGGTATACCTGTACATTAACCAACACTGAGGGTATAACTATAATAGAGTTGAATGAACCAACACTGAGGGTATAACTGTACATGTTGAATTAACCAACACTGAGGGTATAACTGTACATGTTGAATTAACCAACACTGAGGGTATAACTGTACATTAACCAACACTGAGGGTATAACTGTACATTAACCAACACTGAGGGTATAACTGTACATTAACCAACACTGAGGGTATAACTGTACATTAACCAACACTGAGGGTATAACTGTACATGTTGAATTAACCAACACTGAGGGTATAACTGTACATTAACCAACACTGAGGGTATAACTGTACATGTTGAATGAACCAACACTGAGGGTATAACTGTACATGTTGAATTAACCAACACTGAGGGTATAACTGTACATGTTGAATTAACCAACACTGAGGGTATAACTGTACATTAACCAACACTGAGGGTATAACTGTACATGTTGAATTAACCAACACTGAGGGTATAACTGTACATGTTGAATTAACCAACACTGAGGGTATAACTGTACATGTTGAATTAACCAACACTGAGGGTATAACTGTACATGTTGAATTAACCAACACTGAGGGTATAACTGTACATGTTGAATTAACCAACACTGAGGGTATAACTGTACATGTTGAATGAACCAACACTGAGGGTATAACTGTACATGTTGAATTAACCAACACTGAGGGTATAACTGTACATGTTGAATTAACCAACACTGAGGGTATAACTGTACATTAACCAACACTGAGGGTATAACTGTACATTAACCAACACTGAGGGTATAACTGTACATTAACCAACACTGAGGGTATAACTGTACATTAACCAACACTGAGGGTATAACTGTACATTAACCAACACTGAGGGTATAACTGTACATTAACCAACACTGAGGGTATACCTGTACATTAACCAACACTGAGGGTATAACTATAATAGAGTTGAATGAACCAACACTGAGGGTATAACTGTACATGTTGAATTAACCAACACTGAGGGTATAACTGTACATGTTGAATTAACCAACACTGAGGGTATAACTGTACATTAACCAACACTGAGGGTATAACTGTACATTAACCAACACTGAGGGTATAACTGTACATTAACCAACACTGAGGGTATAACTGTACATTAACCAACACTGAGGGTATAACTGTACATTAACCAACACTGAGGGTATAACTGTACATTAACCAACACTGAGGGTATAACTGTACATTAACCAACACTGAGGGTATAACTGTACATTAACCAACACTGAGGGTATAACTGTACATTAACCAACACTGAGGGTATAACTGTACATTAACCAACACTGAGGGTATAACTGTACATTAACCAACACTGAGGGTATAACTGTACATGTTGAATTAACCAACACTGAGGGTATAACTGTACATGTTGAATTAACCAACACTGAGGGTATAACTGTACATTAACCAACACTGAGGGTATAACTGTACATGTTGAATTAACCAACACTGAGGGTATAACTGTACATTAACCAACACTGAGGGTATAACTGTACATGTTGAATTAACCAACACTGAGGGTATAACTGTACATTAACCAACACTGAGGGTATAACTGTACATTAACCAACACTGAGGGTATAACTGTACATGTTGAATTAACCAACACTGAGGGTATAACTGTACATTAACCAACACTGAGGGTATAACTGTACATGTTGAATTAACCAACACTGAGGGTATAACTGTACATTAACCAACACTGAGGGTATAACTGTACATTAACCAACACTGAGGGTATAACTGTACATGTTGAATTAACCAACACTGAGGGTATAACTGTACATTAACCAACACTGAGGGTATAACTGTACATTAACCAACACTGAGGGTATAACTGTACATGTTGAATTAACCAACACTGAGGGTATAACTGTACATTAACCAACACTGAGGGTATAACTGTACATGTTGAATGAACCAACACTGAGGGTATAACTGTACATTAACCAACACTGAGGGTATAACTGTACATTAACCAACACTGAGGGTATAACTGTACATGTTGAATTAACCAACACTGAGGGTATAACTGTACATTAACCAACACTGAGGGTATAACTGTACATGTTGAATTAACCAACACTGAGGGTATAACTGTACATTAACCAACACTGAGGGTATAACTGTACATTAACCAACACTGAGGGTATAACTGTACATGTTGAATTAACCAACACTGAGGGTATAACTGTACATTAACCAACACTGAGGGTATAACTGTACATGTTGAATTAACCAACACTGAGGGTATAACTGTACATGTTGAATTAACCAACACTGAGGGTATAACTGTACATGTTGAATTAACCAACACTGAGGGTATAACTGTACATGTTGAATTAACCAACACTGAGGGTATAACTGTACATGTTGAATTAACCAACACTGAGGGTATAACTGTACATTAACCAACACTGAGGGTATAACTGTACATTAACCAACACTGAGGGTATAACTGTACATTAACCAACACTGAGGGTATAACTGTACATTAACCAACACTGAGGGTATAACTGTACATGTTGAATTAACCAACACTGAGGGTATAACTGTACATGTTGAATTAACCAACACTGAGGGTATAACTGTACATTAACCAACACTGAGGGTATAACTGTACATTAACCAACACTGAGGGTATAACTGTACATTAACCAACACTGAGGGTATAACTGTACATTAACCAACACTGAGGGTATAACTGTACATGTTGAATTAACCAACACTGAGGGTATAACTGTACATTAACCAACACTGAGGGTATAACTGTACATTAACCAACACTGAGGGTATAACTGTACATTAACCAACACTGAGGGTATAACTGTACATTAACCAACACTGAGGGTATAACTGTACATGTTGAATTAACCAACACTGAGGGTATAACTGTACATGTTGAATTAACCAACACTGAGGGTATAACTGTACATGTTGAATTAACCAACACTGAGGGTATAACTGTACATGTTGAATTAACCAACACTGAGGGTATAACTGTACATTAACCAACACTGAGGGTATAACTGTACATGTTGAATTAACCAACACTGAGGGTATAACTGTACATTAACCAACACTGAGGGTATAACTGTACATTAACCAACACTGAGGGTATAACTGTACATTAACCAACACTGAGGGTATAACTGTACATTAACCAACACTGAGGGTATAACTGTACATTAACCAACACTGAGGGTATAACTGTACATGTTGAATTAACCAACACTGAGGGTATAACTGTACATTAACCAACACTGAGGGTATAACTGTACATTAACCAACACTGAGGGTATAACTGTACATTAACCAACACTGAGGGTATAACTGTACATTAACCAACACTGAGGGTATAACTGTACATTAACCAACACTGAGGGTATAACTGTACATTAACCAACACTGAGGGTATAACTGTACATGTTGAATTAACCAACACTGAGGGTATAACTGTACATGTTGAATTAACCAACACTGAGGGTATAACTGTACATGTTGAATTAACCAACACTGAGGGTATAACTGTACATGTTGAATTAACCAACACTGAGGGTATAACTGTACATTAACCAACACTGAGGGTATAACTGTACATTAACCAACACTGAGGGTATAACTGTACATGTTGAATTAACCAACACTGAGGGTATAACTGTACATTAACCAACACTGAGGGTATAACTGTACATGTTGAATTAACCAACACTGAGGGTATAACTGTACATGTTGAATTAACCAACACTGAGGGTATAACTGTACATGTTGAATTAACCAACACTGAGGGTATAACTGTACATGTTGAATTAACCAACACTGAGGGTATAACTGTACATGTTGAATTAACCAACACTGAGGGTATAACTGTACATTAACCAACACTGAGGGTATAACTGTACATGTTGAATTAACCAACACTGAGGGTATAACTGTACATTAACCAACACTGAGGGTATAACTGTACATGTTGAATTAACCAACACTGAGGGTATAACTGTACATTAACCAACACTGAGGGTATAACTGTACATGTTGAATTAACCAACACTGAGGGTATAACTGTACATGTTGAATTAACCAACACTGAGGGTATAACTGTACATTAACCAACACTGAGGGTATAACTGTACATTATGCAGGCCAATAACCACAGAAGGAAGCACCATTACAATTTAAAATCAGATTATGTAGGCCTAAATACAGCAATTTCTCATTAAACTATGCAAAACTAAAACAAGCTGCATTACCAGTACACGCAGGGTCAATTGCACCAAGAAAGACAATAAAAAAAGCTTACTTTAGTGTTAATTAACACAATTTCCCATTAATTAAAAGGATGGTTTAAAACTAAACCTGATTAGTGAAAACTAGGTTTAAAGTTTTGGTGCAACTGCATTAATAGATAAACCTCCATTTAAACCAGGTTCCTTCTTTGGGCGTCCACTGGCCTAGCGGTCCAGGCGCATCATGCCACATACAGGCTCTCTGGCCTGACAGCGCGTCGCGTGTTCGAGTCCCGTTCATGACGACCTTTGCTGCGTGTCTCTCCCCTTCTCTCTCTCTCCCTCTTTCCTGTCTGTCATCACTATCAATAAAGGCTCAAGAGCCAAAAACAAATAAAAAAAATATAAAAATAAAATAAAAATAAAATAAAAACTGGTTCCTTCAGGGTACTAGGCTAGATAGATATGGCCTAGATACGGTGATTCATGAGATTAAAAACTCTGGTAGGAAAGAGAAACAGCCAGAGGGGTAAACTCTGGTAGGAAAGAGAAACAGCCAGAGGGGTAAACTCTGGTAGGAAAGAGAAACAGCCAGAGGGGTAAACTCTGGTAGGAAAGAGAAACAGCCAGAGGGGTAAACTCTGGTAGGAAAGAGAAACAGCCAGAGGGGTAAACTCTGGTAGGAAAGAGAAACAGCCAGAGGGGTGGTAGGAAATAGAAACGGCCAGAGGGGTAAACTCTGGTAGGAAAGAGAAACAGCCAGAGGGGTAAACTCTGGTAGGAAAGAGAAACAGCCAGAGGGGTAAACTCTGGTAGGAAAGAGAAACAGCCAGAGGGGTAAACTCTAGTAGGAAAGAGAAACAGCCAGAGGGGTAAACTCTGGTAGGAAAGAGAAACAGCCAGAGGGGTAAACTCTGGTAGGAAAGAGAAACAGCCAGAGGGGTAAAAATAATAAGATTTCAGATTCATCAAAGAGATATTGTGACGGAGCGGTTTCCCACCCATTCATGTAAATGAGGCCGGCAGGGAACACGACTCATCCTGGTGACAGAGAGAACAAGACTCATCCTGGTGACAGAGAGAGCGTCCCGACCGCCATGCTCTCTCTCCTGACAACACAGCGCCAGCAGCACGGTAGCATACCTCGGTAGCATGCTCTCTCTCCTGACAACACAGCGCCAGCAGCACGGTAGCATACCTACGCCATGCTCTCTCTCCTGACGACACAGTGCCAGCAGCACGGTAGCATACCTCGGTAGCATGCTCTCTCTCCTGACAACACAGTGCCAGCAGCACGGTAGCATACCTACGCCATGCTCTCTCTCCTGACGACACAGTGCCAGCAGCACGGTAGCATACCTCGGTAGCATGCTCTCTCTCCTGACGACACAGCGCCAGCAGCACGGTAGCATACCTCGGTAGCATGCTCTCTCTCCTGACGACACAGCGCCAGCAGCACGGTAGCATACCTACGCCATGCTCTCTCTCCTGACAACACAGCGCCAGCAGCACGGTAGCATACCTACGCCATGCTCTCTCTCCTGACGACACAGTGCCAGCAGCACGGTAGCATACCTCGGTAGCATGCTCTCTCTCCTGACAACACAGCGCCAGCAGCACGGTAGCATACCTACGGAAACATGCTCT
The DNA here is from genome assembly GCF_951216825.1 of Electrona antarctica. Lineage (NCBI taxonomy): Eukaryota > Metazoa > Chordata > Actinopteri > Myctophiformes > Myctophidae > Electrona > Electrona antarctica. The sequence goes on from NC_136794.1 coordinate 50,209,211, forward strand.
CTCTCCTGACGACACAGCGCCAGCAGCACAGGTAGCATACCTATGCCATGCTCTCTCTCCTGACGACACAGTGCCAGCAGCACGGTAGCATACCTCGGTAGCATGCTCTCTCTCCTGACGACACAGCGCCAGCAGCACGGTAGCATACCTACTGCTCTCTCTCCTGACGACACAGCGCCAGCAGCACGGTAGCATACCTACTGCTCTCTCTCCTGACGACACAGCACCAGCAGCACGGTAGCATACCTACTGCTCTCTCTCCTGACAACACAGTGCCAGCAGCACGGTAGCATACCTACCGCCATGCTCTCTCTCCTGACAACACAGCGCCAGCAGCACGGTAGCATACCTACCGCCATGCTCTCTCTCCTGACAACACAGCGCCAGCAGCACGGTAGCATACCTACCGCCATGCTCTCTCTCCTGACGACACAGCGCCAGCAGCACGGTAGCATACCTACGCCATGCTCTCTCTCCTGACGACACAGTGCCAGCAGCACGGTAGCATACCTACTGCTCTCTCTCCTGACAACACAGCGCCAGCAGCACGGTAGCATACCTACTGCTCTCTCTCCTGACAACACAGTGCCAGCAGCACGGTAGCATACCTACTGCTCTCTCTCCTGACAACACAGTGCCAGCAGCACGGTAGCATACCTACCGCCATGCTCTCTCTCCTGACAACACAGCGCCAGCAGCACGGTAGCATACCTACGGAAACATGCTCTCTCTCCTGACGACACAGTGCCAGCAGCACGGTAGCATACCTACTGCTCTCTCTCCTGACGACACAGTGCCAGCAGCACGGTAGCATACCTACGCCATGCTCTCTCTCCTGACGACACAGCGCCAGCAGCACGGTAGCATACCTACGGAAAACTAACACATTCAGGACGTGTTTGGTGTTTTAAGCATTATGTTATGCTTTAGCTATTGAAAAATAGCAGATCTACAAGCTCATAGCGCGCCACCGAGTGCCGCGCTACGAGCTTATAGGTATGCTTGTAGGTCTGCTATTTTTTTTAAATCGTGAAAATGTGGCACAAATCTTTGAATGTATATTCTTTCAGAGTGAACGTTTTTAAGTCAAATCTTTGCTTCTAGGGGGTCCCTGGAACAACATATTTTCAGACGTCAGGCCTAAATGGGTTAACACAACCCCACAGCTATGGCAGCAACATCACCCACAAAGAGAGAACCAGTCTATTTTTGGTACGGAAGGCTTTTTCAGCATTTTAAATCAGCCAGCTAGGCCTGCCTGCAACTATCAATTATTTCCTTAAACGATTATTCAATGGATTTCAATGAACCGAGCAAAACAATTATAGAGCGCCGAAGTCCTGACGTCACTCTCTCATCCCCTGGTTCTGCCTGGTTCACGGAAGTAATTTCTCTATGGAGAATAGCATAGGCTCATCTTAAAATCGTTTCATATAAGCGTTGTGGTCCAAAAATAAACAAGCTGTCTCTGCGTTATTGTCAGGGAGGTGTCTCTGTATCGTTATATTGTCAGGGAGGTGTCTCTGTATCGTTATATTGTCAGGGTTGTCAGGGAGGTGTCTCTGTATCGTTATATTGTCAGGGAGGTGTCTCTGTATCGTTATATTGTCAGGGAGGTGTCTCTGTATCGTTATATTGTCAGGGAGGTGTCTCTGTATCGTTATATTGTCAGGGAGGTGTCTCTGTATCGTTATATTGTCAGGGAGGTGTCTCTGTATCGTTTACGACAGTCAGTCACTCATATGATACAGTCTGTTTCTAGCGAAAATGTAACTAATTCGGCAGCAGTAACAATAGCGTTTTCTCTCAGTCAGTTGATTCTTCATATCCATATGAGTGAAACAGTTCTTATATGAAGCGATCTAAAATCCCCCCTATGGGGATTACAATGCAAATAAAAAGTACATGAACCTGTGAATCTGCGCTCTCTACCGATATTGATATTGATACCGATATTAACTATACCGATATAGTTGATCATTATTGTTATAATTGACTAAATAGATCAGCCTGACTCTGATTAACCACTTATTTTGTTCTTTGTCGTACAACGCACAGATCTCACAAAAGTAGCTACAATCGTCTCATCACCACGCGTTGTTGTGAGTGTGTAGATCTGCTATTTTGCAGTTTTAAAGAACACCTCCAAAAAGAAAATCATATTAAAATGGATTAATTCTTATTTTTGTAATAATCGATTAGTTCCTTAAACTGTTGCACGCCTAGAGTCAAGCTCTAGAGTCAAAGCTCTAGAGTCAAAGCTCTAGAGTTAAAGCTCTAGAGTCAAGCCTAGAGTCAAGCTCTAGAGTCAAGCCCTAGAGTCAAGATCTAGAGTCAAAGCTCTAGAGTCAAAGCTCTAGAGTCAAGCCCTAGAGTCAAAGCTCTAGAGTCAAAGCTCTAGAGTCAAGCTCTAGAGTCAAGCCTAGAGTCAAGCTCTAGAGTCATTTTATACTTGGTTGCATGCTAAAAATAGCACATCTACAAGCTCACAACGCGTCACGCTGCAACACGTTTGAGCTTGTAGATCGGCTATTTTCAGCAAGTGTAAAATCCGCCATTACGACGGCATCAAGGCCCACCAAAATACACTTTAGTCGACTAAATCAGCCATAGATTTAGTCGACTGAAATCTTGTGATATTTAGTCGACAAAAACATTCCAGGGACCCCTGGGGGACCCCTGAGGGACCCCTGAGGGACCTACTACTACTGTAGCCCAATAAGAACATGATCTACTGTAGCCCAATAAGAACATGATCTACTGTAGCCCAATAAGAACATGATCTACTGTAGCCCAATAAGAACATGATCTACTGTAGCCCAATAAGAACATGATCTACTGTAGCCCAATAAGAACATGATCTACTGTAGCCCAATAAGAACATGATCTACTGTAGCCCAATAAGAACATGATCTACTGTAGCCCAATAAGAACATGATCTACTGTAGCCCAATAAGAACATGATCTACTGTAGCCCATGATGACACAACCATGATCTACTGTAGCCCAATAAGAACATGATCTACTGTAGCCCATGATGACACAACCATGATCTACTGTAGCCCAATAAGAACATGATCTACTGTAGCCCAATAAGAACATGATCTACTGTAGCCCAATAAGCCCATGATGACACAACCATGACTTCAAAGAACATGATCTACTGTAGCCCAATAAGAACATGATCTACTGTAGCCCAATAAGAACATGATCTACTGTAGCCCAATAAGAACATGATCTACTGTAGCCCAATAAGAACATGATCTACTGTAGCCCAATAAGAACATGATCTACTGTAGCCCAATAAGAACATGATCTACTGTAGCCCAATAAGAACATGATCTACTGTAGCCCAATAAGAACATGATCTACTGTAGCCCAATAAGAACATGATCTACTGTAGCCCAATAAGAACATGATCTACTGTAGCCCAATAAGAACATGATCTACTGTAGCCCAATAAGAACATGATCTACTGTAGCCCAATAAGAACATGATCTACTGTAGCCCAATAAGAACATGATCTACTGTAGCCCAATAAGAACATGATCTACTGTAGCCCAATAAGAACATGATCTACTGTAGCCCAATAAGAACATGATCTACTGTAGCCCAATAAGAACATGATCTACTGTAGCCCAATAAGAACATGATCTACTGTAGCCCATGATGACACAACCATGATCTACTGTAGCCCAATAAGAACATGATCTACTGTAGCCCATGATGACACAACCATGATCTACTGTAGCCCAATAAGAACATGATCTACTGTAGCCCAATAAGAACATGATCTACTGTAGCCCAATAAGAACATGATCTACTGTAGCCCAATAAGCCCATGATGACACAACCATGACTTCAAAGAACATGATCTACTGTAGCCCAATAAGAACATGATCTACTGTAGCCCAATAAGAACATGATCTACTGTAGCCCAATAAGAACATGATCTACTGTAGCCCAATAAGAACATGATCTACTGTAGCCCAATAAGAACATGATCTACTGTAGCCCAATAAGAACATGATCTACTGTAGCCCAATAAGAACATGATCTACTGTAGCCCAATAAGAACATGATCTACTGTAGCCCAATAAGAACATGATCTACTGTAGCCCAATAAGAACATGATCTACTGTAGCCCAATAAGAACATGATCTACTGTAGCCCAATAAGAACATGATCTACTGTAGCCCAATAAGAACATGATCTACTGTAGCCCAATAAGAACATGATCTACTGTAGCCCAATAAGAACATGATCTACTGTAGCCCAATAAGAACATGATCTACTGTAGCCCAATAAGAACATGATCTACTGTAGCCCAATAAGAACATGATCTACTGTAGCCCAATAAGAACATGATCTACTGTAGCCCAATAAGAACATGATCTACTGTAGCCCAATAAGAACATGATCTACTGTAGCCCATGATGACACAACCATGATCTACTGTAGCCCAATAAGAACATGATCTACTGTAGCACAATAAGAACATGATCTACTGTAGCCCAATAAGAACATGATCTACTGTAGCCCAATAAGAACATGATCTACTGTAGCCCAATAAGCCCATGATCTACTGTAGCCCAATAAGCCCATGATGACACAACCATGACTTCAAAGAACATGATCTACTGTAGCCCAATAAGCCCATGATGACACAACCATGACTTCAAAGAACATGATCTACTGTAGCCCAATAAGAACATGATCTACTGTAGCCCAATAAGCCCATGATCTACTGTAGCCCAATAAGCCCATGATGACACAACCATGACTTCAAAGAACATGATCTACTGTAGCCCAATAAGCCCATGATGACACAACCATGACTTCAAAGAACATGATCTACTGTAGCCCAATAAGCCCATGATGACACAACCATGACTTCAAAGAACATGATCTACTTTAGCCCAATAAGAACATGATCTACTGTAGCCCAATAAGCCCATGATGACACAACCATGACTTCAAGGGCCACCTCACCCCTTCTGCAACCAGATCTGATTTTAATGATGTTTGGGAGACAAGGAACACTTTCCTGGGGTTCTTTATGTGGGTAATATGTGTGTTTTTAGAGATGTTAGTATTTCATGGTGTCATGGACATGTTCATCTGAACTAAGCCTTTAGAACTAAGCCTTCACACAAAACAAGTAACATTTAGATTCCCTCTTGCTGTGTGACCAAAAGCACTAGTCTTTAGATTCCCTCTTGCTGTGTGACCAAAAGCACTAGTCTTTGCATACTTGGTAGCTGCTTGGAAGGTGAAACTAGTGTGTGTGACTTGGAGGTTATTCCCAAGACCGAAGCATAAGAAACAGAACAGAAATGCAGAAGTATGAATACAATACACAGTATCATTTGTGTCAGCCTCCCATTAAAATGAGGAAATAACTCTAGATAAATATAAATATCCGCTGGTAATCTTTGTTCCTGTGCAGGCCAAGCTTTCCTGCTCAAATCCCTAGTTCTACACGGATATGAATTGAATAGGTCGAGTTCATTTATAGTCACTTTCAATTTGTCAGCACTTATTATTGTAGGATAATATACGGTGCTGCGTTACTACTTGCCTAGCCTCGATACCCAGGCTTACATTTCGTCTGCGCGAAAAATGAAAGCCTGGATTTACGCATGGGATGCACTGGCCTAAACGTGGGAGTCAACCTTTCCGCGTAGGCGTCGCTTCAAATGATGTGACGTCAGGGCTCTGAGCGGTGTGCACCCCTCAAAATAACACCGTGAGGAAATCATTACCAGTGGAACTTCAAACAAGGCTATGCAAGGAAAATGAGGAGAATGGCTGAAGAACCCACCACACCGTCTAAGAACAAAACCAACGTGTGCCGACTCTGTGGAAATAACTTTGACAGTCCGTTAGAATGGTATACTCCAGCAACCAGTTGTTTCTGCTTCTGGTCGACACAATAACAGTGCTGCACTGGGGGGGGGGGGAGAGACCGGGGCTGACGGACAGATCGGTGAACCAATCCAGGGTGTGCGCAAATCTGAGCCGCGGCCCTCCCATCTAGGCCAGAAATGTCTAGCGTTAGCTCAGGCTACTACTTGCCTATCAGGCCATGGCTCTTTAGTCGACTGGTAACGTACTGTGCCTTTGGAATGGGGAACCCGGGTTCAGGTGGGGGGGGGGGGGGTTACTACTTGCCTATATCGGGCCATGGCTCTTTAGTCGACTGGTAACGTACTGTGCCTTTGGAATGGGGAACCCGGGTTCAGGTAGCTGAGGGGGGCGTTACTACCTTTAGTGGACTGGTAACGTACTGTGCCTTTGGAATGGGGAACCCGGGTTCATGGTAACGTACTGTGCCTTTGGAATGGGGAACCCGGGTTCATGGTAACGTACTGTGCCTTTGGAATGGGGAACCCGGGTTCATGGTAACGTACTGTGCCTTTGGAATGGGGAACCCGGGTTCATGGTAACGTACTGTGCCTTTGGAATGGGGAACCCGGGTTCATGGTAACGTACTGTGCCTTTGGAATGGGGAACCCGGGTTCATGGTAACGTACTGTGCCTTTGGAATGGGGAACCCGGGTTCATGGTAACGTACTGTGCCTTTGGAATGGGGAACCCGGGTTCATGGTAACGTACTGTGCCTTTGGAATGGGGAACCCGGGTTCATGGTAACGTACTGTGCCTTTGGAATGGGGAACCCGGGTTCATGGTAACGTACTGTGCCTTTGGAATGGGGAACCCGGGTTCATGGTAACGTACTGTGCCTTTGGAATGGGGAACCCGGGTTCATGGTAACGTACTGTGCCTTTGGAATGGGGAACCCGGGTTCATGGTAACGTACTGTGCCTTTGGAATGGGGAACCCGGGTTCATGGTAACGTACTGTGCCTTTGGAATGGGGAACCCGGGTTCCTTTGGAATGGGGAACCCGGGTTCATGTAGCTGAGGCTACATTGGTGGCAGCAGTGTGTTTGGGTAACCTCTACAAGTATGTTCCCAGGCAGCACAGACCTTAACCTAGTAGTGGACAGCTCCGTCAGTCTCCCTGGGGTGGAGGTCCCCCCAGGCAGCACAGACCTTAACCTAGTAGTGGACAGCTCCGTCAGTCTCCCTGGGGTGGAGGTCCCCCCAGGCAGCACAGACCTTAACCTAGTAGTGGACAGCTCCGTCAGTCTCCCTGGGGTGGAGGTCCCCCCAGGCAGCACAGACCTTAACCTAGTAGTGGACAGCTCCGTCAGTCTCCCTGGGGTGGAGGTCCCCCCGGGCAGCACAGACCTTAACCTAGTAGTGGACAGCTCCGTCAGTCTCCCTGGGGTGGAGGTCCCCCCAGGCAGCACAGACCTTAACCTAGTAGTGGACAGCTCCGTCAGTCTCCCTGGGGTGGAGGTCCCCCCAGGCAGCACAGACCTTAACCTAGTAGTGGACAGCTCCGTCAGTCTCCCTGGGGTGGAGGTCCCCCCAGGCAGCACAGACCTTAACCTAGTAGTGGACAGCTCCGTCAGTCTCCCTGGGGTGGAGGTCCCCCCAGGCAGCACAGACCTTAACCTAGTAGTGGACAGCTCCGTCAGTCTCCCTGGGGTGGAGGTCCCCCCGGGCAGCACAGACCTTAACCTAGTAGTGGACAGCTCCGTCAGTCTCCCTGGGGTGGAGGTCCCCCCGGGCAGCACAGACCTTAACCTAGTAGTGGACAGCTCCGTCAGTCTCCCTGGGGTGGAGGTCCCCCCAGGCAGCACAGACCTTAACCTAGTAGTGGACAGCTCCGTCAGTCTCCCTGGGGTGGAGGTCCCCCCAGGCAGCACAGACCTTAACCTAGTAGTGGACAGCTCCGTCAGTCTCCCTGGGGTGGAGGTCCCCCCAGGCAGCACAGACCTTAACCTAGTAGTGGACAGCTCCGTCAGTCTCCCTGGGGTGGAGGTCCCCCCAGGCAGCACAGACCTTAACCTAGTAGTGGACAGCTCCGTCAGTCTCCCTGGGGTGGAGGTCCCCCCAGGCAGCACAGACCTTAACCTAGTAGTGGACAGCTCCGTCAGTCTCCCTGGGGTGGAGGTCCCCCCAGGCAGCACAGACCTTAACCTAGTAGTGGAGCTCCGTCAGTCTCCCTGGGGTGGAGGTCCCCCCAGGCAGCACAGACCTTAACCTAGTAGTGGAGCTCCGTCAGTCTCCCTGGGGTGGAGGTCCCCCCAGGCAGCACAGACCTTAACCTAGTAGTGGAGCTCCGTCAGTCTCCCTGGGGTGGAGGTCCCCCCAGGCAGCACAGACCTTAACCTAGTAGTGGAGCTCCGTCAGTCTCCCTGGGGTGGAGGTCCCCCCAGGCAGCACAGACCTTAACCTAGTAGTGGACAGCTCCGTCAGTCTCCCTGGGGTGGAGGTCCCCCCGGGCAGCACAGACCTTAACCTAGTAGTGGACAGCTCCGTCAGTCTCCCTGGGGTGGAGGTCCCCCCGGGCAGCACAGACCTTAACCTAGTAGTGGACAGCTCCGTCAGTCTCCCTGGGGTGGAGGTCCCCCCGGGCAGCACAGACCTTAACCTAGTAGTGGACAGCTCCGTCAGTCTCCCTGGGGTGGAGGTCCCCCCAGGCAGCACAGACCTTAACCTAGTAGTGGACAGCTCCGTCAGTCTCCCTGGGGTGGAGGTCCCCCCAGGCAGCACAGACCTTAACCTAGTAGTGGACAGCTCCGTCAGTCTCCCTGGGGTGGAGGTCCCCCCAGGCAGCACAGACCTTAACCTAGTAGTGGACAGCTCCGTCAGTCTCCCTGGGGTGGAGGTCCCCCCAGGCAGCACAGACCTTAACCTAGTAGTGGACAGCTCCGTCAGTCTCCCTGGGGTGGAGGTCCCCCCAGTCAGACCTTAACCTAGTAGTGGACAGCTCCGTCAGTCTCCCTGGGGTGGAGGTCCCCCCAGGCAGACCTTAACCTAGTAGTGGACAGCTCCGTCAGTCTCCCTGGGGTGGAGGTCCCCCCAGGCAGCACAGACCTTAACCTAGTAGTGGACAGCTCCGTCAGTCTCCCTGGGGTGGAGGTCCCCCCAGTCAGACCTTAACCTAGTAGTGGACAGCTCCGTCAGTCTCCCTGGGGTGGAGGTCCCCCCAGGCAGCACAGACCTTAACCTAGTAGTGGACAGCTCCGTCAGTCTCCCTGGGGTGGAGGTCCCCCCAGGCAGACCTTAACCTAGTAGTGGACAGCTCCGTCAGTCTCCCTGGGGTGGAGGTCCCCCCAGGCAGCACAGACCTTAACCTAGTAGTGGACAGCTCCGTCAGTCTCCCTGGGGTGGAGGTCCCCCCAGGCAGACCTTAACCTAGTAGTGGACAGCTCCGTCAGTCTCCCTGGGGTGGAGGTCCCCCCAGGCAGCACAGACCTTAACCTAGTAGTGGACAGCTCCGTCAGTCTCCCTGGGGTGGAGGTCCCCCCAGTCAGACCTTAACCTAGTAGTGGACAGCTCCGTCAGTCTCCCTGGGGTGGAGGTCCCCCCAGTCACAGACCTTAACCTAGTAGTGGACAGCTCCGTCAGTCTCCCTGGGGTGGAGGTCCCCCCAGGCAGCACAGACCTTAACCTAGTAGTGGACAGCTCCGTCAGTCTCCCTGGGGTGGAGGTCCCCCCGGGCAGCACAGACCTTAACCTAGTAGTGGACAGCTCCGTCAGTCTCCCTGGGGTGGAGGTCCCCCCGGGCAGCACAGACCTTAACCTAGTAGTGGACAGCTCCGTCAGTCTCCCTGGGGTGGAGGTCCCCCCAGTCAGTGGAGCCTATCTCAGTAGTGGACAGCTCCGTCAGTCTCCCTGGGGTGGAGGTCCCCCCAGTCAGTGGAGCCTAGCTCCTGGCTGGCGCGCGTGGACGCGCTTCCAGGTGGGGGGGGGGGGACTTAGAGACTCATGACAATGACAGCCACGCTATGGAGGCTCAAGCTGCTGCCAGGGCCATTTATAAAATATATATTGTATAGAATCACTTTGTTAAACTAAACATGTTGAAAGTGGCTATAGTGTTGCCACTTCCCCAGAAGGAACAGGGCTAAATGAGCAATGGACAAAGGGCCTTACCACACCATGAATAAACAATCCAAACATGTGCCGGGCTCGTACATTATGGTAGGTCTTGTACAGTATGGTAGGTCTTGTACAGTATGGTAGGTCTTGTACAGTATGGTAGGTCTTGTACGGTATGGTAGGTCTCGTACATTATGGTAGGTCTTGTACAGTATGGTAGGTCTTGTACAGTATGGTAGGTCTTGTACAGTATGGTAGGTCTTGTACGGTATGGTAGGTCTTGTACAGTATGGTAGGTCTCGTACATTATGGTAGGTCTTGTACAGTATGGTAGGTCTTGTACAGTATGGTAGGTCTTGTACATTATGGTAGGTCTTGTACAGTATGGTAGGTCTTGTACGGTATGGTAGGTCTTGTACAGTATGGTAGGTCTCGTACATTATGGTAGGTCTTGTACAGTATGGTAGGTCTTGTACAGCATGGTAGGTCTTGTACAGTATGGTAGGTCTCGTACAGTATGGTAGGTCTTGTACATTATGGTAGGTCTTGTACAGTATGGTAGGTCTTGTACAGTATGGTAGGTCTTGTACATTATGGTAGGTCTTGTACATTATGGTAGGTCTTGTACAGTATGGTAGCCGTACGTAGCAAATTAGTAAACATTTATCTTTAGTGCTTGAAAAGTGCACAACTCTATATACGTGCATAGAGCTTGAGTCAGTGTTGTTTTTGGCAGCACATTTAGATTTTAGTTTTAATCATAGTCTATTGAATAGTTTATTTAGTTTTAGTCACCGGGAATGTTTTAGTGTTTGTCTAGTTTTAGTCGACTAAATATATGTATTTTGGCAGGCCTTAATTGATGCCGTCGAAAGGCATAGTTTTACACTTGCTGAAAATAGCAGATCCACAAGCTCAGAACGCGGTGCGCTGCGACACGTTGTGAGCTTGTAGATCTGCTATTTTAAGTCGACAAAATCAAACACTGGCTTGAGTATCTATCTGTGATTGAGTATCTATGATGGAGTACTATTACTCTTCATCACAGATACTCTATGCACATATATTGAGTTCAAGCACTAAAGCTAAATGTTTCCTTTGCAAACAAGGAGCTTCCAAACTCCTTTAATTTGCATTATACTCTGGGCCCCATGGGACGCCTCTGGGCCCCTTGGGAAGCCTCTGGGCCCCTTGGGACGCCCATGGGAAGCCTCTGGGCCCCATGGGAAGCCTCTGGGCCCCATGGGAAGCCTCTGGGCCCCTTGGGAAGCCTCTGGGCCCCTTGGGAAGCCTCTGGGCCCCTCGGGAAGCCTCTGGGCCCCATGGGAAGCCTCTGGGCCCCATGGGAAGCCTCTGGGCCCCTTGGGAAGCCTCTGGGCCCCATGGGAAGCCTCTGGGCCCCATGGGAAGCCTCTGGGCCCCTCGGGAAGCCTCTGGGCCCCTCGGGAAGCCTCTGGGCCCCATGGGAAGCCTCTGGGCCCCATGGGAAGCCTCTGGGCCCCATGGGAAGCCTCTGGGCCCCTTGGGAAGCCTCTGGGCCCCATGGGAAGCCTCTGGGCCCCATGGGAAGCCTCTGGGCCCCTTGGGAAGCCTCTGGGCCCCATGGGAAGCCTCTGGGCCCCATGGGACGCCTCTGGGCCCCATGGGAAGCCTCTGGGCCTCATGGGAAGCCTCTGGGCCCCATGGGAAGCCTCTGGGCCCCTCGGGAAGCCTCTGGGCCCCTCGGGAAGCCTCTGGGCCCCATGGGAAGCCTCTGGGCCCCTTGGGAAGCCTCTGGGCCCCTTGGGAAGCCTCTGGGCCCCTTGGGAAGCCTCTGGGCCCCTGGGCCCCATGGGAAGCCTCTGGGCCCCTCGGGAAGCCTCTGGGCCCCTCGGGAAGCCTCTGGGCCCCATGGGAAGCCTCTGGGCCCCTCGGGAAGCCTCTGGGCCCCATGGGAAGCCTCTGGGCCCCATGGGAAGCCTCTGGGCCCCATGGGAAGCCTCTGGGCCCCTGGGCCCCATGGGAAGCCTCTGGGCCCCTCGGGAAGCCTCTGGGCCCCTCGGGAAGCCTCTGGGCCCCATGGGAAGCCTCTGGGCCCCTCGGGAAGCCTCTGGGCCCCATGGGAAGCCTCTGGGCCCCATGGGAAGCCTCTGGGCCCCATGGGAAGCCTCTGGGCCCCTCGGGAAGCCTCTGGGCCCCTCGGGAAGCCTCTGGGCCCCATGGGAAGCCTCTGGGCCCCTTGGGAAGCCTCTGGGCCCCATGGGAAGCCTCTGGGCCCCTTGGGAAGCCTCTGGGCCCCTTGGGAAGCCTCTGGGCCCCTTGGGAAGCCTCTGGGCCCCATGGGAAGCCTCTGGGCCCCTTGGGAAGCCTCTGGGCCCCATGGGAAGCCTCTGGGCCCCATGGGAAGCCTCTGGGCCCCTTGGGAAGCCTCTGGGCCCCTTGGGAAGCCTCTGGGCCCCTGGGCCCCATGGGAAGCCTCTGGGCCCCTGGGCCCCATGGGAAACCTCTGGGCCTTTTGGGAAGCCTCTGGGCCCCATGGGAAGCCTCTGGGCCCCATGGGAAGCCTCTGGGCCCCTCGGGAAGCCTCTGGGCCCCATGGGAAGCCTCTGGGCCCCATGGGAAGCCTCTGGGCCTGGGCCCCTTGGGAAGCCTCTGGGCCCCTTGGGAAGCCTCTGGGCCCCTGGGCCCCATGGGAAGCCTCTGGGCCCCTGGGCCCCATGGGAAACCTCTGGGCCTTTTGGGAAGCCTCTGGGCCCCTTGGGAAGCCTCTGGGCCCCTTGGGAAGCCTCTGGGCCCCATGGGAAGCCTCTGGACCCCTTGGGAAGCCTCATGGGAAGCCTCTGGGCCCCTTGGGAAGCCTCTGGGCCCCTGGGCCCCATGGGAAGCCTCTGGGCCCCTTGGGAAGCCTATGGGCCCCATGGGAAGCCTCTGGGCCCCTTGGGAAGCCTCTGGGCCCCATGGGAAGCCTCTGGGCCCCATGGGAAGCCTCTGGACCCCTTGGGAAGCCTCATGGGAAGCCTCTGGGCCCCTTGGGAAGCCTCTGGGCCCCTGGGCCCCATGGGAAGCCTCTGGGTCTCTGGGCCCCTTGGGAAGCCTCTGGGCCCCTGGGCCCCATGGGAAGCCTCTGGGCCCCTGGGCCCCATGGGAAGCCTCTGGGCCCCATGGGAAGCCTCTGGGCCCCTTGGGAAGCCTCATGGGAAGCCTCTGGGCCCCTTGGGAAGCCTCTGGGCCCCATGGGAAGCCTCTGGGTCTCTGGGCCCCTTGGGAAGCCTCTGGGCTCCATGGGAAGCCTCTGGGCCCCATGGGAAGCCTCATGGGAAGCCTCTGGGCCCCTTGGGAAGCCTCTGGGCCCCTGGGCCCCATGGGAAGCCTCTGGGCCCCATGGGAAGCCTCTGGGCCCCATGGGAAGCCTCTGGGCCCCTTGGGAAGCCTCTGGGCCCCATGGGAAGCCTCTGGGCCCCTTGGGAAGCCTCTGGGCCCCATGGGAAGCCTCTGGGCCCCTGGGCCCCATGGGAAGCCTCTGGGCCCCTTGGGAAGCCTCTGGGCCCCTTGGGAAGCCTCTGGGCCCCATGGGAAGCCTCTGGACCCCTTGGGAAGCCCCTGGGCCCCATGGGAAGCCTCTGGGCCCCATGGGAAGCCTCTGGGCCCCTTGGGAAGCCTCATGGGAAGCCTCTGGGCCCCTTGGGAAGCCTCTGGGCCCCATGGGAAGCCTCTGGGCCCCTTGGGAAGCCTCATGGGAAGCCTCTGGGCCCCTTGGGAAGCCTCTGGGCCCCTGGGCCCCATGGGAAGCCTCTGGGTCTCTGGGCCCCTTGGGAAGCCTCTGGGCTCCATGGGAAGCCTCTGGGCCCCATGGGAAGCCTCATGGGAAGCCTCTGGGCCCCTTGGGAAGCCTCTGGGCCCCTGGGCCCCATGGGAAGCCTCTGGGCCCCTTGGGAAGCCTCTGGGCCCCATGGGAAGCCTCATGGGAAGCCTCTGGGCCCCTTGGGAAGCCTCTGGGCCCCATGGGAAGCCTCTGGGCCCCTGGGCCCCATGGGAAGCCTCTGGGCCCCTGGGCCCCATGGGAAGCCTCTGGGCCCCTTGGGAAGCCTCTGGGCCCCTGGGCCCCATGGGAAGCCTCTGGGCCCCATGGGAAGCCTCTGGGCCCCTTGGGAAGCCTCATGGGAAGCCTCTGGGCCCCTTGGGAAGCCTCTGGGCCCCTGGGCCCCATGGGAAGCCTCTGGGCCCCTGGGCCCCATGGGAAGCCTCTGGGCCCCTTGGGAAGCCTCTGGGCCCCTGGGCCCCATGGGAAGCCTCTGGGCCCCTGGGCCCCATGGGAAGCCTCTGGGCCCCATGGGAAGCCTCTGGGCCCCTTGGGAAGCCTCATGGGAAGCCTCTGGGCCCCATGGGAAGCCTCTGGGCCCCTTGGGAAGCCTCATGGGAAGCCTCTGGGCCCCTTGGGAAGCCTCTGGGCCCCTGGGCCCCATGGGAAGCCTCTGGGCCCCTGGGCCCCATGGGAAGCCTCTGGGCCCCATGGGAAGCCTCTGGGCCCCTTGGGAAGCCTCATGGGAAGCCTCTGGGCCCCTTGGGAAGCCTCTGGGCCCCTGGGCCCCATGGGAAGCCTCTGGGCCCCTTGGGAAGCCTCATGGGAAGCCTCTGGGCCCCTTGGGAAGCCTCTGGGCCCCTGGGCCCCATGGGAAGCCTCTGGGCCCCATGGGAAGCCTCTGGGCCCCTGGGCCCCATGGGAAGCCTCTGGGCCCCTTGGGAAGCCTCTGGGCCCCTGGGCCCCATGGGAAGCCTCTGGGCCCCTGGGCCCCATGGGAAGCCTCTGGGCCCCTGGGCCCCATGGGAAGCCTCTGGGCCCCATGGGAAGCCTCTGGGCCCCATGGGAAGCCTCTGGGCCCCTGGGCCCCATGGGAAGCCTCTGGGCCCCTGGGCCCCATGGGAAGCCTCTGGGCCCCATGGGAAGCCTCTGGGCCCCTGGGCCCCATGGGAAGCCTCTGGGCCCCATGGGAAGCCTGTGTTTCCCACAGTGTTTTGATGTGAACACGTAAAAAGGTTCTATACGTACGTTGTTGCTTAATTGTGTGTTTTCCTTGTGAAAACCGAGACTTTATTGTCCCCCACAAAACACACTGAAGTTTGTTTTTCCACTAAAAACATGAGCTTTCAAAATGACTTTCAGCAACATCTGGATAATTTATGGACCGGGAGAGCGTTGGGCTGACGTGTCGAGGCTTCTTCCTCTCTGGTGTATTTATATCCTGAACACCAAAGCAGAGACAATATGGGCCTCCAGGACAGATCCAGGTTACTCCCACCACAGGTTGACACACACACACACCTTAAGACCTGAGGCTGTATTCTACAATAGTCTGACAGCCAATAGTCCGACAACCAATAGTCTGACAGCCAATAGTTCGACAACCAATAGTCTGACAGCCAATAGTCCGACAACCAATAGTCTGACAGCCAATAGTGCGTCGCAGTCCCGCCCCCTACCATGGACTAGGAAATGAAACCCAATGCATTTTTCCCATTTCCCATTTCATGAAGTATTTATTTAAAGACGGTTACGCCGCGGACAAAGCCAACTCGAGTCGTGACAACTCATGACAACACAAACAATATTTTGGACCAAACAAATAATTACAAAGAAGAAAAACAACAAAAAAAGTGTTGTAACCTGCCGTTTTTTTCTTCTTTCTAATTATTGTTTGTTGTCATGATTTGTCACGACTCGAGTTGGCTTTGTCCGCGGCGTAAACGTCTTTAAATAAATACTTTCTGAAATGTCTATGAGGAAAATGAACGGAGAATCATTTCCTGGTCCATGGTAAGGGGCGGGACTGCGACACTCTATAGTCTGACAGCCAATAGTCCGACAACCAATAGTCTGACAGCCAATAGTCTGACAGCCAATAGTCAGATAACCAATAGTCTGACAGCCAATAGTCAGACACCCCAACAGCACCACTCAGCTCAGACAGGTCAGGTCAGGTCAGTAGTTTGATTAAAAGGTAGGGTAGGTGATTTTCTTTTCTGGTAAACAGGAGTCTCCATGTCTCTCCAGTTCTTTAAAACAGAAAATGCATCTTTGGGTGGGGATACAAATGTGATACTATCAGAATAGAGAACTCACAAGTGGAATTGAAAGTGATGACACAAAGAAATGAGCAGACCATAGACTGTAGAAGGAGCAGACACACAACTGGAACGAGAACACTATACAAATGACAAATGTTGACCTTTTTTTAGAGTCTAAATTGACATTAAAATGTCAACATATCAGTACATTATAAGAAGTATAATTAACCTTTTGGCAAAAAACATTGTGTTTTAACAAAAGAAGCCTACCTTTAACTGTTACTGCTAACAAAATTAGTTAGAACCTTTTCAGCATGTAGTTAGATGTCTCTGCTTATTATAAAATGTAATTGATGTAGTGCCCCAATTCGTTTATGCTTGCCATAATTTCACTCAGGACTGACTGTCTGCTCAGGTTACAATCTGATGGTATTTTAACATGCTAAAATCACTGATCTGCTCTTAGAGCAACTCTGATCTCATGTAAGCCTCAACTATCCACTGTAAGGAGATATCTACCACAACACTGATCTCATGTAAGCCTCAACTATCCACTGTAAGGAGATATCTACCACAACTCTGATCTCATGTAAGCCTCAACTATCCACTGTAAGGAGATATCTACCACAACTCTGATCTCATGTAAGCCTCAACTATCCACTGTAAGGAGATATCTACCTAGATATCTACCACAACACTGAGTGAACACTCTATAGATAGATAGATAGATAGATAGATAGATAGATAGATAGATAGATAGATATCTACCACAACACTGAGTGAACACTCTAGCTGCCAGTAAACGCAGTAATTAAAATGGACAATATGCGTGGCTAAAATTAAATGGTCTATTAAACGCGGCCGGTGTTATTTGTTAAGGGCAATTAATAACTAATTGGAGAACAATTGAGACACCTCAGCCTCGGCATAAAACTGCACCACAAATTGTCCCCTTCTTTCTCTCATGACTCACCAGTGTTTACATGTGGGCTCTAGGCACTGACTAAATTGCAGTCCTTATACTGTCTGTGGAGCAAACAGCAATAAATGTGCGTGCGTGCGTGTGTGCTTGCGTGCGTGTGTGTGTGTGCGCGCGCACGCATTTCGGGGGCTCTACTACTGTTAAAGGGGCATATTGTTGCTGTCTGCCCGGGAAACCTCTTCTTACCTCCAAATTTTAACTTTTTTCGTAAATGAACGCCCTACTTGAACACCCTACTACACTACAGTGTCTTGAACACCCTACACTACAGTGTCTTGAACACCCTACACTACAGTGTCTTGAACACCCTACACTACAGTGTCTTGAACACCCTACACTACAGTGTCTTGAACACCCTACACTACAGTGTCTTGAACACCCTACACTACAGTGTCTTGAACACCCTACACTAGTGTCTTGAACACCCTACACTACAGTGTCTTGAACACCCTACTACACTACAGTGTCTTGAACACCCTACACTACAGTGTCTTGAACACTCTACACTACAGTGTCTTGAACACCCTACACTACAGTGTCTTGAACACCCTACACTAGTGTCTTGAACACCCTACACTACAGTGTCTTGAACACCCTACACTACAGTGTCTTGAACACCCTACACTACAGTGTCTTGAACACCCTACACTACAGTGTCTTGAACACCCTACACTAGTGTCTTGAACACCCTACACTACAGTGTCTCACAAAAGGATCAGAAGTAGCAGATATACAAGCTTTTGAGCTTGTAGATCTGCTGCTTTTGTTCATTTTGAATCCTGAAAAGTAACCATTTTGGTTACTTTTCCACCTAACAGCGACAATATAATGATTATTATTATTATTATTAGGCTGCCAAAATGCCAATGTGCCGCAGGCATTGCAGGTTTGACTCCCGATCCAGGCGTTGCAGGTTTGACTCCCGATCCAGGCGTTGCAGGTTTGACTCCCGATCCTGACAAACTTTGCTATGCGTCACTCCCCATTTCCTGTCGACTACTGTATCCATCAATAAAGGCAGAAAAAGCCCAAAAATATCTTTCAAATAAAGATATAGGCCTAAATATACACAATCATTAAGATATAGGCCTATATACACAATCATTCTCATTATAAAGATATAGGCCTATATACACAATCATTCTCATTATAAAGATATATGCCTATAGACCCCCAACCACCGGACCCCGTGTGAAGCCCCCTCCTCAAGGACCCCCACCACCGGACCCCGTGTGAAGCCCCCTCCTCAAGGACCCCCAACCACCGGACCCCGTGTGAAGCCCCCTCCTCAAGGACCCCCACCACCGGACCCCGTGTGAAGCCCCCTCCTCAAGGACCCCCACCACCGGACCCCCACTTTGACAGACAAGCCACACCGTTTTTAGACTACCTAATGTTGAACAACAACAACAATGCTGTCAGACAGTCTAATATGAAGCCAACATCAGCCCCATCCATCCTTCCATCCATCCATCCATCCATGGGGTTGATACGGTTAGCCTCCCCAAAACAACACAACCTCCTCAACCCACAACATCCATCTGATCTAGGCTACATTGATTTAACCTGAAATCTAAACACTCATTGTGTTCATTAATATCCAGCCCTGCTATAGCGGTTATTGTTCATTAGTATATTGTTTAAATAAAACCACCACAACACCATGACATTATATTATTTTACCACACTAAATGCAGTGGCAGTGAGTTCATAATAATAAATAATGTAGCCTGCGATGCTATTATCATAGCTAGGCACCAACCAGCTGATAGAGATAGCTCGTTAGCATTTGAAAGGCAACTCTCTCTGTCTGACAAATACTTTAAAATAAATCACACACACTAGTAAAACAACATAATATTATGAAACACGGCTATAGCGTCTTAAAATTGTGCTGACATTGTGTTGTGTTGTTGTGGTGGCTATAATATATAGCATGCTATGATAACAGCTACACACACACACACACACACACACACACACAGGGAGAGAAGGCTCCAGCTGGGCTAGCATGGGATGCTAAAGGTGTGTTAGCATAGCCTCCTCTGATCCTTACCAGTGTTATTTGCGTTGTGTTGACAGACAGATACGGCCACCGGTTTATTCTTCACACACACGGAGGAGGAGAAGAGCTGCTCTGCTGCACTGCGTGTCCTCAGAGGACTGATCCATAAGACGGGATGGATGGAGGGATGGATGCTGCGATGCGGCGGGTTGAGTTTAATCCAGAAGTAGTGTCTGTGTTGTGGGTTTTTCTCTATCTTATTTTCTTATGTGTTCATTCTGCTGATGGCCTGCCTGAGCCTCTTGGCTGGCTGGCTGTGTGTGTGTCGCTGCTTCTCCACATCCAAACAACGCAGCAGCAGCGTTGCATGAAGCGTCCAGGAGGTTTCAGCAGCAGGAGGATCCCAGACAGTATACTATAGTAGAGCTGCTGGTCCCAAAGCATCCAGCCCCGAGTTACGGACAACAGCGACACCTGCTGGTGTCCAGTAGGTTTTAGCAGCAGGAGGATCCCAGACAGCAGCAGAGCTGCTGGTCCCCGAGTCACGGCCAACAGCGACACCTGTGTGTAGTGGCTAACATAATAAAAAAAACAAAAAAAAACGGAATATCAGAATATCCACAACGGTGGCTGAGACCAGAGCCATTGAGTAATGGTTGAGACGAAGCAGTGAAAGGTCCTGAAAGATACATAACGTCAGTCTTACCCAATACCCAATCTTTCTGTTTTATGAACACAAGGCTGCTGTACTTTATACCTTATATACTAAACATTTAAAGCATCCAGCCGAGTCACGGCCAACAGCGACACCTGCTGCTGGGCACCGAGTTGACACACATAACCAAATGACAGCTGAGCTGAGACCTGAGCTATAGTGTGGTGGGCTCGCCCCATCGAGCACACACTAGTTATTGAGTTTATATGTGTGGGCTCGCCCCAGTGACCACACACTAGTTATTGACAGTTTATATTTGTGGGCTCGCCCCAGTGACCACACACTAGTTATTGACAGTTTATATGTATTCGTATTGTGTGCTCGCCCAAGCGAGCACACACTAGTTATCGTTAGACAGTTTATATTTACTTATTCATTCTAAGTTCCGCCACTTTTTTCGCCATCTAACTACTTCCACATACTTTATGCTAGAAAGTTAGTTCAAGCTTCAAAATGTTGAGCTTTATGCAGTTACTTATGCTTGTACCTTTTTAACTATGGAAAAAAGGTCCCATTTTGTGCTCTTATTACTCCATCATACTTTCACTTTGAAATTCCATTCAAACTTTAAAATGTTCATCTATCTTTGAATTTTCTTTGGTGAAAAAGTTTTGAAAAAGTTTATACTTTTTTAGATATTTAACTTTTTAAATCCACCTTCCACAGCACAGCCACTCATGTGTGGAAAGCCCTCCCCCTTCCCTCAAAACAAGCAAATCACTGGCTTCCTTGAAAATGGATCTGTCATTGTCATCAGGTCAAAGGGAGAGAATGTGATTGCCCCACCTCATTATCTCCCCCATGAAGATCCTAGGTGGTCTAGAACCTGAATTTGTAAAATAACAGCAGGTGGTGGCCATTTTGGAAAATGGCAAGCCAAACGTTACTCTACCTGCTTTTTACTAACACTAACATTACAAAGATGAACATCGGGATGAACCTGTGTAGTTTATGGCTGATCCAACAGTAGTGGCATTCAAAAAAAAAACAAGACCAGAGCCATAGAGTAACGGTTGAGTCGAAGCAGTGAAAGGTCCTGAAAGATACATAACGTCAGTCTTACCCAATACCCAATCTTTCTGTTGTATGAACACAAGGCTGCTGTACTTTATACCTCATTCTTTAAATGCTTAGTATGAGGTATAAAGTACTTTATACCTCATTCTTTAAATGCTTAGTATGAGGTATAAAGTACAGCAGCCTTGTGTTCATAAACACCACACATTCCCACATCCCTACTATAACATCTATTGGCACATCAGAGCCAGTGCAGTAGATTAAATTAATCTTCACAAACAGTTAGTTGGATAGCATAGCATTAAAGGCTTCAGGACATTAATTTTCATTTATTGTATTTTTTGCTGCTGGCATCTGTTGGCAAATCCCATTGACATATATGGGATTTGCAGGCTGTGACATCACAAACAGCAGGACAATCAGAGCACTTGTTTGAGCCAGAAAACCCCAGACTACAGAACATTTACAGAATATTAAAAGTTCAGGTTTTTTGGGTGCAATTGAGCTCAGATAACAAAAAAAGACAAAAATCACACAATGAAACGGAGGCACAGCTCAAAATAAAAAAATGTTTTTTGCCTTTTTTAACTATACAAACAGCAATCCTCCTCCTCCGTATCTTCCTCTGGATAAGAATCATCGGTATCATCGGTGTCTAAATCAAAAGAATCAAAATCATCATCAGAGCTTTCATCATCGTCGTCAGCCACGGGTACGTGGTCCTTCCTCAGCCTGAGAGTGACACAGTGGAATTCACCACCACACCACATCCACTCCGCGCCCTCCCACCTGTTGGTCTCCTCACAGTAGCGCGCCATGCTCTTCACATATCTACAGGAAAAGAGACACCAGACGCCATAAGAGAAGGATCTGGTGTGGACAAGACAACACTTTTCCCCCAGGCGTTCCAAGTTCAGGAGACTTCGGAAAAAAGCAATTCCCCCGACTGCTGCCTTCCGGTATGGCATGGAAAGGAGTTGCGTTTGCATTTCTTTCACCATGTAGTAAATGCAGTTGGGCAGTTGTTTTACAGACGGGTAAAAGGGCAGGGGCTGAAGCCCCCTTTGATGTCTGTGTGCACGCACCTGTTGGTGGTGAACAGTGTCTCACCTCTCTTCGTCATCCAGGCCTCCTAGAGCGTAGATCTTTCTTACCTCTCTTCGTCATCCAGGCCTCCTAGAGCGTAGATCTTTCTTACCTCTCTTCGTCATCCAGGCCTCCTAGAGCGTAGATCTTTCTTACCTCTCTTCGTCATCCAGGCCTCCTAGAGCGTAGATCTTTCTCACCTCTCTTCGTCATCCAGGCCTCCTAGAGCGTAGATCTTTCTTACCTCTCTTCGTCATCCAGGCCTCCTAGAGCGTAGATCTTTCTTACCTCTCTTCGTGATCCAGGCCTCCTAGAGCGTAGATCTTTCTTACCTCTCTTCGTGATCCAGGCCTCCTAGAGCGTAGATCTCTCACCTCTCTTCGTCATCCAGGCCTCCTAGAGCATAGATCTTTCTCACCTCTCTTCGTCATCCAGGCCTCCTAGAGCGTAGATCTTTCTCACCTCTCTTCGTCATCCAGGCCTCCTAGAGCGTAGATCTTTCTTACCTCTCTTCGTCATCCAGGCCTCCTAGAGCGTAGATCTTTCTTACCTCTCTTCGTCATCCAGGCCTCCTAGAGTGTAGATCTTTCTTACCTCTCTTCGTGGTCCAGGCCTCCTAGAGCGTAGATCTTTCTCACCTCTCTTCGTCATCCAGGCCTCCTAGAGCGTAGATCTTTCTTACCTCTCTTCGTCATCCAGGCCTCCTAGAGTGTAGATCTTTCTTACCTCTCTTCGTGATCCAGGCCTCCTAGAGCGTAGATCTCTCACCTCTCTTCGTCATCCAGGCCTCCTAGAGCGTAGATCTTTCCCTCCACCACAGCCAGACTATGCCCGTAGCGTAGCGTGTCACCTTGTATGGGGTCACACGAGGTCCAGCGGTTGGTCTTGGGGTTGAAGCGCGCCATGTAGCAACCACGGTCTAGAAACGACAATTAACACAATAGTGACTTTTACTGGGCTCCAATGTGTGTGTGCCCAACCTGCAGTGAAGTTGAAGTGAGTCTATTATGACAGTTGCTACGATTAACACTTAGACCGCTAGCATTTATTGACAAATTATGATCTAATGCACGCCAGCATTTTTCCCAGTTGAGCTCTTATTTTGAAAAGCCACATTTCCAGACTTCCGGTAGTGAACACAAACCAAGGACTGTCTAAGAAGGACGAGACGCGAAGACAACATGGCGTCGTACGGGCGACGCCATGTTGCTCCATGGAAGGAAAGAAACATGCGCAATGGGCTATATGCAGCCAACACTTCCGCGTTCAGCTTCCTTGGTCTCAACTGCGCATGTTTCTTTCCTTCCATGGAGCACCATGGAGCAACATGGCGTCGCCCGTACGGTCTTCGCGTCCCGTCCTCTTTAGACAGTCCTTGACACAAACTAGGAAGTTAAACGGGTCCTGGACAGCTCTTGTTTACCAAACGGATCTATGCCGGTGCACAGGAGGGCTCTACATCGTCGGCTCTGTGCCGTCAAATAAACCTTGTTTTGACCAAAAATGCCATCTGGGACAAGGAATGTCCTATTCCTTGTCCCAGATGGCATTTTTGGTCAGAAACAGATAGAATTATTATGGCGACGACGTTCTAAGATGGGCGACCCAGTGTTATGACAACAACAGCTAGCTACCCAATGCTAACGTAAGTAGCATTATGGCTTGATCGATCGAAAGTGCTACAGCAATGGCGCTGAGGGTTTTATTAAATAATGAGCTTTAATTGACGTAGATCTCGGCCAATCAAGTAACACGCCGCATACTTCTTCCACCACTGACTGAGAGCCTTTAAGACCAGGTATGTTACCTGTAACATAGATGTTTCCATTCAGAACACAAGCAGCTGACGGATCATTCAGCATCGGAGGCGACCCAAATGGAGTGACCTTTTTCCACACAGATCTTGCAGGGTGGTACTTGGAGACCTGGATTGGATCACAACCTAGGGTCCGAGAGCGAGAGCACGCACGCACACGCGCACACACACACACACACACACACACACACACACACACACACACACACACACACACACACACACACACACACACACACACACACACACACACACACACACACACACACACACACACAAACACACACACACAGAGAGAGAGAGAGATACATCCAGACCCAGTCCCTGATGACACACTGCAATGACTGCATGCACGTCACCCTAATATTGCGTCCTGCTCTACCTCTTGAGCCACAGTCGCCATTAAGCACAGACACAAGACAGGGGTCTTGATTGTGTGAATGCAGCCCAGTAAGGGCATATGTCGACCCCACCCGCTCACCTCCACCCCACCCCCTCCTGGTGGCGTGATTATGAATCCCACCAACGTTCTAGGGTAGACCCGCCTCACCATGTGTCTGATTGGCTCCCGGGAAGGCATAGTTTTACTGAGGTTAGGCCGTTCGGGTTAGGTTTAGGGGGGTGCATACTTAGTTTAGACTAGTCATTGGTTAGACATGGGTTAAGGTTAGGTTTAGGTGTGCTGCCCCGTGGGAGGTTAGGTTTAGGGTGAGGGTTTGAGATAGGTTGTAGTTGTAAGACTAATGACTGGTCGCAAAAACTTATTACTCCATCATACTTTCACTTTGAAATTCCATTCAAACTTTAAAATGTTCATCTATCTTTGAATTTTCTTTGGTGAAAAAGTTTTGAAAAAGTTTATACTTTTTTAGATATTTAACTTTTTAAATCCACCTTCCACAGCACAGCCACTCATGTGTGGAAAGCCCTCCCCCTTCCCTCAAAACAAGCAAATCACTGGCTTCCTTGAAAATGGATCTGTCATTGTCATCAGGTCAAAGGGAGAGAATGTGATTGCCCCACCTCATTATCTCCCCCATGAAGATCCTAGGTGGTCTAGAACCTGAATTTGTAAAATAACAGCAGGTGGTGGCCATTTTGGAAAATGGCAAGCCAAACGTTACTCTACCTGCTTTTTACTAACACTAACATTACAAAGATGAACATCGGGATGAACCTGTGTAGTTTATGGCTGATCCAACAGTAGTGGCATTCAAAAAAAAAACAAGACCAGAGCCATAGAGTAACGGTTGAGTCGAAGCAGTGAAAGGTCCTGAAAGATACATAACGTCAGTCTTACCCAATACCCAATCTTTCTGTTGTATGAACACAAGGCTGCTGTACTTTATACCTCATTCTTTAAATGCTTAGTATGAGGTATAAAGTACTTTATACCTCATTCTTTAAATGCTTAGTATGAGGTATAAAGTACAGCAGCCTTGTGTTCATAAACACCACACATTCCCACATCCCTACTATAACATCTATTGGCACATCAGAGCCAGTGCAGTAGATTAAATTAATCTTCACAAACAGTTAGTTGGATAGCATAGCATTAAAGGCTTCAGGACATTAATTTTCATTTATTGTATTTTTTGCTGCTGGCATCTGTTGGCAAATCCCATTGACATATATGGGATTTGCAGGCTGTGACATCACAAACAGCAGGACAATCAGAGCACTTGTTTGAGCCAGAAAACCCCAGACTACAGAACATTTACAGAATATTAAAAGTTCAGGTTTTTTGGGTGCAATTGAGCTCAGATAACAAAAAAAGACAAAAATCACACAATGAAACGGAGGCACAGCTCAAAATAAAAAAATGTTTTTTGCCTTTTTTAACTATACAAACAGCAATCCTCCTCCTCCGTATCTTCCTCTGGATAAGAATCATCGGTATCATCGGTGTCTAAATCAAAAGAATCAAAATCATCATCAGAGCTTTCATCATCGTCGTCAGCCACGGGTACGTGGTCCTTCCTCAGCCTGAGAGTGACACAGTGGAATTCACCACCACACCACATCCACTCCGCGCCCTCCCACCTGTTGGTCTCCTCACAGTAGCGCGCCATGCTCTTCACATATCTACAGGAAAAGAGACACCAGACGCCATAAGAGAAGGATCTGGTGTGGACAAGACAACACTTTTCCCCCAGGCGTTCCAAGTTCAGGAGACTTCGGAAAAAAGCAATTCCCCCGACTGCTGCCTTCCGGTATGGCATGGAAAGGAGTTGCGTTTGCATTTCTTTCACCATGTAGTAAATGCAGTTGGGCAGTTGTTTTACAGACGGGTAAAAGGGCAGGGGCTGAAGCCCCCTTTGATGTCTGTGTGCACGCACCTGTTGGTGGTGAACAGTGTCTCACCTCTCTTCGTCATCCAGGCCTCCTAGAGCGTAGATCTTTCTTACCTCTCTTCGTCATCCAGGCCTCCTAGAGCGTAGATCTTTCTTACCTCTCTTCGTCATCCAGGCCTCCTAGAGCGTAGATCTTTCTTACCTCTCTTCGTCATCCAGGCCTCCTAGAGCGTAGATCTTTCTCACCTCTCTTCGTCATCCAGGCCTCCTAGAGCGTAGATCTTTCTTACCTCTCTTCGTCATCCAGGCCTCCTAGAGCGTAGATCTTTCTTACCTCTCTTCGTGATCCAGGCCTCCTAGAGCGTAGATCTTTCTTACCTCTCTTCGTGATCCAGGCCTCCTAGAGCGTAGATCTCTCACCTCTCTTCGTCATCCAGGCCTCCTAGAGCATAGATCTTTCTCACCTCTCTTCGTCATCCAGGCCTCCTAGAGCGTAGATCTTTCTCACCTCTCTTCGTCATCCAGGCCTCCTAGAGCGTAGATCTTTCTTACCTCTCTTCGTCATCCAGGCCTCCTAGAGCGTAGATCTTTCTTACCTCTCTTCGTCATCCAGGCCTCCTAGAGTGTAGATCTTTCTTACCTCTCTTCGTGGTCCAGGCCTCCTAGAGCGTAGATCTTTCTCACCTCTCTTCGTCATCCAGGCCTCCTAGAGCGTAGATCTTTCTTACCTCTCTTCGTCATCCAGGCCTCCTAGAGTGTAGATCTTTCTTACCTCTCTTCGTGATCCAGGCCTCCTAGAGCGTAGA
Organism: Electrona antarctica; assembly: GCF_951216825.1. Taxonomy (NCBI): domain Eukaryota; kingdom Metazoa; phylum Chordata; class Actinopteri; order Myctophiformes; family Myctophidae; genus Electrona; species Electrona antarctica. Next base: position 50,235,936 of record NC_136794.1, read on the forward strand.
TCTCTCACCTCTCTTCGTCATCCAGGCCTCCTAGAGCGTAGATCTTTCCCTCCACCACAGCCAGACTATGCCCGTAGCGTAGCGTGTCACCTTGTATGGGGTCACACGAGGTCCAGCGGTTGGTCTTGGGGTTGAAGCGCGCCATGTAGCAACCACGGTCTAGAAACGACAATTAACACAATAGTGACTTTTACTGGGCTCCAATGTGTGTGTGCCCAACCTGCAGTGAAGTTGAAGTGAGTCTATTATGACAGTTGCTACGATTAACACTTAGACCGCTAGCATTTATTGACAAATTATGATCTAATGCACGCCAGCATTTTTCCCAGTTGAGCTCTTATTTTGAAAAGCCACATTTCCAGACTTCCGGTAGTGAACACAAACCAAGGACTGTCTAAGAAGGACGAGACGCGAAGACAACATGGCGTCGTACGGGCGACGCCATGTTGCTCCATGGAAGGAAAGAAACATGCGCAATGGGCTATATGCAGCCAACACTTCCGCGTTCAGCTTCCTTGGTCTCAACTGCGCATGTTTCTTTCCTTCCATGGAGCACCATGGAGCAACATGGCGTCGCCCGTACGGTCTTCGCGTCCCGTCCTCTTTAGACAGTCCTTGACACAAACTAGGAAGTTAAACGGGTCCTGGACAGCTCTTGTTTACCAAACGGATCTATGCCGGTGCACAGGAGGGCTCTACATCGTCGGCTCTGTGCCGTCAAATAAACCTTGTTTTGACCAAAAATGCCATCTGGGACAAGGAATGTCCTATTCCTTGTCCCAGATGGCATTTTTGGTCAGAAACAGATAGAATTATTATGGCGACGACGTTCTAAGATGGGCGACCCAGTGTTATGACAACAACAGCTAGCTACCCAATGCTAACGTAAGTAGCATTATGGCTTGATCGATCGAAAGTGCTACAGCAATGGCGCTGAGGGTTTTATTAAATAATGAGCTTTAATTGACGTAGATCTCGGCCAATCAAGTAACACGCCGCATACTTCTTCCACCACTGACTGAGAGCCTTTAAGACCAGGTATGTTACCTGTAACATAGATGTTTCCATTCAGAACACAAGCAGCTGACGGATCATTCAGCATCGGAGGCGACCCAAATGGAGTGACCTTTTTCCACACAGATCTTGCAGGGTGGTACTTGGAGACCTGGATTGGATCACAACCTAGGGTCCGAGAGCGAGAGCACGCACGCACACGCGCACACACACACACACACACACACACACACACACACACACACACACACACACACACACACACACACACACACACACACACACACACACACACACACACACACACACACACACACAAACACACACACACAGAGAGAGAGAGAGATACATCCAGACCCAGTCCCTGATGACACACTGCAATGACTGCATGCACGTCACCCTAATATTGCGTCCTGCTCTACCTCTTGAGCCACAGTCGCCATTAAGCACAGACACAAGACAGGGGTCTTGATTGTGTGAATGCAGCCCAGTAAGGGCATATGTCGACCCCACCCGCTCACCTCCACCCCACCCCCTCCTGGTGGCGTGATTATGAATCCCACCAACGTTCTAGGGTAGACCCGCCTCACCATGTGTCTGATTGGCTCCCGGGAAGGCATAGTTTTACTGAGGTTAGGCCGTTCGGGTTAGGTTTAGGGGGGTGCATACTTAGTTTAGACTAGTCATTGGTTAGACATGGGTTAAGGTTAGGTTTAGGTGTGCTGCCCCGTGGGAGGTTAGGTTTAGGGTGAGGGTTTGAGATAGGTTGTAGTTGTAAGACTAATGACTGGTCGCAAAAACGAGAACTGTCAATCACAACGACTACTGGCCAATCACAGCAGGGCTTTCCTAGAACTGCGGTGGGATAAATAATAACGCCTCCTGGTGCTGCGGCCATCTTGGATCCTAAAACACAATATAAATAAATGGAGAGGGGTGGGGCAGAGAAAGGCCCTTATTGCTGCGGATGACAACTTCTCCACCCGTTCGCATCGAGTCTACCGAAGTAAAGATGTGAACGTGACCTTACTCAAACCGTTTATGCTTGAAGTTGAATAAACCTGGTCCATACCAATAAAATAGAGCCATCTTACTCATGAATAAACCCGTTCCATACCAATAAAATAGAGCCATCTTCCTCGTGCGACCACAAGCGGAGACGAGACAAGAGCTTTGACACGATAAGCCTCGGGCACGGCACACTTCAGGAGCGTCCAGGTGTTGTTGTGGGGGTCGTAACGCTCTATGGAGGCTTTACTCTCCTCACTCCCAGAGCCCCCCACGGCGAACACACATCCATCCAGCTCCACCAGGCCTGGGTGGGGTTGGGCAGAGAGAAAAACAAACAAACTAGGGATACACACTCCCGATACACTTTTTTTCCGATCCGATCCCGATACCCCCTTAGCAGCACTGCTCATCCCGCAAATGATGATTATTATTTTTGCCTATGATATATAACCGAAATAGAGACTCCAGGGTTAATGTGGTTGAAGTGAACACCATAGCGTGACAGTCTTACTGAAGCCATAGTGACAGTCTTAATGAAGCCATAGCGACAGTCTTACTGACACCATAGCGACAGTCTTACTGAAGCCATAGCGACAGTCTTACTGAAGCCATAGTGAGTCTTACTGAAGCCATAGTGACAGTCTTACTGAAGCCATAGTGACAGTCTTACTGACGCCATAGTGACAGTCTTACTGAAGCCATAGTGACAGTCTTACTGAAGCCATAGTGACAGTCTTACTGACGCCATAGTGACAGTCTTACTGACGCCATAGTGACAGTCTTACTGACGCCATAGTGACAGTCTTACTGAAGCCATAGCGCCAGTCTTACTGAAGCCATAGCGACAGTCTTACTGAAGCCATAGCGACAGTCTTACTGAAGCCACAGTGACAGTCTTACTGAAGCCATAGTGACAGTCTTACTGAAGCCATAGTGACAGTCTTACTGAAGCCACAGTGACAGTCTTACTGAAGCCATAGTGACAGTCTTACTGAAGCCATAGTGACAGTCCATAGTGACAGTCTTACTGAAGCCATAGTGACAGTCTTGCTGAAGCCATAGTGACAGTCTTGCTGAAGCCATAGTGACAGTCTTACTGAAGCCATAGTGACAGTCTTACTGAAGCCATAGTGACAGTCTTACTGAAGCCATAGTGACAGTCTTACTGAAGCCATAGTGACAGTCTTACTGAAGCCATAGTGTCAGTCTTACTGAAGCCATAGTGACAGTCTTACTGAAGCCATAGTGACAGTCTTACTGAAGCCATAGTGACAGTCTTACTGAAGCCATAGTGACAGTCTTACTGAAGCCATAGTGACAGTCTTACTGAAGCCATAGTGACAGTCTTACTGAAGCCATAGTGACAGTCCATAGTGACAGTCTTACTGAAGCCATAGTGACAGTCTTACTGAAGCCATAGTGACAGTCTTACTGAAGCCATAGTGACAGTCCATAGTGACAGTCTTACTGAAGCCATAGTGACAGTCTTGCTGAAGCCATAGTGACAGTCTTGCTGAAGCCATAGTGACAGTCTTACTGAAGCCATAGTGACAGTCTTACTGAAGCCATAGTGACAGTCTTACTGAAGCCATAGTGACAGTCGTACTGAAGCCATAGTGACAGTCCATAGTGACAGTCTTACTGAAGCCATAGTGACAGTCTTACTGAAGCCATAGTGTCAGTCTTACTGAAGCCATAGTGACAGTCTCACTGAAGCCATAGTGACAGTCTTACTGAAGCCATAGTGACAGTCTTACTGAAGCCATAGTGACAGTCTTACTGAAGCCATAGTGACAGTCTTACTGAAGCCATAGTGACAGTCTTACTGAAGCCATAGTGTCAGTCTTACTGAAGCCATAGTGACAGTCTTACTGAAGCCATAGTGACAGTCTTACTGAAGCCATAGTGTCAGTCTTACTAAAGCCATAGTGTCAGTCTTACTGAAGCCATAGTGAAAGTCTTACTGAAGCCATAGTGTCAGTCTTACTGAAGCCATAGTGACAGTCTTACTGAAGCCATAGTGGCAGTCTTACTGAAGCCATAGTGTCAGTCTTACTGAAGCCATAGTGACAGTCTTACTGACGCCATAGTGACAGTCTTACTGAAGCCATAGTGACAGTCTTACTGAAGCCATAGTGAAAGTCTTACTGAAGCCATAGTGTCAGTCTTACTGAAGCCACAGTGACAGTCTTACTGAAGCCATAGTGTCAGTCTTACTGAAGCCATAGTGTCAGTCTTACTGAAGCCATAGAGAAAGTCTTACTGACGCCATAGTGACAGTCTTACTGAAGCCACAGTGACAGTCTTACTGAAGCCACAGTGACAGTCTTACTGAAGCCATAGTGACAGTCTTACTGAAGCCATAGTGACAGTCTTACTGAAGCCATAGTGACAGTCTTACTGAAGCCATAGTGACAGTCTTACTGAAGCCATAGTGACAGTCTTACTGAAGCCATAGTGACAGTCTTACTGAAGCCATAGTGACAGTCTTACTGAAGCCATAGTGACAGTCTTACTGAAGCCACAGTGACAGTCTTACTGAAGCCACAGTGACAGTCTTACTGAAGCCACAGTGACAGTCTTACTGAAGCTATAGTGACAGTCTTACTGAAGCCACAGTGACAGTCTTACTGAAGCCATAGTGACAGTCTTACTGAAGCCACAGTGACAGTCTTACTGAAGCCACAGTGACAGTCTTACTGAAGCCATAATGACAGTCTTACTGAAGCCATAGTGACAGTCTTACTGAAGCCATAATGACAGTCTTACTGAAGCCACAGTGACAGTCTTACTGAAGCCACAGTGACAGTCTTACTGAAGCCATAATGACAGTCTTACTGAAGCCATAGCGGGCCGTCTTCATGGGAGCCGTCTTCAGCCATGACTTATGGTGAACGTCGTAGCGCCACGTCTCCTTACTGGCAGAACCATCACGCCGTCCTCCAGCCACATACAGAGTGGAGCCTGCATGGTGGCAGAAGAGCAGAATTAAAACCAGTTATTCCTCGATTGTTAAAAGAAATAAAGATTGTAATATACACAAGTTGAAATGTCTTCACGTATCTTCTATTTTCTCCATCTTCAATGTTATTGTGATGGTACACTTATTATAACTAGCTATTATTGTTGCAATGCAAAAAAACTCTGAAGTTGCCTTATATAGCTTGAAAATGTGGTTCTAGTTTTAATGGCTTGATAAATGAAAAATCAATAACATAAATAACAATAACTCTAGGACTATGGTTTGCATCCTGTCGAGGGACAGTATATGTTGGATATAGTTTGCTCACTTTTGCTTGTTGCTGCTTGCCGAAAAACTATCATGATATTTAGATAACATGATGGCCGTTGTTAGGTGTATGTTTACCTGGTGTCCTAGTTTTTTTATATATATTACAACTAACTTAGTTGTACACTTAGTTGTGACAAGGTTGCGTGACTTTTCGTCCGATTTTGAACTTGTAATTATAGCTATGGAATAGGCCGTTTTCACACCCAAAGTTCGCTTAGAAGGTCCGGATCAAGGACCAAGGACCAAATATTTGCATTTTGATCCGTTTGGTGTTCACACTGGACTGTGGTAAAGCGTACCAAATATGTAAACAAATGACACGTGGACATGTTAAGTAAACCAAATAGTGAAAAAAAGAAGAGGTCGCATCGCAGGCTTCGTCATAACTTTGCGTGGTGGCGGCGGCGCATGCTTAAAATAAACAGATCTACAAGCGTACATCGGGTACCATACCGTACATACCATTCCGTGTCGATAACTTGTACATCTGTTATTTCTGCGCATGTGAACCTCATACGCTGCCATTAAATTTGCGCTGCGCCTCGACATATATGTCTACTATTAAAATCAGACAGCTAGCTGTCATATCAATAGTGATCACCGTAAAAAAGACATGCTTTTAGAACTAATTATTAATGCAGCCTCACAACTGCCGACGCCCGACGGCTATTTTGGCTCTCGTCCTGTATTTGGTCCTCTATAAAGTCCGAATGCATTCACACCAGTAACGAACAGCACCGTGGTTCGTTTGGCAGCAAACCGAGTCCGGCCTTTTTTAACGGACCATGGTTCGTTTCTTTGATCCGCACCAGAGTTCGGATGCACGTTCACACCAACCGAACCAAAGGGGTAAGCGGACCATGGTTCGTTTTAAACGAACCAAACATGTCCGGTGTGAAAGTGCCCAATGCTTAAATTGTACCCTTCAGGACATCATCCAAATATAATTCTGGTGCAACAATTAGGATCCAGTCCTGAGTTGATTGACTCTGATGGTAATCCTCACCTGACGCGACCACAGCATACTGATGTGCTTTAAACGGCAGATATCCTAGATCTAGAGTCCTCCAGTTGTACTTCAGGGGATCCAAGCTCTCCACTTTGTGAAAACCACCTCTGTTACACTTTGCTCCCACAGTCACTATCACTGCAACCAGCAGGAGAGAAGGACAAAGTGAGACAGAGTAGAGTGGTTTTAACACGCAAAACTGACCAAAAATCACTTTCACCTAGAAAATCCATTCACATTTTTTATAATTCAGCTGACTGTGGAGACACATGCTGGAACTTTTTACTAATGTTTTATAGTTTCTGAGTTATTTAATTTAAACACCAAATGCATTCTCAATGGCGAAAACACAAACTTTGGCACAACGTATTTTTAAAAAAAAATCATTGTTTTGATTTTTTTTTAATAAAATAAAAATAAAAATAAAAATAAATATATATATTTATATACCCAAGCACAAAATGTGTTAACATGCATGTGTTCAGCAGGGTATCTGTGGGTACCTGTTGGCCTGTGGGGGTGTGCTGTGTTACAGTAGGGTACATGTGGGTACCTATGGGTACCTGCGGGGGCGTGCTGTGTTACAGTAGGGTACCTGTGGGTACCTATAGGTACCTGTGGGTACCTGTGGGTACCTGTGGGCCTGCGGGGGCGTGCTGTGTTACAGTAGGGTACCTGTGGGTACCTGTGTGCCCCTATAGGTACCTGTGGGTCTGCGGGGGCGTGCTGTGTGACGGTAGGGCCTCTCCTTCTTGGCCTCAGAGATGAACCTCTGGCAGCCATCGTGTTCTTTCACCACATCCAGACACAGAACCACAGTGGGAAGGTAGGAGGGACTGATGAGAGGAAGACGGATGTGCTCTAGTACCTTAAAAAACAATAAGTGGAACACTCATTATTTATTAGTTCAACTGGACATTGGGGTAAACAACATGATTCATCATCAAATTATTGTTATAAGCCACAAAATCTTGTGTCTGCGTACAGAAAATATGTCCTCGTACAGAATCTCAGTCCGGGACGTATGTGCCAGATTTTGCGTGACGTTTGCGTCTGGATCAATTGTTTGTAAAAGACATAATATCTAATATGACATTTAAAGATAATGTTTTTAATGTTGTATGTTGGACCAAGGGTGGGGGAGTAGATGTCAGGGCAGGGCGGGGGAGTAGATGTAAGGGCAGGGCGGGGGAGTAGATGTAAGGGCAGGGTGGGGGAGTAGATGTAAGGGCAGGGTGGGGGAGTAGATGTAAGGGCAGGGTGGGGGAGTAGATGTCAGGGCAGGGCGGGGGAGTAGATGTAAGGGCAGGGCGGGGGAGTAGATGTAAGGGCAGGGCGGGGGAGTAGATGTAAGGGCAGGGTGGGGGAGTAGATGTAAGGGCAGGGTGGGGGAGTAGATGTAAGGGCAGGGTGGGGGAGTAGATGTAAGGGCAGGGCGGGGGAGTAGATGTCAGGGCAGGGCGGGGGAGTAGATGTAAGGGCAGGGCGGGGGAGTAGATGTAAGGGCAGGGCGGGGGAGTAGATGTCAGGGCAGGGCGGGGGAGTAGATGTAAGGGCAGGGCGGGGGAGTAGATGTCAGGGCAGGGCGGGGGAGTAGATGTAAGGGCAGGGTGGGGGAGTAGATGTAAGGGCAGGGTGGGGGAGTAGATGTAAGGGCAGGGCGGGGGAGTAGATGTAAGGGCAGGGTGGGGGAGTAGATGTAAGGGCAGGGCGGGGGAGTAGATGTCAGGGCAGGGTGGGGGAGTAGATGTAAGGGCAGGGTGGGGGAGTAGATGTAAGGGCAGGGTGGGGGAGTAGATGTAAGGGCAGGGTGGGGGAGTAGATGTAAGGGCAGGGTGGGGGAGTAGATGTAAGGGCAGGGTGGGGGAGTAGATGTAAGGGCAGGGTGGGGGAGTAGATGTAAGGGCAGGGCGGGGGAGTAGATGTAAGGGCAGGGTGGGGGAGTAGATGTAAGGGCAGGGCGGGGGAGTAGATGTAAGGGCAGGGTGGGGGAGTAGATGTAAGGGCAGGGTGGGGGAGTAGATGTAAGGGCAGGGTGGGGGAGTAGATGTAAGGGCAGGGTGGGGGAGTAGATGTAAGGGCAGGGTGGGGGAGTAGATGTAAGGGCAGGGCGGGGGAGTAGATGTAAGGGCAGGGTGGGGGAGTAGATGTAAGGGCAGGGTGGGGGAGTAGATGTAAGGGCAGGGTGGGGGAGTAGATGTAAGGGCAGGGTGGGGGAGTAGATGTAAGGGCAGGGAGGGGGAGTAGATGTAAGGGCAGGGTGGGGGAGTAGATGTAAGGGCAGGGCGGGGGAGTAGATGTAAGGGCAGGGTGGGGGAGTAGATGTAAGGGCAGGGCGGGGGAGTAGATGTAAGGGCAGGGTGGGGGAGTAGATGTAAGGGCAGGGCGGGGGAGTAGATGTAAGGGCAGGGTGGGGGAGTAGATGTAAGGGCAGGGCGGGGGAGTAGATGTAAGGGCAGGGTGGGGGAGTAGATGTAAGGGCAGGGCGGGGGAGTAGATGTAAGGGCAGGGCGGGGGAGTAGATGTAAGGGCAGGGTGGGGGAGTAGATGTAAGGGCAGGGCGGGGGAGTAGATGTAAGGGCAGGGTGGGGGAGTAGATGTAAGGGCAGGGTGGGGGAGTAGATGTAAGGGCAGGGTGGGGGAGTAGATGTAAGGGCAGGGTGGGGGAGTAGATGTAAGGGCAGGGAGGGGGAGTAGATGTAAGGGCAGGGTGGGGGAGTAGATGTAAGGGCAGGGCGGGGGAGTAGATGTAAGGGCAGGGCGGGGGAGTAGATGTAAGGGCAGGGCGGGGGAGTAGATGTAAGGGCAGGGCGGGGGAGTAGATGTAAGGGCAGGGTGGGGGAGTAGATGTAAGGGCAGGGCGGGGGAGTAGATGTAAGGGCAGGGCGGGGGAGTAGATGTAAGGGCAGGGTGGGGGAGTAGATGTAAGGGCAGGGCGGGGGAGTAGATGTAAGGGCAGGGTGGGGGAGTAGATGTAAGGGCAGGGCGGGGGAGTAGATGTAAGGGCAGGGCGGGGGAGTAGATGTAAGGGCAGGGTGGGGGAGTAGATGTAAGGGCAGGGCGGGGGAGTAGATGTAAGGGCAGGGTGGGGGAGTAGATGTAAGGGCAGGGCGGGGGAGTAGATGTAAGGGCAGGGCGGGGGAGTAGATGTAAGGGCAGGGTGGGGGAGTAGATGTAAGGGCAGGGTGTGGGAGTAGATGTAAGGGCAGGGTGGGGGAGTAGATGTAAGGGCAGGGTGGGGGAGTAGATGTAAGGGCAGGGTGGGGGAGTAGATGTAAGGGCAGGGTGGGGGAGTAGATGTAAGGGCAGGGCGGGGGAGTAGATGTAAGGGCAGGGTGGGGGAGTAGATGTAAGGGCAGGGTGGGGGAGTAGATGTAAGGGCAGGGTGGGGGAGTAGATGTAAGGGCAGGGTGGGGGAGTAGATATAAGGGCAGGGACATGTCCTTAAAACTGTTTTGTTGAAGGAGTTGCATTGGTGTGACATGTCCTTAAAACTGTTTTGTTGCAAGGAGTTGCATCGGTGTGACATGTCCTTAAAACTGTTTTGTTGAAGGAGTTGCATTGGTGTGACATGTCCTTAAAACTGTTTTGTTGCAAGGAGTTGCATTGGTGTGACATGTCCTTAAAACTGTTTTGTTGAAGGAGTTGCATTGGTGTGACATGTCCTTAAAACTGTTTTGTTGCAAGGAGTTGCATCGGTGTGACATGTCCTTAAAACTGTTTTGTTGAAGGAGTTGCATTGGTGTGACATGTCCTTAAAACTGTTATGTTGAAGGAGTTGCATTGGTGTGACATGTCCTTAAAACTGTTTTGTTGCGAGGAGTTGCATTGGTGTGACATGTCCTTAAAACTGTTTTGTTGCAAGGAGTTGCATTGGTGTGACATGTCCTTAAAACTGTTTTGTTGCAAGGAGTTGCATTGGTGTGACATGTCCTTAAAACTGTTTTGTTGCAAGGAGTTGCATTGGTGTGACATGTCCTTAAAACTGTTTTGTTGCAAGGAGTTGCATTGGTGTGACATGTCCTTAAAACTGTTTTGTTGAAGGAGTTGCATTGGTGTGACATGTCCTTAAAACTGTTTTGTTGCAAGGAGTTGCATTGGTGTGACATGTCCTTAAAACTGTTTTGTTGAAGGAGTTGCATTGGTGTGACATGTCCTTAAAACTGTTTTGTTGCAAGGAGTTGCATTGGTGTGACATGTCCTTAAAACTGTTTTGTTGCAAGGAGTTGCATTGGTGTGACATGTCCTTAAAACTGTTTTGTTGCAAGGAGTTGCATTGGTGTGACATGTCCTTAAAACTGCGTTTGGTTCCATTTGTACACTCTCAGAGCTACAGATATGGGTCCATTTGGTTCCTATAACTATCATGGACCCCCAGGGGACCCTCAAGGACCCCTGGGGGTCCCCGGATCAGACTTTGGGAACCGCTGGTGTAGAGCACTGCGTGGGCGTGGGCGAACGACTCGCCGAGAGCTGATTGGACGAGACTGCTCCAGCGTGGCATGAGGAACAGCGCACACACATTTTTTTCATGATGATTTGAATTTTGTTGTTATTTTTCATGTCATGATTATGAATTGAATACCCTGGACCTGAATGGAAACAAGACCGCAAGGTGATCCCATTGGACTGTACCCTGTAACCACGCACGCACGCACGCACGCACGTGCGTGCATTTAAGCACCTTTTATCAAAGGACAATGATTGGCCGCATTTCCTATACAGATTTCTTACGCATCTTCTTAAGAGCAAAGTTCTAGGCACGCGCAGTAGCCCTCTAGGCCGCAAACAGAAGCCTGTCTGCTGCATAATTGGCTGCATGGGCAGCGAATCAGACACCATGTCCTTTTTTGGGAAACGCCATCAAACACGACAACATAGACATAGAATACCTAGATAGAGCACAGCCTTACGTGTCATAAGGCCTCCTGCATGAATGAATTTAGAAGCAACCCCGTTTTTCCTAAAGCCTTTTTAAATATAAAAATGTCGTAATTAAATTAATATTTTTAGCATCATCTAGATAATTTCAGCCATCTTGCCATATGTTTTATATTTATTTTAGAATTATTGGATTACCCGTGACAGCACATTTAGGAAAATGCAGCTATTATAACTCCATGTGTCTTCATTTTGCTGCGCCATGGCGCAGTAATAGTATATGAATGGAGTAGGCTAATTGTTTTTTTGGAAAGGCTCGCCACCAAACATGCAGTCATCTTTTTTTAGTATGGTAAACAATAAACATTGCAGGCAATGCATTTTGATTTAATTGTAAGAGGGAGCGTATCAACACACATGTGTAACCACTACATGCAGCTAGTGCACGTGAACTGTGCTTGAGCATTATATGCCGATGTTAGCATCTCACTCCATATAATTTAATAAAAGCATATAAAAAACATGAATTATACACCCAATGAAAATTTACACTTCACGGATTATAGGCCATTTGGAATTAGAACAATCGGTTGAAGATTGCCCGAGTATAGCACGATTTAAATATCAACTTTGTGGTTGCGCTGAGGCAGTGAGGACCTGCGCACCGAAAATGGATGATCTGCAATTAAGCTCACAAAGCGCTGTGATGCAACACTTGGAGCTTGTAGATACACGGATGACAATAAACATTTCACAGAATACCGTATAGGCCTATACCCCTTTGAATTAAAACAATTGGTTGTGCATAGGCTGCATAGGCACTTGTGAAACTATAGCCTATATTTATTTTATGGATGTGGAGCCGGAGGACTGGTGTTGCGCTGTTGTCAGGTGAGTGGCGTGCGGAGATCTGCAAACTCAACACGGTGAACACGCATATAATAATATAAATGAGGGCTGAGGCTGTTTATTTCATTAAAAATAAAAGTGACGCAACACAAGCCACAAAGAAATTCCTATCAGACAGTGCACCTTTTGGTTCAGTAAAATGCATGAGATCAGATGGTGGAGGAGAATACACAGGTGAAGCTTTCCAGTCCCTTTTAAGAGATGGAGGTATAAGACATGAAACATCATGTCCCCATTCTCCACACCAAAATGGTACTGCTGAGAGACAGTGGAGAACCCTTTTTGAAATGGGAAGGTGCCTTTTATTAGAAAGCGGATTGCCAAAAATATTGTGGCCTTATGCAGTTCAGAGTGCAGCTCATAACAGATGCTACAACGATAGAGTTAATAATACTCCATACTTCATGTTAACAGGAAGAAAACCAAATCTAGCAAACATGTGGGTTTTTGGGTCTGAATGTTATGCATACAAACATGTTCACAAGAAATTGGATCCCAGGTGTGAAAAGGGAATATTTGTGGGATACAGTAAGAACAGTCCAGCCTATCTGGTCTACAATCCACATACAGCAAAGGTGTCAAAACATAGGCTGGTGAAATTCATCAAAAAGAATAGTGTGGAACAACAAACACAAACTGATGATTATGAGACTGAGCCGGTCCAGGAATACACAAATAGAAAGCCTAAAAATGGAAGTGACACTGAGTTACAGCAGATAGAAGCAAACCTAGAGAATCAAAGCCTAGAAGAAAAACAGGCAGAAACAGATGGGTCACAAAATGGTGAAATTACAGAAACTGGTCACAATCAAAACCAACGCTACCCCAGAAGAGAAAAGAAACCCCCCAAATACTTGGAGGATTACATATCAGACCTTGATGATAGAGATGTGTCAAATGCAAGTGTTGATTATTGTTGCAGGGCAATATGTGGAGTGCCCCAGACCTATAAGGAAGCCCTGCAGTCACCAGAGGCGCCCGAATGGCAACGTGCCATGAACGAAGAGGTCGACTCACTTAAAGAAAATGACACATTTGAACTGACTTCTTTACCTGTGGGTAGGAATGTAGTGGGGGGGAAATGGGTTTATGCCCTTAAAGAAAATGCTGAAAAGGGAAATGTCTTTAAAGCTAGATACGTTGCTAAAGGTTACAACCAGACAGAAGGTATTGATTATAATGAGACGTTTGCTCCAACAGCAAGCATTACATCAGTACGGGCACTAATGCAAATAGCAGTCCAAGATGACCTCATTGTTCATCAAATGGACGTGAAGACTGCTTACTTACATGCTCCCATAGAGGAAGAAATTTACTTGGAACAACCCGAGGGTTTTGATAAAACATCTGAAAAGGGAGAAAAAATGGTGTGCAAGTTGAAGAAATCCCTTTATGGCCTGAAACAATCAGGAAGAAATTGGTACAAACTTCTAAATGATCATCTTGAACAAGATAACTTTGTGAGAAATATGTCTGACCACTGTGTGTATAGGAAGCAGATTGATTGATTGATTGAAGAATTTATTAACAGTTTGCAGAATTACAGTACATTTCAAGCACAAACTCAATACAAAGGCTGTTAACTGTGAGTGGACGACCCAATTAAGCATTACACTTGTTTCCAACAGGGTCCACCATGTTCAAATCATCAAAACATTTAGAGACGTACAAATAGACACTTCTATAGACAGAACAGGAATTCATCAAAAAGGAGGTAAAAAGGGAAAAGAAATATATACAGTGAGGGGAAAGAAGGGGGGGGCGGGGGGGGGGGGGGGATTCAGATTTTACGGGGGCCAGTTTCGAATTGCAGCCATCCGTAGGTGCCCTTTGAGAGCGGTTTTGAAGGAGTCAAGGGATTCGCATGTCTTAATGACAGTTGGTAGGGCGTTCCACATTTTGGTGGCATAGGAGCGAAAAGAATTTAGTCCCTTGTTTGTGCCGAATCTGGGTTGTACATGGTTCGTTGCACTCCCTCTGGTGTTGTGGGTGTGGACTTCGTTAACATTAAGGAAGTATCTAGACAGGTACCTGGGTATCTTGGTGGTGTATCGAATCTTGTGGACCAGACCCATTGCAAGATGCTGTACTCTGTCGTCGACCCTAAGCCATTCCAGCCTGTCGAAGTGGGCAGGGGTGAGGTGGGTTCGGGGGGCTAGATCAAGTAGGAGCCTGACCAGTTTGTTTTGGGAAGTCTGGAGCCTGGTTTTAAGGGCCTTTGAGGTGCTGTGGTACCAGGAGGTGCATGCATAGTCAAAGAAACCCTGTACAAGGGCTCCTGTTAAGGTCTTCAAGGTGTTTTTGTTGACCAGTGAGGAGATCCTGTAGAGGAATCTTGTTCTATGGTTGACTTTTTTGATTACGTTGGTGGCCATTTTATCACCGGAAAGATTAGCCTCCAGGATGGAACCTAGGTAGGTAATTTCATCTTTACGTGTGATAACATTGTCACCCACTCTAACCAAGAAGCCATTTGCCTTGCTGAGATTACTAATAGAGCCAAAGAGAATGGATTCAGTTTTTCCCAGGTGTAAAGATAGTTTGTTATCAGCGAGCCAGATCGGACATCATGAGTAAATCCTTGTAATCATATGGGTGGATGATCTTATAATCGCAGCAAGCAGCAATGATAAAGTTTGAACAAAATGAAGAGAAAATCATAATGAATCAAAGAAGGTACATCCTAAAAATGCTTGAAAGGTTCGGGATGTCAGACTGCAAAGCTAGATATACCCCATGTGAGCCAAAAGTAGAGTGTGTCAGCATGAAGACAACAGCAATACACTTGTGAACCCAAGAGAATACCGTGAGATAGTAGGCAGTCTGATTTATGCCATGACTTGTACCAGACCAGATATTAGTTGGATTGTCAGTAGGCTGTCACAAACATTGGCAAATCCAAAAGCAGAAAACCTGGTGGCTGCTAAACACGTTTTGAGATACCTAAAGGGTACTATTGACTATGAGCTATGCTTTAAGAAAAGTGATGAGGACTTGAACCTAATAGCATTCAGTGATTCAGATTGGGCATCTTCAGTCGAAGATAGGCGAAGCACTACAGGTTACTGTTTTAGCATGACAAAACAAGGCCCTGCTATTTCATGGAAATCAAAGAAACAGGCTACAGTGGCACTATCGACATGTGAGGCTGAATACATGGGCTTAGCAGCCACAACTCAGGAAAGCCTGTATCTAAGTCAACTACTAAGTGGTATGGATAATAGAGATTACAGTGGCACCAACATCCATGGAGACAATCAGGGTGCCATTGCACTGAGTAAGAACCCTGTAAATAGGCAGAGGTCCAAACACATTGATGTGAAGTATCATTTCATCCGTACTACTCTAAGTGAAGGTAAAATAGATCTAATCTATTGTCCATCAGAAGACATGGTTGCAGACATATTAACAAAGCCTGTAGCAAGAGTCAGAATTATCAAATTCAAAAATTGGTTCTTTGGTAATTAAGAAATAGTTTTTTTTTGTGAACAGTTTTATTTGGTTTGTTATGATGAGAACAAGTGGGGGTGTTGGGATTGTGTGTTCTCATGTGTTGTGTTGTGCGGCCTGTGGCCAATCCTTTGTGTTGCACTTGTATTGTGGGTGTTAACCTCTGATGTATATTGTGTGAGACGGTGATTTTGCCCGCTCACTCAGATGAGTCCATGGAGAAAGAACAGCATGGCTGCACACAAGAACTAAAATAAAACTTCAAGTGAATACATGAGTCTGTGAGATTGATTTCAGTATGGCTGACGGAAATAGGAATCATACATCTCTCTCTCTCAAGCACGGGAGCAGGGCATGTTCGCCAACCTTAATGCATGTTCGGACTAACGGGCAGTTCCCCACACACACACACACACACACACACACACACACACACACACCCTGTGTGTGTGTGTGTGTGTGTGTGTGTGTGTGTGTGTGTGTGTGTGTGTGTGTGTGTGTGTGTGTGTGTGTGTGTGTGTGTGTGTGTGTGTGTGTGTGTGTGTGTGTGTGTGTGTGTGTGTGTGTGTGTGTGTGTGTGTGTGCGTGCGTGCGTGCGTGCGTGCGTGCGTGCGTGCGTGCGTGCGTGCGTGCGTGCGTGCGTGCGTGCGTGCGTGCGTGCGTGCGTGCGTGCGTGCGTGTGTCTTGTACAGCTGAACTGTACATGAGTATGAGAAGATAGCAGAACAATAAAGATGACCTTCGACCCTCACAGGAGAACACATCAGGGGTGCGTTTGGAAACACCTCACCGGATTCTGGTAATGATTGAATCATTTTATTATCTGCATCAAGTTGTTGCTGACAGTATGCTGTGATTCTCTGATGCTGTGTGGATGTAACTATATGACACATTCTGGTAATAATTAAATCATTTTATTATCTGTATCTAGTTATAGCTGATACTGTGACACTCTGAGATTCTACACGCGGCAGGAGAGAGGTCTGGACTCGTCACACAGGAGAGAGGTCTGGACGTCACACAGGTACGAACGCTTTTTATTTGAAACCCATAAAATCACACAATATAATAATGTTGTTCAATGAGGTTATATAGGGGTGCCGATGAGACATTTTGGCCGATATCGATATCCGATATAATTAATTAACTTTATGAGACACAACATGACAGATTAGCACTAGCAGGAATAACATGTTTTATTAGCAAGGACCTCCTTAAAGGACAACTTTAGTCTTTTTCAAGGTTCATGTTTTAGGTTGTTATTACAGAGTGAAAGATGAGTGTTGTTTTTTTTTTTTTTTTGTTATTTATTTTTTATTATTTCTATTCGTTTTAGGGATTTTAGCTATTTTTGACAGGGGGCGGGGCCGGCGGGGGCATTCGAACATGGGGCTAAATATGTATTATTTTACAAAATATTATGGCGATTTCTATATTATTATAGTCCTTTAACTCTGACAGTCACAGACCCGTAAGGGTCCATTTGGTTCCATGTGTTACACTCTCAGAGTCACAGACCCGTAAGGGTCCATTTGGTAACACTCTCAGAGTCACAGACCCGTAAGGGTCCATTTGGTAACACTCTCAGAGTCACAGACCCGTGAGGGTCCATTTGGTAACACTCTCAGAGTCACAGACCTGTAAGGGTCCATTTGGTAACACTCTCAGAGTCACAGACCCGTGAGGGTCCATTTGGTAACACTCTCAGAGTCACAGACCTGTAAGGGTCCATTTGGTAACACTCTCAGAGTCACAGACCTGTAAGGGTCCATTTGGTAACACTCTCAGAGTCACAGACCCGTGAGGGTCCATTTGGTAACACTCTCAGAGTCACAGACCTGTAAGGGTCCATTTGGTAACACTCTCAGAGTCACAGACCCGTAAGGGTCCATTTGGTAACACTCTCAGAGTCACAGACCCGTGAGGGTCCATTTGGTAACACTCTCAGAGTCACAGACCTGTAAGGGTCCATTTGGTAACACTCTCAGAGTCACAGACCCCATTTGGTAACACTCTCAGAGTCACAGACCCGTGAGGGTCCATTTGGTAACACTCTCAGAGTCACAGACCCGTGAGGGTCCATTTGGTAACACTCTCAGAGTCACAGACCTGTAAGGGTCCATTTGGTAACACTCTCAGAGTCACAGACCCGTGAGGGTCCATTTGGTTCTTGGTTCTTCGTCCGTGAGCCAGAGCTACAAAATTGGAACCTTAATTATGAATTGCAAAACTAGACTTATATTAAATTGTTTATAGGATCAATATAAGTACATTAGTATAATATATTAATTAAATGGGTTATCATTATTATGATAACCCTTCCACAGTAGTAGCTTTTTCATATTTTCTATTTTTTGCATATTTTCCTATAATGCCAAATTTGCATATTTCAAAATGTGTAATACAATAAATCATTGTCTTTGTGTACAATTTAGGTACGGTTTTTCACACTCGATTCATAATTAACGTTCCAATGTTCATATATTCATACAGTCCAGCTATCAGTGTAACTCTCTCCTCCTCCCCCCCCCCCCCCCTCTCTCCAGTGGACAATGGCACAGTCCAGCCCCCCTGCAGCGCTGGCAGTGATTGGTGCAGAGAGTCTGGATCGCAGCTGGAAGGTGATTGGTGCAGGAGGATTCGGTCAAGTCTTCAAGACCAGGCATGTTCAGTGGAGATTGGACGTGGCCGTAAAACTCCTATGTCTGGACAACGGGTGAGTGGAGGACGTTACTGAGGCTTATATTAAATTATTTTCAAATGATTACACTAACATAGATTCTAATGAAGCCTGACAGTATGTCATGATACCACTGGTATGAAGACATTCCCAAGACTTTTTAGCTGTCCCACAAATTGAGACCCTGTCTGTCCCACATTGTGACTGACAGGCATCAGTGTTCACATTGAGACCCTGTCTGTCCCACATTGTGACTGACAGGCATCAGTGTTCACATTGAGACCCTGTCTGTCCCACATTGTGACTGACAGGCATCAGTGTTCACATTGAGACCCTGTCTGTCCCACATTGTGACTGACAGGCATCAGTGTTCACATTGAGACCCTGTCTGTCCCACATTGTGACTGACAGGCATCAGTGTTCACATTGAGACCCTGTCTGTCCCACATTGTGACTGACAGGCAGTGTTCACATTGAGACCCTGTCTGTCCCACATTGTGACTGACAGGCATCAGGGTTCAAATTGAGACCCTGTCTGTCCCACATTGTGACTGACAGGCATCAGTGTTCACATTGAGACCCTGTCTGTCCCACATTGTGACTGACAGGCATCAGTGTTCACATTGAGACCCTGTCTGTCCCACATTGTGACTGACAGGCATCAGTGTTCACATTGAGACCCTGTCTGTCCCACATTGTGACTGACAGGCATCAGTGTTCACATTGAGACCCTGTCTGTCCCACATTGTGACTGACAGGCATCAGTGTTCACATTGAGACCCTGTCTGTCCCACATTGTGACTGACAGGCATCAGGGTTCAAATTGAGACCCTGTCTGTCCCACATTGTGACTGACAGGCATCAGTGTTCACATTGAGACCCTGTCTGTCCCACATTGTGACTGACAGGCATCAGTGTTCACATTGAGACCCTGTCTGTCCCACATTGTGACTGACAGGCATCAGTGTTCACATTGAGACCCTGTCTGTCCCACATTGTGACTGACAGGCATCAGTGTTCACATTGAGACCCTGTCTGTCCCACATTGTGACTGACAGGCATCAGTGTTCAAATTGAGACCCTGTCTGTCCCACATTGTGACTGACAGGCATCAGTGTTCACATTGAGACCCTGTCTGTCCCACATTGTGACTGACAGGCATCAGTGTTCACATTGAGACCCTGTCCCACATTGGGACTGACAGGCATCAGTGTTCACATTGAGACCCTGTCTGTCCCACATTGTGACTGACAGGCATCAGTGTTCACATTGAGACCCTGTCTGTCCCACATTGTGACTGACAGGCATCAGTGTTCACATTGAGACCCTGTCCCACATTGTGACTGACAGGCATCAGTGTTCACATTGAGACCCTGTCCCACATTGTGACTGACAGGCATCAGTGTTCACATTGAGACCCTGTCTGTCCCACATTGTGACTGACAGGCATCAGTGTTCACATTGAGACCCTGTCCCACATTGTGACTGACAGGCATCAGTGTTCACATTGAGACCCTGTCTGTCCCACATTGTGACTGACAGGCATCAGTGTTCACATTGAGACCCTGTCTGTCCCACATTGTGACTGACAGGCATCAGTGTTCACATTGAGACCTGGTCCCACATTGTGACTGACAGGCATCAGTGTTCACATTGAGACCCTGTCTGTCCCACATTGTGACTGACAGGCATCAGTGTTCACATTGAGACCCTGTCTGTCCCACATTGTGACTGACAGGCATCAGTGTTCACATTGAGACCCTGTCTGTCCCACATTGTGACTGACAGGCATCAGTGTTCACATTGAGACCCTGTCCCACATTGTGACTGACAGGCATCAGTGTTCACATTGAGACCCTGTCTGTCCCACATCGTGACTGACAGGCATCAGTGTTCACATTGAGACCCTGTCTGTCCCACATTGTGACTGACAGGCATCAGTGTTCACATTGAGACCCTGTCTGTCCCACATTGTGACTGACAGGCATCAGTGTTCACATTGAGACCCTGTCTGTCCCACATTGTGACTGACAGGCATCAGTGTTCACATTGAGACCCTGTCCCACATTGTGACTGACAGGCATCAGTGTTCACATTGAGACCCTGTCCCACATTGTGACTGACAGGCATCAGTGTTCACATTGAGACCCTGTCTGTCCCACATTGTGACTGACAGGCATCAGTGTTCACATTGAGACCCTGTCCCACATTGTGACTGACAGGCATCAGTGTTCACATTGAGACCCTGTCTGTCCTACATTGTGACTGACAGGCATCAGTGTTCACATTGAGACCCTGTCTGTCCCACATTGTGACTGACAGGCATCAGTGTTCACATTGAGACCCTGTCTGTCCCACATTGTGACTGACAGGCATCAGTGTTCACATTGAGACCCTGTCTGTCCCACATTGTGACTGACAGGCATCAGTGTTCACATTGAGACCCTGTCTGTCCCACATTGTGACTGACAGGCATCAGTGTTCACATTGAGACCCTGTCTGTCCCACATTGTGACTGACAGGCATCAGTGTTCACATTGAGACCCTGTCTGTCCCACATTGTGACTGACAGGCATCAGGGTTCAAATGCCCTAATAGTTGTCTTCCTGTTGTAAAGCTCTCTCATTGTCCTTTCTGTGTTTTTAAGCCTGTTAAAATAACATGATAAATATCCCCTATAGGCTACACTACAGTATGACCAGAATTAGCATTTTAAAACAAAATTAAATCATCATTTTTCAATTTTGAGATTTTGTGCTATTTTGCTAATGCAAAATAAACATTAAAAATGCACATAGATGTATATTTTAGTATTTTATTTTAGCCAATGGCAGCTCGTTTTGCTGCGTGAAAATCCACCCTCTCTATTTTCATGATTGGTTGCTGGTACAAAGGAAGTGACCGTATTTGGATCGAACCACAGTCAGCTCGAAGTCCAGATGATATATGGCATGATATGTCGTTGCCAAGGTTTGGATGAGATATTCTGTCTCAAAATAGTGGCTTCAAATAAAACGTTTTGGAATTTTACAATAGAAATGTTTAAAGGCCGTTATCTCAAAATTAGTTTTCCTCATACCTGGGACAAAGAATCTCCACTTCAGTTGCACTCACACAGAGACAATACGGGCTCTGCACTCACACAGAGACAATACGGGCTCTGCACTCACACAGAGACAATACGGGCTCTGCACTCACACAGAGACAATACGGGCTCTGCACTCACACAGAGACAATACGGGCTCTGCACTCACACAGAGACAATATGGGCTCTGCACTCACACAGAGACAATATGGGCTCTGCACTCACACAGAGACAATACGGGCTCTGCACTCACACAGAGACAATACGGGCTCTGCACTCACACAGAGACAATATAGGCTCTGCACTCACACAGAGACAATACGGGCTCTGAACTCACACAGAGACAATATGGGCTCTGCACTCACACAGAGACAATACGGGCTCTGCACTCACACAGAGACAATACGGGCTCTGCACTCACACAGAGACAATACGGGCTCTGCATATATTTGGGCATGGAAAATACAACATATCTTAAAGACAATGAACATGTATTTCTGTCAATGCAATGGGGGGGGGGGGGGGGGGGGGGTAAATGCCTGTGATTGGATTAGATTCAATCAAGTTCAACAGTACAATTGTGATGGAAGTGTTGGTGCTATGTATAGATCGAACCACTGGTGTGGATGTAACTATGACACACATTCTGGTAATAATTACATTATTTTATTATCTGAGTTGTACCTGATACTGTGACACTCTGAGAGAGAGAGAGAGAGAGAGAGAGAGAGAGAGAGAGAGAGAGAGAGAGAGAGAGAGAGAGAGAGAGAGAGAGAGAGAGAGAGGGGGGGGGGGCAGACTGACATTGATTGATTGATTGATTGATTGATTGATTGATTGATTGATTGATTGTATTTATTAACAGTACATTTCAAGCACAACTCAATACAAAGACTGTTAACTGTGAGTGGACGACACCATAAAGCACTACACTTGTTTACAAGAGGGTCCACCTTGTTCAATTCATCATAGAGGGAAGTGACACGTATCTCATGTCATGTTCAGATCGTTCTCAGATAAGGACCTGCTTGGTGAGGCTGACCTGATGCGACGGGCAGAGAGCCCCTACGTCATCAGGGTATGGGGGGTCTTCAGGGGCTGCAGACCCTCTAACAACGTCATCAGTGTTGGTCTGGTCATGGAGCTGATGGAGAGAGGGGCTCTGGACTCCCTACAGGTCAGTCCGATGGTTTGGTCATGGAGGGAGGGTCTCTGGACTCCCTACAGGTCAGTCTGATGGTCTGGTCATGGAGAGAGGGTCTCTGGACTCCTTATAGGTCAGTATGATGGTCTGGTCATGATGGAGGGAGGGTCTCTGGACTCCTTACAGGTCAGTCTGATGGTCTGGTCATGGAGGGTCTCCTTACAGGTCAGTCTGATGGTCTGGTCATGGAGGGTCTCCTTACAGGTCAGTCTGATGGTCTGGTCATGGAGGGTCTCCTTACAGGTCAGTCTGATGGTCTGGTCATGAGGGAGGGTCTCCTTACAGGTCAGTCTGATGGTCTGATCATGGAGGGTCTCCTTACAGGTCAGATGTTTTGATTGGCTCCTCCAATACGTGGCGTGTGAAGATTACGTCATAATGGCAGCAAAGTCTATGGACTTTAACCCATTTAGGACTGAGGGCTGCGGACCCCGGGTTCGAACCGGGAACGTACCGTTGAACCACTGCCGCCCTAGGCTTTCTATGGCAGAGGCAGCTCTCCTGGCAGAATCAGCTGCGTGACATGAGACTAATTCATTAGAGCGACAGAGAGAGAGAGGATTGTGCATGTGTGTGTGTGTGTGTGTGTGTGTGTGTGTGTGTGTGTGTGTGTGTGTGTGTGTGTGTGTGTGTGTGTGTGTGTGTGTGTGTGTGTGTGTGTGTGTGTGTGCGTGTGTGTTCTGCGTCAATTTAACAACGGTGCAGACGACACATGGGCAACTGGCGGCCCGGGGGCCACATGCGGCCCCCACCATAGTTCTTTTTATGTGCAATGTATTTGTATTTGTATTTAGTTCATAAAGTTAACATAACTATAACTAAATGCATTTGAAATGGAAATAAAAAGGTTACTTTTCAGGAATCCAATCCAAAAATAGCAAAACGCGTCGCAGTGCGACGCGTTTTGAGCTTGTAGGTCGGCTATTTTTTGCTACGACAGTAATATGCAATGTGGCCCTCTGGAGTGAGTGTGGAACTATAGTGGCTCTCTGGAGTGAGTGTGGAACTATAGTGGCCCTCTGGAGTGAGTGTGGAACTATAGTGGCCCTCTGGAGTGAGAGTGGAACTATAGTGACCCTCTGGAGTGAGTGTGGAACTATAGTGGCCCTCTGGAGTGAGTGTGGAACTATAGCGGCCCTCTGGAGTGAGTGTGGAACTATAGTGGCCCTCTGGAGTGAGTGTGGAACTATAGCGGCCCTCTGGAGTGAGTGTGGAACTATAGTGGCCCTCTGGAGTGAGTGTGGAACTATAGCGGCCCTCTGGAGTGAGTGTGGAACTATAGCGGCCCTCTGGAGTGAGTGTGGAACTATAGCGGCCCTCTGGAGTGAGTGTGGAACTATAGCGGCCCTCTGGAGTGAGTGTGGAACTATAGCGGCCCTCTGGAGTGAGTGTGGAACTATAGCGGCCCTCTGGAGTGAGTGTGGAACTATAGTGGCCCTCTGGAGTGAGTGTGGAACTATAGTGGCCCTCTGGAGTGAGTGTGGAAATATAGTGGCCCTCTGGAGTGAGTGGAAATATAGTGGCCCTCTGGAGTGAGTGTGGAAATATAGTGGCCCTCTGGAGTGAGTGGGGAAATATAGCGGCCCTCTGGAGTGAGTGTGGAACTATAGCGGCCCTCTGGAGTGAGTGTGGAACTATAGCGGCCCTCTGGAGTGATTGTGGCACTATAGCGGCCCTCTGGAGTGAGTGTGGAACTATAGCGGCCCTCTGGAGTGAGTGTGGAACTATAGCGGCCCTCTGGAGTGAGTGTGGAAATATAGTGGCCCTCTGGAGTGAGTGTGGAAATATAGTGGCCCTCTGGAGTGAGTGTGGAAATATAGTGGCCCTCTGGAGTGAGTGTGGAAATATAGTGGCCCTCTGGAGTGAGTGTGGAAATATAGTGGCCCTCTGGAGTGAGTGTGGAAATATAGTGGCCCTCTGGAGTGAGTGGGGAAATATAGTGGCCCTCTCCATCGTCAAAGTTGCCCACCCCTGACGATCAGAAATCAGCAGAGAGAGACCGACGTTTGCGCTACTCTATGCCGTATTGAAGTTGACTCAGACCCAGACGTTAATTATTTCCCTGGAAATAAAAACGTCTGGGTTTCCGAGGCTAATGCCGCCCCTAATGAAATGTTTCTGTCCCCCCCTCTCCAGAATAAACTAAAGGACCTCCCACCCTGGTCTCTGGTGTTTCGATTGGTCCACCAAGTGGCTCTGGGCATGAACTACCTTCACAGTCTGACTCCTCCCCTCATCCACCGAGACCTGAAGCCTGGCAACGTGCTCCTGGACTCAGGACTGAATGCCAAGGTGAGCCTACTGGTGGTCTGAATGGGTCTACACCTGGTGGTCTACACCTGGTGGTCTACACCTGGTGGTCTGAATGAGTCTACACCTGGTGGTCTACACCTGGTGGTCTGAATGGGTCTACACCTGGTGGTCTACACCTGGTGGTCTGAATGGGTCTACACCTGGTGGTCTACACCTGGTGGTCTGAATGGGTCTACACCTGGTGGTCTGAATGGGTCTACACCTGGTGGTCTACACCTGGTGGTCTACACCTGGTTGTCTGAATGGGTCTACACCTGGTGGTCTACACCTGGTGGTCTGAATGGGTCTACACCTGGTGGTCTGAATGGGTCTACACCTGGTGGTCTACACCTGGTGGTCTACACCTGGTGGTCTGAATGGGTCTACACCTGGTGGTCTACACCTGGTGGTCTGAATGGGTCTACACCTGGTGGTCTACACCTGGTGGTCTGAATGGGTCTACACCTGGTGGTCTACACCTGGTGGTCTGAATGGGTCTACACCTGGTGGTCTACACCTGGTGGTCTGAATGGGTCTACACCTGGTGGTCTACACCTGGTGGTCTGAATGGGTCTACACCTGGTGGTCTACACCTGGTGGTCTGAATGGGTCTACACCTGGTGGTCTACACCTGGTGGTCTACACCTGGTGGTCTGAATGGGTCTACACCTGGTGGTCTACACCTGGTGGTCTACACCTGGGGGTCTGAATGGTCTGGTGGTCTACACCTGTTGAATGGACAGCTTATGCTTCGCTCACAGCAGCTATAAAAGTTACAATTTACAATGTCGGCATTTATCAGACGCTTTTAATCCAGAGTGATTTACATTAAGCAAGAACAACAAACATGGCACGTCATATACATAAAGAAATAGTTATCATGAATCATGAATCATACGTAAGCTAAGAACCTAACATTGGAATGTCTACAGTATATAATTAAACTATGCATATATACTATAGTGATATGTTTACATGAAATGCTGTCTAAATACAAAACTACAAAGCGAGCGACGCAGTTTATAGGCTATCTGTCACTGAGTCTTTGATTGATTGATTGATTGATTGATTGATTGATTGATTGATTGATTGAAGTATTTATTAACAGTTTGCAGAATGGGTTCATTTCACAATAAAAGCACAACTCAATACAGAGACTGTTACTGTTGGTCGACACACTGATACAGCATTACACTGGTTTACAACACGGTCCACCATGTTCAATTCATCACAACATTTAGAGACAAACAAATATACAAAAAACAGGAAATCATGTAAGGAGGTAAAAGGGAAAGGAAACATACACAGTGAGGGTGGGGGGGGGGATTCATATTTTATTTACGGGGGCCAGTTTGGAATCGCAGCCGTCCGTAGGTGCCCTTTGAGAGCGGTTTTGAAGGAGTCATGGGATTCACGTCTTAGTCAAGTCTTAGTGGTTGTTGGTGGTTTGGTAACATTTAGTCAAGTCTTAGTGGTTGTTGGTGGTTTGGTAACATTTAGTCAAGTCTTAGTGGTTGTTGGTGGTTTGGTAACATTTAGTCAAGTCTTAGTGGTTGTTGGTGGTTTGGTAACATTTAGTCAAGTCTTAGTGGTTGTTGGTGGTTTGGTAACATTTAGTCAAGTCTTAGTGGTTGTTGGTGGTTTGGTAACATTTAGTCAAGTCTTAGTGGTTGGTGGTTTGGTAACATTTTCATTTTCATATAGGAGCGAAAATTATTTAGTATTAGCCGTGGTTGAAGTGTTTGAACTTGGAGATGTGAGGTAAAGTCTCACCTCAAGGCCCGCCCTACTCTGCCTCTCATTTGTGGTTCAATTTGAGTGTAAGCCAATCAGAAGTGACATCACACACTGTGTTGTGTTGTGTGTGTGGGTGCATGTGTTTTGCCCCTACAGTTTAAACCTGAGGCTGTGTAAATTTTTAACATTTGAGAATAAAATTACATTAAAACAAAAAAGAGCATTTTATGTATTTGAAATACAGAAAATACTAGATCTGAAAGTATTTAGATACAAAATACATCTCATTTCTTCCATCCCAGCAAAATACAAATTACAAAATACAAAAAAGTATTTCAAATACGTATTTCAATGCTTATTGTACTGTTAAAGAACAGGTCGATAAGCGACAGTAAAGACATATAAAATGCTTATTGTACTGATAAAGAACAGGTCGATAAGCGACAGTAAATACATATAAAATGCTTATTGTACTGATAAAGAGGGAACTGGCTGACGACATGGAAAAGAATAATGACCTCCAGGAGAGACGCTGGTGGCGCAACACTCGGTCAACGGTCAACCCTTTAACACTAGGGTGTGTGTGTGTGTGTGTGTGTGTGTGTACGTGTGTGCATTTGTGTGTGTGTGTGTGTGTGTGTGTGCGTGTGTGTGCGTGTGTGTGCGTGTTTGCTTGTGTGTGCGTGTGTGTGCGTGTGTGTATGTGCGTGTGTGTGTACGTGTGTGTGTATGTGTGTGTACGTGCAGAGATGGGATTTGAAATACGTATTTGAAATACTTTTTTGTATTTTGTAATTTGTATTTTGCTGGGATGGAAGAAATGAGATGTATTTTG
>NC_136794.1:50266034-50456155 GCF_951216825.1 Electrona antarctica
CTATAGTGGCCCTCTGGAGTGAGTGTGGAACTATAGTGGCCCTCTGGAGTGAGGTGTGGAACTATAGTGGCCCTCTGGAGTGAGTGTGGAACTATAGTGGCCCTCTGGAGTGAGTGTGGAACTATAGTGGCCCTCTGGAGTGAGTGTGGAACTATAGTGGCCCTCTGGAGTGAGTGTGGAACTATAGTGGCCCTCTGGAGTGAGTGTGGAACTATATAGTGGCCCTCTGGAGTGAGTGTGGAACTATATAGTGGCCCTCTGGAGTGAGTGTGGAACTATAGTGGCCCTCTGGAGTGAGTGTGGAACTATATAGTGGCCCTCTGGAGTGAGTGTGGAACTATAGTGGCCCTCTGGAGTGAGTGTGGAACTATATAGTGGCCCTCTGGAGTGAGTGTGGAACTATAGTGGCCCTCTGGAGTGAGTGTGGAACTATAGTGGCCCTCTGGAGTGAGTGTGGAACTATAGTGGTCCTCTGGAGTGAGTGTGGAACTATATAGTGGCCCTCTGGAGTGAGTGTGGAACTATAGTGGCCCTCTGGAGTGAGTGTGGAACTATAGTGGCCCTCTGGAGTGAGGTGTGGAACTATAGTGGCCCTCTGGAGTGAGTGTGGAACTATAGTGGCCCTCTGGAGTGAGTGTGGAACTATAGTGGCCCTCTGGAGTGAGGTGTGGAACTATAGTGGCCCTCTGGAGTGAGTGTGGAACTATAGTGGCCCTCTGGAGTGAGTGTGGAACTATAGTGGCCCTCTGGAGTGAGGTGTGGAAATATAGTGGCCCTCTGGAGTGAGTGTGGAACTATAGTGGAACTATAGTGGCCCTCTGTAGTGAGTGTGGAACTATAGTGGCCCTCTGGAGTGAGTGGGGAAATATAGTGGCCCTCTGGAGTGAGTGTGGAACTATAGTGGCCCTCTGGAGTGAGTGTGGAACTATAGTGGCCCTCTGGAGTGAGTGTGGAACTATAGTGGCCCTCTGGAGTGAGTGTGGAACTATAGTGGCCCTCATCGTCAAATACTGATATAGTCGAATACTGATATAGTATTGATTTCAGCTACTCACTAGTATTTTTAGTCGTTGTTTTTTTTATGTCCAATGTATTTGTATTTGTATTTAGTTTTGAGCTTGTAGGTCGGCTATTTTTGCTACGACAGTAATATGCAATGTGGCCCTCTGGAGTGAGTGTGGAACAGTAGTCTATATATAGGGCTGTACCTTACACATTTTTGCCACTGGGGGCGCTAGTGAGTAATTTATGTTAATTTATGTTAATGTATTCATACATTCCATACATTCCATACATTCCATAACTCATAAACCCATAACTCATAAAATCATAAATATAATTAGCATAATAATAATTATAAAATTCCACGCATTCCCTAAATTCCATGCATACCTTAATGTTTATGTATGTGATGTATTGCCATGCTTTTGTTATTGCTTAAGTGTTAAGCTTAAGTGTTTTATATCATTAAATGTTTAAGTCTGTCCCTATCTCTCCCTATCTCTCTATGTCCCATTCATGTCACAGCCTGTGACCCCCTCCCTCTCTCTCTCTGTCCCCTGCCTGCGTGTTTTCAGGAAGGGGGGGTTGTCCCTCAGACAGACAGACTCCAGGTGTGCATAGAACAATAGAAAGTTTAGATTAACCTCTATGTGGGGTGGGGGTGGGGGGTCCCTTATCTTTTAGAAGTGCCAGCTGGCAGTTGTAAACCCCTCCCCCCTCAAAACATCTGTTTGTTGCGTTAATGTGTTAATTAGATGTAGTTAAAACCGGGGGTGGGGGATCCCTTATCTTTTTGATGTGCCAGGTGCAGTTGTAAACCCCCTCCCCCATCATTAGAGGGGGGTGGGGGTCCCCTTCTCTTTGAAAGTGACAGGTGACAGGTGACAGGTACCAGGTGACAGGTGACAGGTGACAGGTGCCAGGTGCCAGGTGACAGGTGACAGGTGACCGATGACAGCAGCTGACAGCTGACAGGAAAACACACAGCTTTTGTGTTGGTATAACCTAACATTGCAATTTCCAGGTGCATATATACGTTGGAGTATTGGGTGTACAGTAGGTGTACACTATTGAGTACAGGTATGAAAAAATAAAAGTATGAATAAATTATGCAAATTTAAAAAATAAAATGAATTTAAGCAAAACTTATAATGAAAAATAAAGAAATAGGAAAAGGTTTGTACAATGGTTGGCTAGATATTAGGTGTATAGATTCTATTGAGTTGTGTAGGCTCTGAGCTAACCTGTGTATGTATACAGAACCTGTGACATTAGGGGACCAATATTTTCTGCTATTATTGTTACCCTCCAAACGTGTTGATGCTCTTAACATGTACCCTTGAAGTTGTGTATTTGTCCAAGATTTGCGGATTGTACATTTGTACAATATGGTTATGATCATTGGGACCAGTTCAAGTAGTGATTATTACTTTCATGCAGCATATGACCAAGTTGTATATAGTTATAGTTAGTACATGGATTCCAACCATGAGGCCCGAGTTCTACTCTTTGTGTGGGAAATATAAGTTTATGTTTTCAATTATAGTGAAAGTTAATGATACCCCATAGTGGCCAATATCTATAGAGATGATTACACTGCAATACCACTTATGACCTGATGTGATTTCAGCCCCCATAGTGCAGTGGTTTTCAAACAATAGGCCGGGGGCCACCGGGGGGTCCTTGAGTGGGTGGGTGAGGTGATCCCTCTGCAGCTAAATCATGGAGAGTTGGTAACCAATTGGACTTGAGAGTTGTAAAAGGAAATCAAATGGTACCACAAAAGTTCAAATATTGCAAAGTTATTCTGTCATTTTTGTAGTTACGGCGCTTGTAGAAATGTTTGGAATAACGATCATGATATTTTTAAAATAAGCCCACCGTTATGATCCATGGCTATATCACTCATCAAGCTTTACATCTAGACAGTTTCTTCAATGGGTAATATTCAGCACGAGACATCGATGATTGTGTTATAGGCAGTGTTGGAACTAGCGCCCAAGTACATTAAGCCTACATACTTTACATAACGAAACTACTTTTTTCTATAACTTGTAATGTGACTCTTATAGTTATCTCTTATAGCTACTGTGTTCTCAATGTGTGAGTTAGTAGTTACCCATATTGCGTAATCTAATCCAAAGGAACCGTCTCCTTCTCCTGCCAGTGCGGAGTCTGTCATGCAAACTGCCATGGTGCGCTGAGTGCACCCCCGAGTGGGACACATTCCACATGAGAAAGAAAAAGTGGCTTCCACAGGGCATAACGTCATATAATCAACAGAATAATAATTACTTACTTAGGCCTGTCTGTGCATGGGGGCAGGGTATCAGTATTATATCGATATCATTAGACTGGATATTGTCTGTGATTTTGGATATTGTACTATTGGCATAAGTGTTAAGAGTAGAGCTTAAAACACACCACAACTGGACAAGTGACATTAGGGAATATGTTTTCTTTGAACAACATTGGTTATAGGTAACTTGAATATTAACAGCTGTAAATACAGCTGACTGTATCGGTGAACAGGTCCAGACTTACAGTATAGCATGAAGATCAGTTATACAATGCAGCCTGACTATTTTCACCTAGCTATAACATTTTCCCTCCCCATACATGATAAAATCACCCGCGTGCAACTGTGCACATAGATAGATGGAATCCCTCTCGTTCATACTTAGCCCATAAGCACTCCACTCCCCCTTAGCCCATAGCACTTGACGTAGCACATAACCGAGCCTCAATGATCTTACAGGCATATTCAAAAGGCATAACTTATGTAATTTAGATAGTATTATATGTAGTATACAAGATTACAAGATATTACACTATGTAGAAGGGAGTTCCACCCTTGCCTCTAGCCTATGGTCAGTCTGGTCAGTCTGGTGTATCTCAGAAGCAGGACCGGGTACATGCAGAACATTGTCACTTTTTACTTGCACCCTGTTATTAAACTAAGGGCTTAAATTGTCTGAGCTGCTCAGTGCCTTCTTTTTCATAGATATTACACGGTTAGACTGAGGTTATTGACTAGCGTATTATTCTTGGCAACCTTTTATGTATTTGATGCATTACCTTGGGGAGGGGGTCCTTGCTCGCTGTAAATTGCTCTGGATTCAGAACATCGGTTAAATAAATGCCTAAACTGTAAAATTGTAAACTACATAGCGATGCTATTACAACAACACGAGAATTACACAAAATCAAAGGCTACACAAAAAACAAAACAAAACTTGACAAAACAAGCACAAACCATAAAAACACAAGATGTACATTAAACAAAAAAAAAATTATGACAACATATACGTAACACAAACAACAAAAATAAGAAACAAAACACATTATGAAAAAAGAAAACATGGATACAAAAACAGAACACAAAACAAAACTTAACAAACAAATCACAAAAACACAAGACATACATTAAACAAACATTATGACAACATGAAGCACAGAATTCAAAACTCAACGCAACACAACAAAATAATACAAGACATACATTAAACAAAAAATGATGACAACATGAAGCATACAGAATTCAAAAACACAACACAAGCTTTTGCTCATTATCACAAAACAGTATAAATCAAAAGTAAGCACAAATATCAAAAGTGTTCAAATGTACATGTATGGAGGTTAGATTTGACGGAGGGGCACTATAGTGCAGCCTCCAACTTTTCAGCCTAGCCTAGAGGTGGAAAACTGTTTCATGTTTTATCAAAATATGCTAATGTTACACAGTAAATGTGTAAAACACATTTTATATTACTCCTCCAGATTCTGCCCCAAAGAAAAATCCCACAATTTGTTACATAGTATCTCTATAGTCATGTGTTCAGGAAGGATCTATCCGATATTTCATATTCCATCCTAATTGTCTAACATTGGCTTTCAAAGTTTACAGTATTGACCCTGTTTTGAACAAAGAATCATCAAATCATGAACGCAGTGTGTAATTTATGTGAAATCATTGGGGTTCATCCATCTCTACATTTTTCTTAAGAAAACCGTGTAATGGGGCCCTAGTAAAACTCTGTACTTTTCTTGGAGTCCTTTCAATGCTTTTTAGCTCTTTCAAGGTTATTTATCTGTTGATCTGTATGATTGTTCGTACATTCCTACAGATACACTTAAAACTAGTATGAGTGTATGCTAATGTTGATTGACCGGAAAGTATGTACATGAACATATAGGTTACATCGATATGATATACATGCTTACTTTAAACATGTACTAGCTTGTATAATCTTGTAAACCCCAAAATATCGAAAATATATCGTTGGTGTAGTTTGCCTTGAGAAATGAACATTCACCTCTGCTGAAGTAAACATGCTGATTCAACAGTGTGTCACCAGGTATAAAACTCGAAAGGACTAGCTTACATGTTAGACATCTGTGCTGGTCATCCACCCCAATATGAATCATGTTAGCAGGGTCCCCCTAGCCATGCAAATTTAGATTTAGATTTTAACCCATAATTAATGTTTGATTTGATTCTGGGGACATTGGTTGTTGGAGGTAGTCCACACAATACGGCATCATGGGCATACGTAGAATTGTCATCATGTGCAATATTACGGCATCCGTCAGTATAGTTCATCCAATTAATTCAGTCTGCCATAGATCCATCAAAATATGGATCTATACCAGTGGGTACATATTGTCTATGTTTATAAATTATTCTGTCAAAAATTGTGGGTCGTCCATTTTCGGGGTTTAAGTGGAATGGTGTTTCATCTTCATTAGAGGTGTAATACGGATTTGCATTAAAAGTAGAAAATGGGTTTCTTGTTGTTGTTTTGCCAGAATCCGGTTCTAGTAGACATGACCGTCTGTTATCCATACCCTAAGGTTAGGGTTATCCGTGGTTGCCAGGAACGTTTGTGATGGTTGTATGGGATGCAATGAGTTATTTTGTAGGATCTCTGTGAGTATCTGTGACGGATACACTTTGCTTACACTATAACACACTAATGTATGTGGATACTAGGTACCTCCTAGGTACTAGGTTCCGAGGGGTGGGTCATTCAATTTCAATTCAATTTCAATGGATCCACATGAACCAGTAATAGTGACAGTGGTTCAAAACAGTATTCTCCCATACCATTTTAATTTCTGTAAGACTGGTTATAAGTCATTTTAGAAAATGTCTGTAAACCCCCAACTACTGTATAGTGATGGATTGAATATTAATTTAATACATTCTGGTATTCTGAATTCTCCTAGAGTCTGATACACTACCAGCCACAACATAAACATTAAGGTATGAAATTATTATATATTTTACCATGTGAGAAACTAACTCTACATTTTAGTAGTTTAGTAGTTTAGTTCTAATAATATAGCATACCGTCTCTATAGCCTGATAGACTACCATATATTGCTATGTCTAAAGAAATCTGAGATGAAATAATATTTTGATGAAACAATATTTTTATTTAGCAAGAAAAACATGAAATTATATTTGACATACATATTTACACAGGTATGTTACACAATACATGTAGTAGTAGTAGTCGTAGTCATGTAGTTAAAAAAAAGAAAAAAAGAAGATAACATAATATACACAAACATTCATTAAATAAAAACATTTAGTTTTCTCAATACAGTACATACAATGTATAGTATGTACAATATGTGACAATAACAGGTCATCAAACTATTTGCAATATATGCAACTATGCAAGCGGGTCATTCATCGGGACATTAGTTATGTCTTTGATTTTTGCGTGTATATAGGGTAAATCCTTCAGGTCATGCAGAAAACATCTGCATATTCCATGGATTCTCGACAGTGGTGCTACAATTCCGTGAGTTTCCAATACCTTCATAACCCTAGGTATAAATTCATCAGTCCATAGTTTTTTCATTAAATCTTTAAAATGATTGTAGAAGTAATATCTAGGCGTAGGGCCTAAACATGAATGTTCGGTTTGACTAGGATGATCTATTTGACAGCCATGGCAACCCTCTTTCATATGCTCAGTTATAACCTTTTCGAGTAGTTTAACAACCCGTATTTTCATAATATCTATATGTACTGTACTGATCACCCCGTCATTCTCATCCATAGTCAGGGGCAAATTCACTGGGGATGGCGTCGAAAGCACTGTTGAGGTGGTTGGAGTGTCATGGGGGACGGGTGAATTTGTGGATAATAGGTCTACCCTCTCAAAATATTCAGCGTCCCCCTTATCATAGCCCCAAAATGCCCTCTCATCATATTCATAGTCTTTGTCCATATCATCATATTCATCGTCTTCGTCCGTATCCCCAGTACTGGTGGGATTCCACCATGATGGTGTCTCATACACAGTCCGCCGAGGGTCCATCCACCAAGCTTTGTCTCCTCCACTTGAGCTGGATTCTCCCACTGAAAAAGTAGAGTCCTCCATGGTGAATGATCAATGATCATATCGCAATTGCATGCATGGAGTATAAGACAACGGTGTATAAGGAAGAGGAGGAGGAGTTCGCCTTTTACCTATAGTGTAGGAGGGGTGGGCGTAGTATCTGCAATTGTTGGTGCGTCATTTTCCAGGCTGTCGTCAGGCATTGAGAATAATGTAGCGCCAGCCGGTTTTGCGAGATCGATACCAGTAGGCCTATTAGGTATATAATCACCGAACGAAAACCCTGTACGGCCGGTAGGGCATGCCTGGTAATCCACACGCCTAGGGTTATTTTCAGTGACTGCATGACTGACATGACTAAACCCCCTAATACGGTCTTCAAGCAAAGTTATCTTTCGCCTCTCTCTAGTTGCTTTGAAAAAATCAAAACCTACTCTCAATACATGCCTTAGAATCCCCAAATCTTTCACGTCAACGGATAGTTGAATAGGGAAGTCTTTTTCTTTTTCCATAATACTTTTAGGAATTTGAAGCGGAGTAGCGCCTTGAGATTTGTATCTCAATAACAACCATAAATTTGATCTAGAACAATCCACGATGAACCCCTCTGCTTTATTACGAATAGGTATTGTATCGTCTACGCGTACAATTTGAGATGGTTCTATATAATCTAGATGTATTTTTGATACCAATTGCAAATAATTACAGAACTCTAGAATAGCTGGTACCAATTTCTCATAT
This sequence comes from Electrona antarctica, assembly GCF_951216825.1. Classification (NCBI taxonomy): domain Eukaryota; kingdom Metazoa; phylum Chordata; class Actinopteri; order Myctophiformes; family Myctophidae; genus Electrona; species Electrona antarctica. The sequence continues at coordinate 50,274,134 of NC_136794.1, forward strand.
TCAGATTCATAAACTCGTATGTAAGGCACTCTGTCTTCAAACATACTAACCCCTGCTTCCAATGTATATAGTTCGATATACGGGTAGTATATGAATGGTGAGAATGTCATTCTTATTTTCCTCCCCTCAGATAAATCCCAAACCTTTCTATCATCGTCTTGATAGCAGGTAGAGTAAATTCTTCTTTCTTTCTTTCGTTCTTTCATTTCAGAGCTCTTTCAGTGTCTCAATGTCTCAATGTCTCACGCTTTGACATGTATCGTATATTACGGAGTAGCCTATGCTATACACCCCCATGGTATTTGGTATTTAACAACACCCTCAGAGAGGTGGAGCCTTCCAATTCTGGTTATGTAAAACACCTTTATTCATGGCTGACCTTTGAGGTTCAGCGCTGTTTTATAGGTCTACACCCACAGCAAAAGAAGGAAGGACCATTCACCATGGCATAATCCTAATTAGTTACAATAGTTACAAAGCTTAGTATACTACCCACGTAAGAACCTAGCTAGAATCTAACACAGGTAATAGTGAATAAAAACTAAAAACAACAATCAAAATATGTTTGATATTTTTATTTAGCGAGAAACATAACATATATTTACATAGGTATGTTACATAACACATTTAATAGACATGTCAAATTAAATCATATAGTACAAAATGGGTAAAGCAATCATACTGCTTAGATTATACAGTTCAATACTATTAGCGTGCAATCGTTGAGTTGTCAATGATACAGTTCAATACTATTAGTTTGCAATCGTTGAGTTATCAATGATGGTTTTATCTAGGTCTAGGTAAAAGGATAATCATATCTATCAGAGATTAATGTACTAATGTATCTCTAACAGGCCCCTTCATGTGAATCTCTGTTTTTCTGTTCGTGTTCGATATCCCATAATTTTAATGCAATCTTTATATCTTTAACATTCATGCGACCCATTCCATATGTGGGGACATGAAGAATGTCATCCATTCGGTTCATCCATTTAGTTTTGGGTTTCATCCAGCTAGTTCTGGGTTTCACCCAGTTAGTTTTGACTGTAGGTGAAGCAGACTCCGAGATCCAGGCCTTGGGTGCAGCTATAGGGGATGTTGCATCCTCATCACCAGAGTCTGCAGGGGATGGCAGTGGTTTTGAATAGTTCTGTGTTTCATAGTTCGGTTCTGGTGCGTGAGGGGATTGTGATGGGTAGTTGTCCAATTTGTCCATTTTCGGAGTTTTCTTGCTTGTAGTCAAGTCCAACGGTTCAATCGGCGCAAAATACTTGTTGTCAGGATCGAATATTAGCCCCTCCAAATCAGAGTCCACTATGTCCTCCTCATCATCCTCCACCAGGTCGTCCTCATCAATTATCGGCATATGGATGCTTAACAGTTCACCAGTCATGACCTCGTCCTCCATTCTCTCTTCGTATAATTTGAGATCCGGTGTATAGACCAATCTGTCCTCTTGCAGATTCACATACCCCCATACTTTGAAAGGATCGTATGCGTCGAATATAGGTACGATAGATGTATTTGCATCGATTGGTTCGGTTGACGATAACGGCTGGTGTTCCACTGATTCATTATGGGACCGTCGTTTATCCATCGCCTCCATGACTAATATTGAGAGGAAATAATTGATGAAAAAGGTTGTTTCTTGAGGAATTATCTCCTAACCTTATCTTTCTGACGTGAATAAGCCTAGCTGTCTTTTCTCCGCAAGCATAGCATGCCTACAGATCAGCAGGCCACCCTTTTAAATAGGGACATGACTCCAAACACCACGCCCCCCCACCTCGATGTTATTCAAATCTGTTTACAAAGCTACAATTCAAGATGCCAAGTTGCCAACAATAACATGTCTCTTTGAATAACCCCGTCATCAGAAATGAATCCACTTTCATGTCAAGAATGCGCCATTTATCGTCCATTATGTTTTCATGTGGTCCTATTATGTTTTCCGCACACATACGAGGTCGCGGGGTTACAGCTCCGATAGACTCAGTGTATTGCACTCTCAGCGTCTTCAGAGTAGGGAAACGGGCTAATAACCGATCGTCTTGCATCATCGTTAGAAACTCTATGGATTGGCCGTTGCTCATAATGTTATCCATAAGTTGAGTTACTGAATCGTAACTTCCAGAACGTATCAACCCCGTTAGGGTCCTACGCTCGCTGTATGTGATTAACATTGACTCATAAAGTAAATTTAATACATAGTCGGTGTGTGAAATAATAATTTCACAAAATATACCAGTGTTTTTTCTTAGCACTAGTCTTGCATCCATTATCTCCATGATGGCTTCTACCGGCATGTCCGCTCACGACATGGTTAGGGGGTAAGCTCCATTTGATGGGGGCGTTTTAGTAAATAGATATAGTATACATAGAGTATAGACAAAATATTATTTCATCTCAGATTTCTTTAGACATAGCAATATATGGTAGTCTATCAGGCTATAGAGACGGTATGCTATATTATTAGAACTAAACTACTAAACTACTAAAATGTAGAGTTAGTTTCTCACATGGTAAAATATATAATAATTTCATACCTTAATGTTTATGTTGTGGCTGGTAGTGTATCAGACTCTAGGAGAATTCAGAATACCAGAATGTATTAAATTAATATTCAATCCATCACTATACAGTAGTTGGGGGTTTACAGACATTTTCTAAAATGACTTATAACCAGTCTTACAGAAATTAAAATGGTATGGGAGAATACTGTTTTGAACCACTGTCACTATTACTGGTTCATGTGGATCCATTGAAATTGAATTGAAATTGAATGACCCACCCCTCGGAACCTAGTACCTAGGAGGTACCTAGTATCCACATACATTAGTGTGTTATAGTGTAAGCAAAGTGTATCCGTCACAGATACTCACAGAGATCCTACAAAATAACTCATTGCATCCCATACAACCATCACAAACGTTCCTGGCAACCACGGATAACCCTAACCTTAGGGTATGGATAACAGACGGTCATGTCTACTAGAACCGGATTCTGGCAAAACAACAACAAGAAACCCATTTTCTACTTTTAATGCAAATCCGTATTACACCTCTAATGAAGATGAAACACCATTCCACTTAAACCCCGAAAATGGACGACCCACAATTTTTGACAGAATAATTTATAAACATAGACAATATGTACCCACTGGTATAGATCCATATTTTGATGGATCTATGGCAGACTGAATTAATTGGATGAACTATACTGACGGATGCCGTAATATTGCACATGATGACAATTCTACGTATGCCCATGATGCCGTATTGTGTGGACTACCTCCAACAACCAATGTCCCCAGAATCAAATCAAACATTAATTATGGGTTAAAATCTAAATCTAAATTTGCATGGCTAGGGGGACCCTGCTAACATGATTCATATTGGGGTGGATGACCAGCACAGATGTCTAACATGTAAGCTAGTCCTTTCGAGTTTTATACCTGGTGACACACTGTTGAATCAGCATGTTTACTTCAGCAGAGGTGAATGTTCATTTCTCAAGGCAAACTACACCAACGATATATTTTCGATATTTTGGGGTTTACAAGATTATACAAGCTAGTACATGTTTAAAGTAAGCATGTATATCATATCGATGTAACCTATATGTTCATGTACATACTTTCCGGTCAATCAACATTAGCATACACTCATACTAGTTTTAAGTGTATCTGTAGGAATGTACGAACAATCATACAGATCAACAGATAAATAACCTTGAAAGAGCTAAAAAGCATTGAAAGGACTCCAAGAAAAGTACAGAGTTTTACTAGGGCCCCATTACACGGTTTTCTTAAGAAAAATGTAGAGATGGATGAACCCCAATGATTTCACATAAATTACACACTGCGTTCATGATTTGATGATTCTTTGTTCAAAACAGGGTCAATACTGTAAACTTTGAAAGCCAATGTTAGACAATTAGGATGGAATATGAAATATCGGATAGATCCTTCCTGAACACATGACTATAGAGATACTATGTAACAAATTGTGGGATTTTTCTTTGGGGCAGAATCTGGAGGAGTAATATAAAATGTGTTTTACACATTTACTGTGTAACATTAGCATATTTTGATAAAACATGAAACAGTTTTCCACCTCTAGGCTAGGCTGAAAAGTTGGAGGCTGCACTATAGTGCCCCTCCGTCAAATCTAACCTCCATACATGTACATTTGAACACTTTTGATATTTGTGCTTACTTTTGATTTATACTGTTTTGTGATAATGAGCAAAAGCTTGTGTTGTGTTTTTGAATTCTGTATGCTTCATGTTGTCATCATTTTTTGTTTAATGTATGTCTTGTATTATTTTGTTGTGTTGCGTTGAGTTTTGAATTCTGTGCTTCATGTTGTCATAATGTTTGTTTAATGTATGTCTTGTGTTTTTGTGATTTGTTTGTTAAGTTTTGTTTTGTGTTCTGTTTTTGTATCCATGTTTTCTTTTTTCATAATGTGTTTTGTTTCTTATTTTTGTTGTTTGTGTTACGTATATGTTGTCATAATTTTTTTTTTGTTTAATGTACATCTTGTGTTTTTATGGTTTGTGCTTGTTTTGTCAAGTTTTGTTTTGTTTTTTGTGTAGCCTTTGATTTTGTGTAATTCTCGTGTTGTTGTAATAGCATCGCTATGTAGTTTACAATTTTACAGTTTAGGCATTTATTTAACCGATGTTCTGAATCCAGAGCAATTTACAGCGAGCAAGGACCCCCTCCCCAAGGTAATGCATCAAATACATAAAAGGTTGCCAAGAATAATACGCTAGTCAATAACCTCAGTCTAACCGTGTAATATCTATGAAAAAGAAGGCACTGAGCAGCTCAGACAATTTAAGCCCTTAGTTTAATAACAGGGTGCAAGTAAAAAGTGACAATGTTCTGCATGTACCCGGTCCTGCTTCTGAGATACACCAGACTGACCAGACTGACCATAGGCTAGAGGCAAGGGTGGAACTCCCTTCTACATAGTGTAATATCTTGTAATCTTGTATACTACATATAATACTATCTAAATTACATAAGTTATGCCTTTTGAATATGCCTGTAAGATCATTGAGGCTCGGTTATGTGCTACGTCAAGTGCTATGGGCTAAGGGGGAGTGGAGTGCTTATGGGCTAAGTATGAACGAGAGGGATTCCATCTATCTATGTGCACAGTTGCACGCGGGTGATTTTATCATGTATGGGGAGGGAAAATGTTATAGCTAGGTGAAAATAGTCAGGCTGCATTGTATAACTGATCTTCATGCTATACTGTAAGTCTGGACCTGTTCACCGATACAGTCAGCTGTATTTACAGCTGTTAATATTCAAGTTACCTATAACCAATGTTGTTCAAAGAAAACATATTCCCTAATGTCACTTGTCCAGTTGTGGTGTGTTTTAAGCTCTACTCTTAACACTTATGCCAATAGTACAATATCCAAAATCACAGACAATATCCAGTCTAATGATATCGATATAATACTGATACCCTGCCCCCATGCACAGACAGGCCTAAGTAAGTAATTATTATTCTGTTGATTATATGACGTTATGCCCTGTGGAAGCCACTTTTTCTTTCTCATGTGGAATGTGTCCCACTCGGGGGTGCACTCAGCGCACCATGGCAGTTTGCATGACAGACTCCGCACTGGCAGGAGAAGGAGACGGTTCCTTTGGATTAGATTACGCAATATGGGTAACTACTAACTCACACATTGAGAACACAGTAGCTATAAGAGATAACTATAAGAGTCACATTACAAGTTATAGAAAAAAGTAGTTTCGTTATGTAAAGTATGTAGGCTTAATGTACTTGGGCGCTAGTTCCAACACTGCCTATAACACAATCATCGATGTCTCGTGCTGAATATTACCCATTGAAGAAACTGTCTAGATGTAAAGCTTGATGAGTGATATAGCCATGGATCATAACGGTGGGCTTATTTTAAAAATATCATGATCGTTATTCCAAACATTTCTACAAGCGCCGTAACTACAAAAATGACAGAATAACTTTGCAATATTTGAACTTTTGTGGTACCATTTGATTTCCTTTTACAACTCTCAAGTCCAATTGGTTACCAACTCTCCATGATTTAGCTGCAGAGGGATCACCTCACCCACCCACTCAAGGACCCCCCGGTGGCCCCCGGCCTATTGTTTGAAAACCACTGCACTATGGGGGCTGAAATCACATCAGGTCATAAGTGGTATTGCAGTGTAATCATCTCTATAGATATTGGCCACTATGGGGTATCATTAACTTTCACTATAATTGAAAACATAAACTTATATTTCCCACACAAAGAGTAGAACTCGGGCCTCATGGTTGGAATCCATGTACTAACTATAACTATATACAACTTGGTCATATGCTGCATGAAAGTAATAATCACTACTTGAACTGGTCCCAATGATCATAACCATATTGTACAAATGTACAATCCGCAAATCTTGGACAAATACACAACTTCAAGGGTACATGTTAAGAGCATCAACACGTTTGGAGGGTAACAATAATAGCAGAAAATATTGGTCCCCTAATGTCACAGGTTCTGTATACATACACAGGTTAGCTCAGAGCCTACACAACTCAATAGAATCTATACACCTAATATCTAGCCAACCATTGTACAAACCTTTTCCTATTTCTTTATTTTTCATTATAAGTTTTGCTTAAATTCATTTTATTTTTTAAATTTGCATAATTTATTCATACTTTTATTTTTTCATACCTGTACTCAATAGTGTACACCTACTGTACACCCAATACTCCAACGTATATATGCACCTGGAAATTGCAATGTTAGGTTATACCAACACAAAAGCTGTGTGTTTTCCTGTCAGCTGTCAGCTGCTGTCATCGGTCACCTGTCACCTGTCACCTGGCACCTGGCACCTGTCACCTGTCACCTGTCACCTGGTACCTGTCACCTGTCACCTGTCACTTTCAAAGAGAAGGGGACCCCCACCCCCCTCTAATGATGGGGGAGGGGGTTTACAACTGCACCTGGCACATCAAAAAGATAAGGGATCCCCCACCCCCGGTTTTAACTACATCTAATTAACACATTAACGCAACAAACAGATGTTTTGAGGGGGGAGGGGTTTACAACTGCCAGCTGGCACTTCTAAAAGATAAGGGACCCCCCACCCCCACCCCACATAGAGGTTAATCTAAACTTTCTATTGTTCTATGCACACCTGGAGTCTGTCTGTCTGAGGGACAACCCCCCCTTCCTGAAAACACGCAGGCAGGGGACAGAGAGAGAGAGGGAGGGGGTCACAGGCTGTGACATGAATGGGACATAGAGAGATAGGGAGAGATAGGGACAGACTTAAACATTTAATGATATAAAACACTTAAGCTTAACACTTAAGCAATAACAAAAGCATGGCAATACATCACATACATAAACATTAAGGTATGCATGGAATTTAGGGAATGCGTGGAATTTTATAATTATTATTATGCTAATTATATTTATGATTTTATGAGTTATGGGTTTATGAGTTATGGAATGTATGGAATGTATGGAATGTATGAATACATTAACATAAATTAACATAAATTACTCACTAGCGCCCCCAGTGGCAAAAATGTGTAAGGTACAGCCCTATATATAGACTACTTGGAACTATATAGTGGCCCTCTGGAGTGAGTGTAGAACTATATAGTGGCCCTCTGGAGTGAGTGTGGAACTATAGTGGCCCTCTGGAGTGAGTGTGGAACTATAGTGGCCCTCTGGAGTGAGTGTGGAACTATAGTGGCCCTCTGGAGTGAGGTGTGGAACTATAGTGGCCCTCTGGAGTGAGTGTGGAACTATAGTGGCCCTCTGGAGTGAGTGTGGAACTATAGTGGTCCTCTGGAGTGAGGTGTGGAACTATAGTGGCCCTCTGGAGTGAGTGTGGAACTATAGTGGCCCTCTGGAGTGAGTGTGGAACTATAGTGGCCCTTTGGAGTGAGTGTGGAACTATAGTGGCCCTCTGGAGTGAGTGTGGAACTATAGTGGCCCTCTGGAGTGAGTGTGGAACTATAGTGGCCCTCTGGAGTGAGTGTGGAACTATAGTGGCCCTCTGGAGTGAGGTGTGGAACTATAGTGGCCCTCTGGAGTGAGTGTGGAACTATAGTGGCCCTCTGGAGTGAGTGTGGAACTATAGTGGCCCTCTGGAGTGAGTGTGGAACTATAGTGGCCCTCTGGAGTGAGTGTGGAACTATAGTGGCCCTCATCGTCAAAGTTGCCCACCCCTGACGATCAGAAATCAGCAGAGAGAGACCGACGTTTGCGCTACTCTATGCCGTATTGAAGTTGACTCAGACCCAGACGTTAATTATTTCCCTGGAAATAAAAACGTCTGGGTTTCCGAGGCTAATGCCGCCCCTAATGAAATGTTTCTGTCCCCCCCTCTCCAGAACAAACTAAAGGACCTCCCACCCTGGTCTCTGGTGTTTCGATTGGTCCACCAAGTGGCTCTGGGCATGAACTACCTTCACAGTCTGACTCCTCCCCTCATCCACCGAGACCTGAAGCCTGGCAACGTGCTGCTGGACTCAGGACTGAATGCCAAGGTGAGCCTACTGGTGGTCTGAATGGGTCTACACCTGGTGGTCTACACCTGGTGGTCTGAATGGGTCTACACCTGGTGGTCTACACCTGGTGGTCTACACCTGGTGGTCTGAATGGGTCTACACCTGGTGGTCTACACCTGGTGGTCTGAATGGGTCTACACCTGGTGGTCTACACCTGGTGGTCTACACCTGGTGGTCTGAATGGGTCTACACCTGGTGGTCTACACCTGGTGGTCTGAATGGGTCTACACCTGGTGGTCTACACCTGGTGGTCTGAATGGGTCTACACCTGGTGGTCTACACCTGGTGGTCTGAATGGGTCTACACCTGGTGGTCTACACCTGGTGGTCTGAATGGGTCTACACCTGGTGGTCTGAATGGGTCTACACCTGGTGGTCTGATGGGTCTACACCTGGTGGTCTACACCTGGTGGTCTGAATGGGTCTACACCTGGTGGTCTACACCTGGTGGTCTACACCTGGTGGTCTGAATGGGTCTACACCTGGTGGTCTGATGGGTCTACACCTGGTGGTCTACACCTGGTGGTCTGAATGGGTCTACACCTGGTGGTCTACACCTGGTGGTCTACACCTGGTGGTCTGAATGGGTCTACACCTGGTGGTCTACACCTGGTGGTCTGAATGGGTCTACACCTGGTGGTCTACACCTGGTGGTCTGAATGGGTCTACACCTGGTGGTCTGAATGGTCTGCAGGTCTACACCTGGTGGTCTACACCTGGTGGTCTACACCTGGTGGTCTGAATGGTCTGCAGGTCTACACCTACACCAAATATACAAAAAACAGGAAATCATGTAAGGAGGTAAAAGGGAAAGGAAACATATACAGTGAGGGTGGGGGGGGGGATTCATATTTTATTTACGAGGGGCCAGTTTGGAATCGCAGCCGTCCGTAGGTGCCCTTTGAGAGCGGTTTTGAAGGAGTCATGGGATTCACGTCTTAGTCAAGTCTTAGTGGTTGTTGGTGGTTTGGTAACATTTAGTCAAGTCTTAGTGGTTGTTGGTTTGGTAACATTTAGTCAAGTCTTAGTGGTTGTTGGTGGTTTGGTAACATTTAGTCAAGTCTTAGTGGTTGTTGGTTTGGTAACATTTAGTCAAGTCTTAGTGGTTGTTGGTTTGGTAACATTTAGTCAAGTCTTAGTGGTTGTTGGTGGTTTGGTAACATTTAGTCAAGTCTTAGTGGTTGTTGGTTTGGTAACATTTAGTCAAGTCTTAGTGGTTGTTGGTGGTTTGGTAACATTTAGTCAAGTCTTAGTGGTTGTTGGTGGTTTGGTAACATTTAGTCAAGTCTTAGTGGTTGTTGGTTAGGGTTTGGTAACATTTAGTCAAGTCTTAGTGGTTGTTGGTGGTTTGGTAACATTTAGTCAAGTCTTAGTGGTTGTTGGTTAGGGTTTGGTAACATTTAGTCAAGTCTTAGTGGTTGTTGGTGGTTTGGTAACATTTAGTCAAGTCTTAGTGGTTGTTGGTTAGGGTTTGGTAACATTTAGTCAAGTCTTAGTGGTTGTTGGTGGTTTGGTAACATTTAGTCAAGTCTTAGTGGTTGTTGGTGGTTTGGTAACATTTAGTCAAGTCTTAGTGGTTGTTGGTTAGGGTTTGGTAACATTTAGTCAAGTCTTAGTGGTTGTTGGTTTGGTAACATTTAGTCAAGTCTTAGTGGTTGTTGGTTTGGTAACATTTAGTCAAGTCTTAGTGGTTGTTGTTGGTTTGGTAACATTTAGTCAAGTCTTAGTGGTTGTTGGTTTGGTAACATTTTCATTTTCATATAGGAGCAAAAATTATTTAGTATTAGCCGTGGTTGAAGTGTTTGCAACATGGTGCAAACACGTTATCAAGATGGTCGATAAGCGACAGTAAAGACATATAAAATGCTTATTGTACTGTTAAAGAACAGGTCCATAAGCGACAGTAAAGACATATAAAATGCTTATTGTACTGTTAAAGAACAGGTCGATAAGCGACAGTAAAGACATATAAAATGCTTATTGTACTGTTAAAGAACAGGTCGATAAGCGACAGTAAAGACATATAAAATGCTTATTGTACTGTTAAAGAACAGGTCGATAAGCGACAGTAAAGACATATAAAATGCTTATTGTACTGTTAAAGAACAGGTCGATAAGCGACAGTAAAGACATATAAAATGCTTATTGTACTGTTAAAGAACAGGTCGATAAGCGACAGTAAAGACATATAAAATGCTTATTGTACTGATAAAGAGGGAACTGGCTGACGACATGGAAAAGAATAATGACCTCTGTTGACAGGCTGAGTGTACCAGGACACAAACTGTACCCCTTGTAGGTTCAAGCATGGTCGGTCACTCCCTCTGTCAGTTGAAATTGCCTTGTCGGGTTCCCCTCTACCGTTACAGCGGAAAATTCAGGAATATGTTGTGGTGCAGTCAAATCCCAGGGCAATACCGCGGCTCGCCGATAAGGCCCAGGAAATGTACTGTTCAGTTGAGTGAGAGAGCACCACTCTCTCCCTGCTACACGGCTCGCATAGAGAGAGGAGCAGCCCCTTCTCACAGGAAAAACGGCAAGAGTTCCCAGCGACTCGCCTGAGGAGACTACTTGCTGCTACTTCCCGGGGTAGCCTGCTGATCCACTGTCCACTGATCACTTGTCCAGCATACACGTGGTGAAATAGGGTTTGCAATATGGCAACCCTAAACATGGCATGTTTATACATTACATTATATACATTTACTCACCGGAATAGATGAACAGAAAGCAGAAGTTGTTGTAAATCCAAAAAAGAGTTTATTTCTCCAGAAGATCAGCAAATATACGGTTTACAGGAAAAATTATTAAAAGACAAAAAACAAAATGATAGAAAAATACAGCGGGAAAAAATGACTAAGATCAAATCTAAAAAAGGGAAAAAAGGTACAATGTGACTGGGATCCTAATACAGAGAACTGCTCACCCAAGAGAACACTGTTAGAATGAAAAAAAAAAGATCCCCTCTGTCTCTAGCCTACCTCCTCAAATACCCCCCTATGCTCCCCTTATCTTGATTGATCATCTTTTTTGGGTCTGCCCTCAAACCTTGTTATTATAAACACTTCAACAGGTTAAGCCTTCTCCAAAACTTATTACCCGCCTGTTCACCTTTCAACAATAATGAGTCAGAAACCCCTAGTACACACATTGTAACATACGCCTAACCTACTGATTTAGCATTTTATACAAAAAGCACTGATTAATTACTTAAAACCACTCACTACTCTACTTTTTTTGGCAGGGAGGCGAAAATATCTTCCCCTTTCTTTTTTTTTAAATTAAACTTTTAAGCCATTAAAATACAAACAATTAATAAGAACCACATCCCATTCAGAGGAGATCCGTACATGAGTAACTGTTTGTGCACTTATACATCACATTGTAACAAAAACTAACAAAACAACATCTTAACATGCAACACAAATAACTGAAACAAAAAAAAAACCAATCAACCAGAACGCTCTCTGCTTTGAGACATGGGAGGGGCTGGGGTGCCACCCTTCCTTAAACTTTTGACCGTCAGGGGAGGGGGTAGGGAGGGCGATCGTTAACACCTAGGTCAGTCATACACACAACCTGTAACTTTACTATCTATCCCCTTTCTCTCCAGACTGAAACACAGTAAAACAAAAACAAAACCAAACTTAACACAAACTTCTGAACAAAACCAAAACCAAACTTCTGTTTCTCTTATTACGCTTATACAAGTTATCATAGTTAAATCCCACCCAACACTTTAGTGAACAACAAAAATGATCTCATCCACTTTAATAGTTGATCACCACTAAACCGTCAATCACTCTGCTACATCAGTGGGCCTGTTTGTGGATCTTCAATAGTCCATGTTCCTGCAGTATGGTCTCACCAAGGGTCCGCCCTGGCTCCTCCCGTTACCTCCCCCAAATCTCCCTTCAGATATGGCACCTTCGACCCTTCTCCTGAGCTGGGGTTCTGGCCTTCTCTGGTCGGCCCTCAGATCTCTATCTCTCCCCCCAACTCCAGCACTGTAATCCCCCGTAGATGGAGGAGGAGATTTACGAGCCCTGTCACCCTGGCCAGATCGACCCTCCTGCCCATAATCCTTTTGAGGTGACTCACGAACCCTGGTGTACACATTGTAAGCCCCGCGACCCCAATGTTGTTGTGCACGTTCACGCCCGGTATACAATCTGGGGAAATTCCCCTCGAAGGGGGAGGGCTGTACCGTCTGCTGGTTAGGCGGCCCCTTCTTCAGCTGAGAGTTGCCCTGAGAGTTCACTGGCCCCTGACCTGTGACCAGCGGTTGCCTCTCGCTACTTCCTCCAACCCTGGCGTCTCGCTTTCCACCCCTTTTGACTTGAGCCCAGGTAACTTCACCGAGGCCTACTGCCGGCCTGTTCACACCTCCAGGAGAGACGATGGTGGCGCAACACTCGGTCAACGGTCAACCCTTTAACACTAGGGTGTGTGTGTGTGTGTGTGTGTGTGTGTGTGTGTGTGTGTGTGTACGTGTGTGCATTTGTGTGTGTGTGTGTGTGTGTGTGTGTGTGTGTGTGTGTGTGCGCGTGTGTGTGCGTGTGTGTGCGTGTTTGCTTGTGTGTGCGTGTGTGTGCGTGTGTGTGTGTGTATGTGCGTGTGTACGTGTGTGTACGTGCAGAGATGGGATTTGAAATACGTATTTGAAATACTTTTTTGTATTTTGTAATTTGTATTTTGCTGGGATGGAAGAAATTAGATGTATTTTGTATCTAAATACTTTCAGATCTAGTATTTTCTGTATTTCAAATACATAAAATACTCTTTTTTGTTTTAATGTAATTTTATTCTCAAATGTTAAAAATGTACACAGCCTCAGGTTTAAACTGTAGGGGCAAAATACATGCACCCACGCACACAACACAACACAATGTGTGATGTCACTTCTGATTGGCTTACACTCAAATTGAACCACAAATGAGAGGCAGAGTAGGGCGGGCCTTGAGTTGAGACTTTACCTCACATCTCCAAGTTGCAACTAAATGATTACTTGTGGACATTTCCCCAGAGATATAATTAATCTAAACATGATTATTGGATATTGCAAGCTAAGGCAAGCTTACAACATGACATATTTAAATATTAGTAAAGTAGTGGAAGGTGGAGGGAGGCTTTAGAGCTGGGCATGTCTGACTCTGTGGACAGGCAGAACATGTGGACACATGGAACTGAACAGAACAGGGCACACCAAACAACCAACATGTTATAATAAATATATTTGTTCTACTGTGTAGAGCCTAAATGTGCAGGTGCAGTACTATTTCAACACAGTGTGGGTGTATAATTCTATTTTTGGTGTTTTGTTTGGCTGGATCAGTCACAAAAAACACACCTGACTGCAATTAATGTCATTAAAAAGTAACAGTTGCCACCTAGTGGCACAACTGCTGTTTGTTTTAAACAGCAGTTCAATATAAAACCTGTCCATGCACTCTTTGAACTCTTAATACTTTAAACTAGACCATTTACATTTTAGATGAGTCACCACTTTTATGAGTTTATAGTAAATCAGCTTTCAAAAGACCGTAGGTTTTGTTTTTGGCTGGGTGGACCAGCCTTCATCCAATCAGGATAGAGAGGGGCCTTCCACCAATCAGGATCGAACGGGGCTTGGTGTGTGTGCTGTTAGCCTGTTGCGTGTCCCCCCCCCACTGTAGTGCGTGTGCATGTGCACATTTCCAAATCACCCAAATCACTGAATGCTCCTTTAATTGATAATCTATTCATCATTCGTCATTAGTATCTTGTTTACTTATCTTGTTTTTTATTGTTGGTTTAAATGTACAATTGGTGGTAGGCCAGAGGCCTAATCAATCAATCAATCAATCTCTTTCTACATTTTTCTAGAAGTCAAAGAGGAGTGACAGTGATGAATCAGATGGCCCATCTTTGTTTGGTAATCTATGAGTTGCCATTCCTTTGTGGGTCCTGTTTGATACAGTTTTAGCACATTGATTTGCTTAAAATATAAAGTGTATCATTCTAACTCTTAGCCTGCCGCCATTAATTAATCCCTCGATTGCGTATTGCCATGGTTTAATCACGCGTGACACTTACTTTGAAGAGCCAAATATCCGTAATCGCATTTTACTATGAAACCATTCCGTGTGTGTTGACGAAGCTGGTGCTCGTTCTCTCGGTCGGTGGTGGAAAAAGTGGACCGCGAGTATCACAGCGCCTGCTACAGGCCGTTGAAAACGCTTGTCTGGGACAAAGCGTCCTCTGCAATGTCGCTTCTGTGAGATAAAGCCGTCTGAAACCAGAGCCGGCAATGTAAGTGGATGCGCGCGCATTTTCAAAATGGCCGCGCCCATTGTGTCAGAAGCATAACAAAGCTAACTGACGGTAGATTTCGATACGATCGTATTAAAACATGCATTAATGAATACATCGCTGTTAAAACGGCTTTTCCGTTTGTGGCAGGCTACAAGATTCTACGTTTTAAAATTCCTATGTTCCTGGCGGGTAAACGATTAAAGGACCACTTCACCACTTTTCAACATCTCTTCATATAATTGGTCCTCACTAATGTTCATGATAAAACACCACCATTTTTTCCTACTCAGTCTGTGTCTCATAGGAGGGCTTTGGGCAGTTCGGACACCCGTCCACCAGTGACATCATCATTAGGCATATTTTTTTTAAACAAGATTTGTTTTAAAATACATTTAGATTTGTATTATCGTGAGAATGATGGCTTCAACTTTTGCATTGCAACTTTTCAGAAAAAGAAAGCCTGCCGTTTCTATTAGCTTGGATTCACCATCGATGATGTCACTGGTGGACGGGTTTCTGAACTGCCCACAGCCTTCCTATGAGACACATACTGTGTAGGAAAAAATTGTGGCATTTTATCATGAACATTAGTTAGGACAAATTATAGGAAGAGAAGTTGAAAAGTGGTGAAGTGGTCCTTTAATAATCTTCAATGTATTAGACATTCTGACAGGTCATTAATTTAATATTTGGCAATCAATTATGAATTTACTTATCATTATATACATTTTCATGAAAATGTATTTTCATGTATCTTCAAAATACAAAATACGTATTTGTATCTCAAATACATTTCTCAGACCATCATTTGTATTTTGTATTTAAATAAATTTTTTGACCCAGTATGTATTTTGCCCATCTCTGTGTATTTGTGTGCGTGTGTGCGTCAATTTAACTAAGCTGCAGACCTTCAGAAATCAGAAGTGACATTAGCACTACTGTAAGGCGAATGGAAGCGGACTCAAGCCCAGACTGTTTTTTCTTCTCTTCCTCTGGGTTTCCGAGGATATTGTGGTATTGGTTCTATGCCAGGGGAATAGGTAGATTTTCTGAAATGTACCACTCAATCCTCCCACCCTCTGTACACCAAATCAATGTCTCTCTCCTTCCCCTCTCTCTCTCCGTCTCTCCCCCTCTCCCTCTCCCTCTCCCTCTCTCTCTCTCTCTCTCTCTCCCTCTCTCTCTCCCTCTCTCCCTCTCTCTCCTCTCTCTCTCTCTCTCTCTCTCTCTCTCTCTCTCTCTCTCTCTCTCTCCCTCCCTCCCTCCCTCCCTCCCTCCCTCTCTCTCTCCCCCTCTCTCTCTCTCTCTCTCTCTCCCCCTCTCTCTCTCTCTCCCCCCCCCTCTCTCTCTCTCTCTCTCCCCCCCCTCCTCTCTCTCCCTCTCTCTCTCTCCCCCCCTCTCTCTCTCTCTCTCTCTCTCTCTCTCTCTCGTCCAGATCACTGACTTTGGCCTCGCCAAGTTCGTCACCAACGTGACGTCGACTCGTCTCAAGGGGGCGGGGACACCGTTCTTCATGCCTCCAGAGGCCTTCTCCCCGTCCTACACATCTGAATGCTCCTTTGATGTCTACAGGTACCTATAAGTACCCTACAGGTACCTTCTCCATCCATCTGAATGCTCCTTTGATGTCTACAGGTACCTATAAGTACCCTACAGGTATCCTTCAGTACCCTACAGGTATCCTTCAGTACCCTACAGGTATCCTTCAGTACCCTACAGGTATTCTTCAGTACCCTACAGGTACCTAAAAGTACCCTACAGGTACCTTCTCCATCCATCTGAAAGCTCCTTTGATGTCTACAGGTATTCATTCCTTCTCCATCCATCCATCTGAAAGCTCCTTTGAAGTCTACAGGTATTCATTCCTTCTCCATCCATCCATCTGGATGCTCCTTTGATGTCTACAGGTATTCATTCCTTCTCCATCCATCCATCTGAATGCTCCTTTGATGTCTACAGGTATTCATTCCTTCTCCATCCATCCATCTGGATGTTCCTTTGATGTCTACAGGTATTCATTCCTTCTCCATCCATCCATCTGAATGCTCCTTTGATGTCTACAGGTATTCATTCCTTCTCCATCCATCCATCTGAATGCTCCTTTGATGTCTACAGGTATTCATTCCTTCTCCATCCACCCATCTTCAACCGCTTATCCGTAGTCAGGTCGCGGGGGCAACAGCTCCAGCAGAGAGCTCCAGACTTCCCTCTCCAGAGCAACATTAGTGACTTCCTCCTGGGGGATCCCGAGACGTCCCAAGGCCAGTGAGTCGATGTGTTTCCTTTCCATCGGGTCCTTGGTCTGCCCCGGGGTCTCCTCACAGTGGAGATATAATCCATCTGGTCCTTGGTCAGCCCCGGGGTCTCCTCCCAGTGGAGATATAATCCATCTGGTCCTTGGTCTGCCCCGGAGTCTCCTCCCAGTGGAGATATAATCCATCGGGTCCTTGGTCTGCCCCGGGGTCTCCTCCCAGTGGAGATATAATCCATCTGGTCCTTGGTCAGCCCCGGGGTCTCCTCCCAGTGGAGATATAATCCATCTGGTCCTTGGTCTGCCCCGGGGTCTCCTCCCAGTGGAGATATAATCCATCTGGTCCTTGGTCTGCCCCGGGGTCTCCTCCCAGTGGGACGTGCCTCGAGGACCTCCCTAGGGAGACGCCAGAGAGGCATCCTAAATTCCTAACGAGCTGGCTCCTTTCCAGGCGAAGAAACAGTGTGACTGAACTTCTCACCCTATCTCTAAGGGAGATGAACTTCTCACCCTATCTCTAATGGAGGTGAACTTCTCACCCTATCTCTAAGGGAGATGCCAGCCACCCGTCGAAGAAAACTCATTCCGGCCGCTTGTATTTGCGACCTTATTCTGTGGGTTATGACCCACACTTTATGACCATAGTTGAGAGTAGGAACGAAGATTGCTCGGTAGACAGAGAGCTTTGCCTTCTGGCTCAACTCTCTTTTCGTCACAACAGTGTGGTACAGCGACTGCAATACCGCCCCTGCAGCTCCGATTCTCCGGCTGATCTCCTTCTCCGTCCTCCCCTCACTCGTGAACAAGCACCCGTTTCGACTGGTATCAATGGACAAGACCGCAGTTATCAGTTAGGATCAGTACGGATTTTTCGAGCTAGTATGGGCATGCTCTGCCGACCCAACGCTCAGTCGGTAGTTCTCCGTGATTATTTCGCTTGATAATCACTGATGTCCTGACGGAGGCGCGCCGTGTCTGGTGGCCTTGAGCTACGTGAGGCACCGCCGAGCGAGGCGCCAGCCGAGCGAGTCGCCGTGTCGAGCGTTGCGAAGGCCACCAGACCCGACTCAGCGCCGTCCGAGTTATGTTCCGATAGGCAGAGAATAGTATATATTAGTAGCCCCTAGTTTCCATGCACCGACAATAGTTGGAAATGACACGTCCACCAGGGGGAAACCTTGACCAGGCTACTATGGTGAGTAGGCCAGTATGGCCATACTGGGCCCATAAGATGCATGATAAACGGACATACTGGGCCCATAAGATCGTATGATAACGGTCGAATCCGCTAGAACAAGACCCCAAGATCCTTCACCTGGGGTAATGCCTCATTCCCTACCCGGACTGCACAATCCACCGGGTTCCTGCAGAGAACCATGGCCTCAGGTTTGGAGACGCTGATCCTCATCCCAGCCGCCTTACACTGGGCTGCAAAGCGGTCCAGTGAGAGCTGAAGGTCTTGGAACGATGGTGCCATCAGGACCACATCATCTGCAAAAAGCAGTGATGCAACCCTTAGCTCACCGAGCCGAATACCCTCTCCTCCACGACTTCGCCTCGAGATCCTGTCCATGGAAATCACAAATCTCCAAGATAATCTTTGACTGTACTTCTCTGTGTGTCACTGCATAGAATATCCTGCACAATCTTTGAATGCTGACCTGCTGTAGAGTTCATGTTGATATTTCTGTTTAGATACATTTGTGTTTACATTCATGTAGCTTCTTATGGGCAGATGTACGCTAAGTGACAACAACAGACAACAAAAACAACACAAGATGTAATTTCATCCAGTTGCTATTTAGTTATTTTTGTTAGTGTTTTTATTTGGCAAACTATCAAAGTGATGCTGAGAATGAGTAGCTAATGGAATGTGTTCTGTGTGTGATGGTGAATGAGTAGCTAATGGAATGTGTTCTGTGTGTGATGGTGAATGAGTAGCTAATGGAATGTGTTCTGTGTGTGATGGTGAATGAGTAGCTAATGGAATGTGTTCTGTGTGTGATGGTGAATGAGTAGCTAATGGAATGTGTTCTGTGTGTGATGGTGAATGAGTAGCTAATGGAATGTGTTCTGTGTGTGATGGTGAATGAGTAGCTAATGGAATGTGTTCTGTGTGTGATGAAGTGTAAAGTAATGACTGATGAATGTCTCTTTTGGTTCCAGTTTTGCTGTTCTGCTGTGGAGCGTTTTGAGTGAGTAAAAATTCTCTCTCTTGATCAAAATAGGTGTTATAATGACCCCTACTTTATAACAGGTGTTATAATGACCCCTACTTTATAACACATGCTATAATGCCTTATAAGTGCATTTCGATGCATTATAACACATAGACCCGACCTTTCAGTGAAGTGTTCCCCACTCATTGTTTCAGCCTCACAGAGTCCACTGTTTATTCAACAATAAGAATCAATAAAATGTAATATTATTAAGGTTTCTCTTCTAATCATCCATCTTCCTCAGATACTGGCCACGGCGTAGCAGAGTTCGATGTCCAGCGAGGAGGAAGACCACCGCTAGACGTTGTTAAAGGAATGAAGGCTTCAGGACTGGAGGAGCTGATCAAACTCATGGAGAGATGCTGGCACCAGAACCCTCGCCGAAGACCCACTTTTACAGGTGAGAATATGAGACTGGCACCAGAACCCTTGCCGAAGACCCACTTTTACAGGTGAGAATATGAGACTGGCACCAGAACCCTCGTCGAAGACCCACTTTTACAGGTGAGAATATGAGACTGGCACCAGAACCCTCGTCGAAGACCCACTTTTGCAGGTGAGAATATGAGACTGGCACCAGAACCCTCGCCGAAGACCCACTTTTACAGGTGAGAATATGAGACTGGCACCAGAACCCTCGCCGAAGACCCACTTTTACAGGTGAGAATATGAGACTGGCACCAGAACCCTCGCCGAAGACCCACTTTTACAGGTGAGAATACCAGTAAAAAAAACAACACGAACCAAAGAAACAGCACCCTCTAGCGTCGGTGACGTCACACTGCAGCTTCATATGAGAGGTAGAATACAGCAGTGAAGTTGAGAGCAGAATAAAACTGAGAGCAACAGTTTGGGCTGAAAGATCATTAAAGACTGTATGCTCAGCATCGCTTTGTCTGATTGGCTGAATTCACCTTGTGTGTTTCCCAGGAGTCAGCCCAGTTCCTAATCCAGACAACAGTCTTGTCAAAACTTGACTATTGTAACTCCCTTCTTACTGGCCTACTGGCATGGTAAGCCTCTCCAACTGACCCAAAATGCCGCAGCTCGCTTGATCTTCAACCAGCCAAAATTCTCACACGTCTCCCCCCTTCTCCACTCCCTCCTGGCTCCTGGTCGCTGCCCCTCCCCCTTCTCCGCTCCCTCCATTGGCTCCCGGTCGCTGCCCGCACAGTACAAAGTACAAAACTCTGACGCTGGCATTTAAAGCAACCAAAGGTACGGCTCCTCCATATCTTGCAAGTCTGATCGGACCCTACAAACCCTCCAGTCTGATCGGACCCTACAAACCCTCCAGTCTGATCGGACCCTACAAACCCTCCAGTCCGATCGGACCCTAAAAACCCTCCAGCGAGCTCAGATCAGCCGACGCAGGGAGGCTGGAATTACCATCGTTTGTCATGCTGCCCATAGACATATAAACGTAGACGCCTCTTCCGGCTCTGGGGGCCTCTGGGGGCCGTGTGCCCATGCTCTGGGGGCCGTGTTCCCATGCTCTGGGGGCCTCTGGGGGCCGTGTGCCCATGCTCTGGGGGCCTCTGGGGGCTGTGTGCCCATGCTCTGGGGGCCTCTGGGGACCGTGTGCCCATGCTCTGGGGGCCTCTGGGGACCGTGTGCCCATGCTCTGGGGGCCTCTGGGGTCCGTGTTCCCATGCTCTGGGGCCCTCTGGGGGCCGTGTGCCCATGCTCTGGGGGCCTCTGGGGGCTGTGTGCCCATGCTCTGGGGGCCTCTGGGGACCGTGTTCCCATGCTCTGGGGGCCTCTGGGGGCCGTGTGCCCATGCTCTGGGGGCCTCTGGGGGCTGTGTGCCCATGCTCTGGGGGCCTCTGGGGACCGTGTGCCCATGCTCTGGGGGCCTCTGGGGTCCGTGTGCCCATGCTCTGGGGGCCTCTGGGGCCCGTGTGACCATGCTCTGGGGGCCTCTGGGGCCCGTGTGCCCATGCTCTGGGGGCCGTGTGCCCATGCTCTGGGGGCCGTGTGCCCATGCTCTGGGGGCCGTGTTCCCATGCTCTGGGGCCTCTGGGGGCTGTGTGCCCATGCTCTGGGGGCCTCTGGGGCCCGTGTGACCATGCTCTGGGGGCCTCTGGGGGCCGTGTGCCCATGCTCTGG
Source organism: Electrona antarctica (assembly GCF_951216825.1). Taxonomy (NCBI): domain Eukaryota; kingdom Metazoa; phylum Chordata; class Actinopteri; order Myctophiformes; family Myctophidae; genus Electrona; species Electrona antarctica. The sequence goes on from NC_136794.1 coordinate 50,295,594, forward strand.
GGGCCGTGTGCCCATGCTCTGGGGGCCTCTGGGGCCTGTGTGCCCATGCTCTGGGGGCTGTGTGGCCATGTTCTGGGGGCCTGTGTGCCCATGCTCTGGGGCCCGTGTGCCCATGCTCTGGGGGCCCGTGTGCCCATGCTCTGGGGGCCTGTGTGCCCATGCTCTGGGGCCCGTGTGACCATGCTCTGGGGTCCGTGTGCCCATGCTCTGGGGGCCGTGTTCCCATGCTCTGGGGGCCTCTGGGTTCCTTGCGAAGCATCAAACTGCAATACTTACAAATCACCTGCAAAGAATTTATTGACAGGAAGTAACTCATAACAAGGTGGATTTTTATGAAACAAACACTTTGCAGATAGAGAATAATTCAAGCTTTTTGCACAGCCATATGTTGGTGAGTTTGATGTTGTTTAATATAATCATATAGTACTTTTCTGTTTGGATGAATGGGAAGTTGTACCTAGTTAGCACCTTGCTAGCAAGATGGCCACGGTCTGAATAAGGTCAATAGTCCAGAGCTGTGTTCCCAGGTAGGACGGGGGAGGGGAAACACAACAGGGCAACAAAGGGGAAAACATAAGGAAGGCGACCCAGGCATGACACGCTCTAAGCACAGAGCGGGACAGCGCTAAAAACACCCTGGACAACACTCCACACGTCCCAGACTCTTCTCGCTTCTCTAAAACACCCTGGACAACGCTCCACACGTCCCAGACTCTTCTCGCTTCTCTAAAACACCCTGGACAACGCTCCTCACGTCCCAGACTCTTCTCGCTTCTCTAAAACACCCTGGACAACGCTCCTCACGTCCCAGACTCTTCTCGCTTCTCTAAAACACCCTGGACAACGCTCCACATGTCCCAGACTCTTCTTTCTTCTCTAAAACACCCTGGACAACGCTCCTCACGTCCCAGACTCTTCTCGCTTCTCTAAAACACCCTGGACAACGCTCCACACGTCCCAGACTCTTCTCGCTTCTCTAAAACACCCTGGACAACGCTCCTCACGTCCCAGACTCTTCTCGCTTCTCTAAAACACCCTGGACAACGCTCCTCACGTCCCTGACTCTTCTCGCTTCTCTAAAACACCCTGGACAACGCTCCACACGTCCCAGACTCTTCTCCCTTCTCTAAAACACCCTGGACAACGCTCCTCACGTCCCAGACTCTTCTCGCTTCTCTAAAACACCCTGGACAACGCTCCACACGTCCCAGACTCTTCTCCCTTCTCTAAAACACCCTGGACAACGCTCCACGCGTCCCAGACTATTCTCCCTTCTCTAAAACACCCTGGACAACGCTCCACACGTCCCAGACTCTTCTCCCTTCTCTAAAACACCCTGGACAACGCTCCACACGTCCCAGACTCTTCTCCCTTCTCTAAAACACCCTGGACAACGCTCCACACGTCCCAGACTCTTCTCCCTTCTCTAAAACACCCTGGACAACGCTCCACACGTCCCAGACTCTTCTCCCTTCTCTAAAACACCCTGGACAACGCTCCACACGTCCCAGACTCTTCTCCCTTCTCTAAAACACCCTGGACAACGCTCCATGCGTCCCAGACTCTTCTCCCTTCTCTAAAACACCCTAGACAACGCTTACAGGCGTATGCAAAGACTCAACTTAGATAGCATTTTGTGTTGACATAGCATTCTATAGTGTATACTGATAGTTTCATTATATAGATATTCCACTGTTAGGTTCTTAGTTTACGTAGGATTCATGATGACTATTTATGTGTAGGCTATGTGATGTATCACCATGTGTTGATCTTGCTTACTGTAAATCGCTCTGGATTAAGAGCGTCTGATAAATGCCTAAATTGTAAATTGTGTGTGTGTGTGTGTGTGTATGTGTGTATGTGTGTGTGTGTGTGTGTGTGTGTGTGTGTGTGTGTGTGTGTGTGTGTGTGTGTGTGTGTGTTGTTGTTCCCAGAATGCACTGCTGTGACAGAAGGCCTGTATGAGCAGCACCAGCGTGGGATCAATGCTGCCGTTTACCAAGTGCAGGAGAAACTGGTAATGATTACATGTAACTAAATACTTTAAACTGGTAATGATTACATGTAACTAAATACTTTAAACTGGTAATGATTACATGTAACTAAATACTTTAAACTGGTAATGATTACATGTAACTAAATACTTTAAACTGGTAATGATTACATGTAACTAAATACTTTAAACTGGTAATGATTACATGTAACTAAATACTTTAAACTGGTAATGATTACATGTAACTAAATACTTTAAACTGGTAATGATTACATGTAACTAAATACTTTAAACTGGTAATGATTACATGTAACTAAATACTTTAAACTGGTAATGATTACATGTAACTAAATACTTTAAACTGGTAATGATTACATGTAACTAAATACTTTAAACTGGTAATGATTACATGTAACTAAATACTTTAAACTGGTAATGATTACATGTAGCTAAATACTTTAAACTGGTAATGATTACATGTAGCTAAATACTTTAAACTGGTAATGATTACATGTAACTAAATACTTTAAACTGGTAATGATTACATGTAACTAAATACTTTAAACTGGTAATGATTACATGTAACTAAATACTTTAAACTGGTAATGATTACATGTAACTAAATACTTTAAACTGGTAATGATTACATGTAACTAAATACTTTAAACTGGTAATGATTACATGTAACTAAATACTTTAAACTGGTAATGATTACATGTAACTAAATACTTTAAACTGGTAATGATTACATGTAACTAAATACTTTAAACTGGTAATGATTACATGTAACTAAATACTTTAAACTGGTAATGATTACATGTAACTAAATACTTTAAACTGGTAATGATTACATGTAACTAAATACTTTAAACTGGTAATGATTACATGTAACTAAATACTTTAAACTGGTAATGATTACATGTAACTAAATACTTTAAACTGGTAATGATTACATGTAACTAAATACTTTAAACTGGTAATGATTACATGTAACTAAATACTTTAAACTGGTAATGATTACATGTAGCTAAATACTTTAAACTGGTAATGATTACATGTAGCTAAATACTTTAAACTGGTAATGATTACATGTAACTAAATACTTTAAACTGGTAATGATTACATGTAACTAAATACTTTAAACTGGTAATGATTACATGTAACTAAATACTTTAAACTGGTAATGATTACATGTAACTAAATACTTTAAACTGGTAATGATTACATGTAACTAAATACTTTAAACTGGTAATGATTACATGTAACTAAATACTTTAAACTGGTAATGATTACATGTAACTAAATACTTTAAACTGGTAATGATTACATGTAACTAAATACTTTAAACTGGTAATGATTACATGTAACTAAATACTTTAAAATGTCCGGCTAGGTGGTCGTTGTAGGGAGATAATTCACCTCCTTTATGTAAGGGATAATGTCTGGCTAGCTGGTCGTTGTAGGGAGATAATTCACCTCCTTTATGTAAGGGATAATGTCTGGCTTGGTGGTCGTTGTAGGGAGATAATTCACCTCCTTTATGTAAGGGATAATGTCTGGCTAGGTGGTCGTTGTAGGGAGATAATTCACCTCCTTTATGTAAGGGATAATGTCTGGCTAGGTGGTCGTTGTAGGGAGATAATTCACCTCCTTTATGTAAGGGATAATGTCTGGCTAGGTGGTCGTTGTACGGAGATAATTCACCTCCTTTATGTAAGGGATAATGTCTGGCTAGGTGGTCGTTGTAGGGAGATAATTCACCTCCTTTATGTAAGGGATAATGTCTGGCTAGGTGGTCGTTGTAGGGAGATAATTCACCTCCTTTATGTAAGGGATAATGTCTGACTAGGTGGTCGTTGTAGGGAGATAATTCACATCCTTTATGTAAGGGATAATGTCTGGCTAGGTGGTCGTTGTAGGGAGATAATTCACCTCCTTTATGTAAGGGATAATGTCTGGCTAGGTGGTCGTTGTAGGGAAATAATTCACCTCCTTTATGTAAGGGATAATGTCTGGCTAGGTGGTCGTTGTAGGGAGATAATTCACCTCCTTTATGTAAGGGATAATGTCTGGCTAGGTGGTCGTTGTAGGGAGATAATTCACCTCCTTTATGTAAGGGATAATGTCTGGCTAGGTGGTCATTGTAGGGAGATAATTCACCTCCTTTATGTAAGGGATAATGTCTGGCTAGGTGGTCGTTGTAGGGAGATAATTCACCTCCTTTATGTAAGGGATAATGTCTGGCTAGGTGGTCGTTGTAGGGAGATAATTCACCTCCTTTATGTAAGGGATAATGTCTGGCTAGGTGGTCGTTGTAGGGAGATAATTCACCTCCTTTATGTAAGGGATAATGTCTGGCTAGGTGGTCGTTGTAGGGAGATAATTCACCTCCTTTATGTAAGGGATAATGTCTGGCTAGGTGGTCGTTGTAGGGAGATAATTCACCTCCTTTATGTAAGGGATAATGTCTGGCTAGGTGGTCGTTGTAGGGAGATAATTCACCTCCTTTATGTAAGGGATAATGTCTGGCTAGGTGGTCGTTGTAGGGAGATAATTCACCTCCTTTATGTAAGGATAATGTCTGGCTAGGTGGTCGTTGTAGGGAGATAATTCACCTCCTTTATGTAAGGGATAATGTCTGGCTAGGTGGTCGTTGTAGGAGATAATTCACCTCCTTTATGTAAGGATAATGTCTGGCTAGGTGGTCATTGTAGGGAGATAATTCACCTCCTTTATGTAAGGGATAATGTCTGGCTAGGTGGTCGTTGTAGGAAGATAATTCACCTCCTTTATGTAAGGGATAATGTCTGGCTAGGTGGTCGTTGTAGGGAGATAATTCACCTCCTTTATGTAAGGGATAATGTCTGGCTAGGTGGTCGTTGTAGGGAGATAATTCACCTCCTTTATGTAAGGGATAATGTCTGGCTAGGTGGTCGTTGTAGGAGATAATTCACCTCCTTTATGTAAGGGATAATGTCTGGCTAGGTGGTCGTTGTAGGGAGATAATTCACCTCCTTTATGTAAGGGATAATGTCTGGCTAGGTGGTCGTTGTAGGAGATAATTCACCTCCTTTATGTAAGGGATAATGTCTGGCTAGGTGGTCGTTGTAGGGAGATAATTCACCTCCTTTATGTAAGGGATAATGTCTGACTAGGTGGTCGTTGTAGGGAGATAATTCACCTCCTTTATGTAAGGGATAATGTCTGACTAGCTGGTCTTTGTAGGGAGATAATTCACCTCCTTTATGTAAGGGATAATGTCTGGCTAGGTGGTCATTGTAGGGAGATAATTCACCTCCTTTATGTAAGGGATAATGTCTGGCTAGGTGGTCGTTGTAGGGAGATAATTCACCTCCTTTATGTAAGGGATAATGTCTGGCTAGGTGGTCGTTGTAGGGAGATAATTCACCTCCTTTATGTAAGGGATAATGTCTGGCTAGGTGGTCGTTGTAGGGAGATAATTCACCGACAGGGAGTTTAACCACCGACGCAAAGCGGAGGTGGTGAATCACCATCACAAGAGGATTTATCTCCCGACAACGACCACCTAGCCAGACATTATCCTGCTTATTATACGGGTACTTTAAATAAATTGACCCAAAACACAACAAAACCGCAGGTGGTTGCGGTAATGAAAGTGTCGCGCTGGCCAGCGTCTGCCCAGCGGAAAACAAGGAAGTGAGTTGATTAAATAGAATCCATTTCCGGGTACTGCTTCGTCTATTTCTCGCTCAAATGTTATCCAAAAGATTTTGAGAGCAATAATGTTTAGCTGCAAATGACACTGTGTGTGTGTGTTTACATGGCTGTCATGTTGGAAACAGCAGTAGGCCTAAGTCAAGCGGGGCGCAGCAGGTGCTCAGAGGGTTTGATTAGACATCGGTCTGTTATAGAGCGGAGCGGTCTGTTATAGAGTGGTCTGTTATAGAGTGGTCTGTTATAGAGTGGTCTGTTATAGAGTGTGGTCTGTTATAGAGTGGTCTGTTATAGAGTGGTCTGTTATGAAATGAAATGAAATGAAATGAAATGAAATGAAATGAAATGAAATGAAATCTATATTTACCCAGGGTATCTGGGCTAAGCTCAAGAACTTGTTTCCAGCCAGGTCTGGTCTGTTATAGAGTGGTCTGTTATAGAGTGGTCTGTTATAGAGCGGTCTGTTATAGATCAGTCTGTTATAGAGTGGTCTGTTATAGAGCGGAGCGGTCTGTTATAGAGTTGTATGTTATAGAGCGGAGCGGTCTGTTATAGAGTGGTCTGTTATAGAGTGGTCTGTTATAGAGTGGTCTGTTATAGAGCGGTCTGTTATAGAGTGGAGCGGTCTGTTATAGAGTGGTCTGTTATAGAGCGGAGCGGTCTGTTATAGAGCGGTCTGTTATAGAGTGGAGCGGTCTGTTATAGAGTGGTCTGTTATAGAGTGGTCTGTTATAGAGCGGTCTGTTATAGAGTGGTCTGTTATAGAGTGGAGCGGTCTGTTATAGAGTGGTCTGTTATAGAGTGGAGCGGTCTGTTATAGAGTGGTCTGTTATAGAGTGGAGCGGTCTGTTATAGAGCGGAGCGGTCTGTTATAGAGTGGTCTGTTATAGAGTGGAGCGGTCGGTTATAGAGCGGAGCGGTCTGTTATAGAGCGGTCTGTTATAGAGCGGTCTGTTATAGAGCAGAGCGGTCTGTTATAGAGCGGAGTGGTCTGTTATAGAGTGGAGCGGTCTGTTATAGAGTGGTCTGTTATAGAGTGGAGCGGTCTGTTATAGAGTGGAGCGGTCTGTTATAGAGCGGTCTGTTATAGAGTGGAGCGGTCTGTTATAGAGTGGTATGTTATAGAGCGGAGCGGTCTGTTATAGAGCAGAGCGGTCTGTTATAGAGCGGAGTGGTCTGTTATAGAGCAGAGCGGTCTGTTATAGAGTGGTCTGTTATAGAGTGGAGCGGTCTGTTATAGAGTGGTCTGTTATAGAGTGGAGCGGTCTGTTATAGAGTGGTCTGTTATAGAGTGGAGCGGTCTGTTATAGAGTGGAGCGGTCTGTTATAGAGTGGAGCGGTCTGTTATAGAGTGGAGCGGTCTGTTATAGAGCGGTCTGTTATAGAGTGGAGCGGTCTGTTATAGAGTGGTATGTTATAGAGCGGAGCGGTCTGTTATACAGTGGAGTGGTCTGTTATAGAGCGGAGCGGTCTGTTATAGAGCGGAGCGGTCTGTTATAGAGTGGAGCGGTCTGTTATAGAGTGGTCTGTTATAGAGCGGTCTGTCATAGAGCGGTCTGTTATAGAGCGGTCTGTCATAGAGCGGTCTGTTATAGAGCGGTCTGTCATAGAGCGGTCTGTTATAGAGCGGTCTGTTATAGAGCGGTCTGTTATAGAGTGGTCTGTTATAGAGTGGTCTGTTATAGAGCGGTCTGTTATAGATCGGTCTGTTATAGAGTGGTCTGTTATAGAGTGGTCTGTTATAGAGTGGTCTGTTATAGAGTGGTCTGTTATAGAGCGGAGCGGTCTGTTATAGAGTGGTCTGTTATAGAGTGGTCTGTTATAGAGCGGTCTGTTATAGAGCGGAGAGGTCTGTTATAGAGCAGAGTGGTATGTTATAGAGCGGTCTGTTATAGAGCGGAGTGGTCTGTTATAGAGTGGTCTGTTATAGAGCAGAGTGGTCTGTTATAGAGCAGAGTGGTATGTTATAGAGCGGAGCGGTCTGTTATAGAGTGGAGCGGTCTGTTATAGAGTGGTCTGTTATAGAGTGGTCTGTTATAGAGTGGAGCGGTCTGTTATAGAGTGGTCTGTTATAGAGTGGAGCGGTCTGTTATAGAGCGGAGCGGTCTGTTATAGAGCGGAGTGGTCTGTTATAGAGTGGAGCGGTCTGTTATAGAGTGGAGCGGTCTGTTATAGAGCGGTCTGTTATAGAGCGGAGCGGTCTGTTATAGAGTGGAGCGGTCTGTTATAGAGTGGAGCGGTCTGTTATAGAGCGGTCTGTTATAAAGCGGTCTGTTATAGAGTGGTCTGTTATAGAGCGGTCTGTCATAGAGCGGTCTGTTATAGAGCGGTCTGTCATAGAGCGGTCTGTTATAGAGCGGTCTGTCATAGAGCGGTCTGTTATAGAGCGGTCTGTTATAGAGTGGTCTGTTATAAAGCAGAGTGGTCTGTTATAGAGCAGAGTGGTATGTTATAGAGCGGTCTGTTATAGAGCAGAGTGGTCTGTTATAGAGCAGAGTGGTATGTTATAGAGCGGTCTGTTATAGAGCAGAGTGGTCTGTTATAGAGCAGAGTGGTATGTTATAGAGCGGTCTGTTATAGAGCGGAGCGGTCTGTTATAGAGTGGTCTGTTATAGAGTGGAGCGGTCTGTTATAGAGCGGTCTGTTATAGAGCGGAGCGGTCTGTTATAGAGTGGAGCGGTCTGTTATAGAGTGGTCTGTTATAGAGCGGAGCGGTCTGTTATAAAGCGGTCTGTTATAGAGCGGATCGGTCTGTTATAGAGTGGTCTGTTATAGAGCGGAGCGGTCTGTTATAAAGCGGTCTGTTATAGAGCGGATCGGTCTGTTATAGAGCGGAGCGGTCTGTTATAAAGCGGTCTGTTATAATGGGTATAAGCGGTCTGTTATCGATGTGAATGGTACCCTGTCTACTTCCCTCCCAGTAGAGTGTGGGGTCCCCCAAGGGAGCATCCTAGGGCCTCTACTGTTTCTAATATATGTAAACGACAGGAACTCGGCATGTAAATGCAATCTGTTCTTGTTCGCAGACGACTCAGCTCTCCTGGTCTCGGACAAAGATAAGTCGCAGGTCGAGAGAGTACTCAGCACAGAGCTCGGTAGCATCTGTCTTTGGCTCTCCGACAACAAATTGTCACTGCACCTTGGGAAAACTGAGTCTATTCTGTTTGGTTCAAGTCATAACCTCAACAAGTCCCCGGGCTTCACAGTTAGAGTGGGTGACAGTGTGGTCACAAATAGGGAAGAGGTCACTTACTTGGGTTGTATACTAGATAACAAACTCACGGGTGAAAAAATGGCAATAAAAGTGATCTCAAAGGTCAACCAGAGAACTCGTTTCTTGGGCAGGATATCCCCTTATGTCAACAGCAGTGCTATGAGGACCTTGGCCGGTGCCCTCATCCAGTGCCACTTTGACTATGCTTGTACTTCATGGTACAGAGGTATCTCCAAGCTATTGAAAACAAAGCTGCAGACCTCCCAAAACAAGCTTGTGAGGTTACTACTAAAATTGAACCCCAGGTCTCATCTTACCTCTGCCCACTTTAGTAGCCTAGGATGGCTAAGAGTGGAGGAGAGAGTATCTCAGCTCTCATTGTGTCTGGTCTTCAAGATCCTGGATGCCTCTGTTCCTAAGTACCTGCTGGGCTACCTGCCCAGAGTGAGGGATGCTCACAGGTACTCAACCAGAGGAAGTCCATATGATCTAGTTCCCCCCAGTTTCAAGACACTCAAGGGAAAAAATGCTTTTTACTACGCAGCCACTACTCTGTGGAATGCACTCCCTCCAGCCCTGAAATCCCTAAATTCTATTGAAAGATCTAGGAAAGACCTGAAATCATGGCTCCATCTACACACTAACTGGTCATAGTTAGTTTCCGACCCTGGATAGCCCATATCCCATGCTCTGGACTATTCTCTCAGGGTACCTCTTGTCCTATGTATATAGCTCCCAGCCTTATATATAAGGATTATTTATTATATGTTCCATGGTTGTTTTGTTTGTACAGTATGTTTGTGTATAGTTTCATGTTACAAGGTGGACCACAATGGAAACAAGCGAAGGCTTTTTTGTGTCTAAGTCCATTTGGCGTTTTTTAAAATGATGTAATTTTCTGTAATTTTCTTAAACTGCCAATAAAGTATTCTATCTATCTATCTATCTATAGAGTGGTCTGTTATAGAGTGATCTGTTATAGAGTGGTCTGTTATAGAGCGGTCTGTTATAGAGTGGAGCGGTCTGTTATAGAGTGGTCTGTTATAGAGTGGTCTGTTATAGAGCGGTCTGTTATAGAGCAGTCTGTTATAGAGTGGTCTGTTATAAAGCGGAGCGGTCTGTTATAGAGTTGTATGTTATAGAGCGGAGCGGTCTGTTATAGAGCGGAGCGGTCTGTTATAGAGTGGTCTGTTATAGAGTGGTCTGTTATAGAGCGGTCTGTTATAGAGTGGAGCGGTCTGTTATAGAGTGGTCTGTTATAGAGTGGTCTGTTATAGAGTGGTCTGTTATAGAGCAGAGCGGTCTGTTATAGAGCGGTCTGTTATAGAGCGGAGCGGTCTGTTATAGAGCGGTCTGTTATAGAGTGGAGCGGTCTGTTATAGAGCGGAGCGGTCTGTTATAGAGTGGAGCGGTCTGTTATAGAGTGGAGCGGTCTGTTATAGAGCGGAGCGGTCTGTTATAGAGTGGTCTGTTATAGAGTGGTCTGTTATAGAGCGGAGCGTTCTGTTATAGAGCGGATCGGTCTGTTATAGAGCGGAGCGGTCTGTTATAGAGTGGTCTGTTATAGAGTGGTCTGTTAAAGAGCGGAGCGGTCTGTTATAGAGTGGTCTGTTATAGAGCGGAGCGGTCTGTTATATAGTGGTCTGTTATAGAGCAGAGTGGTCTGTTATAGAGCGGTCTGTTATAGAGCGGTCTGTTATAGAGCGGTCTGTCATAGAGCGGTCTGTTCTAGAGCAGAGTGGTCTGTTATAGAGCGGAGCGGTCTGTTATAAAGCGGTCTGTTATAGAGCGGAGCGGTCTGTTATAGAGCGGTCTGTTATAGAGCGGAGCGGTCTGTTATAAAGCGGTCTGTTATAGAGCGGAGCGGACTGTTATAGAGCAGAGTGGTCTGTTATAGAGCGGTCTGTTATAGAGCAGAGTGGTCTGTTATAGAGCGGTCTGTTATAAAGCGGTCTGTTATAGAGCGGAGCGGTCTGTTATAAAGCGGAGCGGTCTGTTATAGAGTGGTCTGTTATAGAGCGGTCTGTTATAGAGCGGAGCGGTCTGTTATAGAGCGGAGCGGTCTGTTATAGAGCGGTCTGTTATAGAGCGGAGCGGTCTGTTATAGAGCGGAGCGGTCTGTTATAGAGCGGTCTGTTATAGAGCGGGCGGTCTGTTATAGAGCGGAGCGGTCTGTTATAGAGCGGTCTGTTATAGAGCGGTCTGTTATAAAGCGGTCTGTTATAGAGCGGAGCGGTCTGTTATAGAGCGGTCTGTTATAGAGCGGTCTGTTATAAAGCGGTCTGTTATAGAGTGGTCTGTTATAGAGTGGTCTGTTATAGAGCGGTCTGTTATAGAGCAGTCTGTTATAGAGTGGTCTGTTATAGAGCAGAGCGGTCTGTTATAGAGTTGTATGTTATAGAGCGGAGCGGTCTGTTATAGAACGGAGCGGTCTGTTATAGAGTGGTCTGTTATAGAGTGGTCTGTTATAGAGCGGTCTGTTATAGAGTGGAGCGGTCTGTTATAGAGCGGAGCGGTCTGTTATAGAGTGGAGCGGTCTGTTATAGAGTGGTCTGTTATAGAGCAGAGCGGAGCGGTCTGTTATAGAGCGGAGCGGTCTGATATAGAGCGGAGCGGTCTGTTATAGAGTGGAGCGGTCTGCGGTCTGTTATAGAGTGGAGCGGTCTGTTATAGAGTGGAGCGGTCTGTTATAGAGTGGTCTGTTATAGAGTGGTCTGTTATAGAGCAGAGCGGTCTGTTATAGAGTGGTCTGTTATAGAGTGGTCTGTTATAGAGTGGAGCGGTCTGTTATAGAGTGGAGCGGTCTGTTATAGAGCAGAGCGGTCTGTTATAGAGTGGTCTGTTATAGAGTGGAGCGGTCTGTTATAGAGTGGTCTGTTATAGAGCGGAGCGGTTTGTTATAGAGCGGAGTGGTCTGTTATAGAGTGGAGCGGTCTGTTATAGAGTGGAGCGGTCTGTTATAGAGTGGAGCGGTCTGTTATAGAGTGGTCTGTTATAGAGTGGAGCGGTCTGTTATAGAGTGGAGCGGTCTGTTATAGAGCGGTCTGTTATAGAGTGGAGCGGTCTGTTATAGAGTGGTCTGTTATAGAGCGGAGCGGTCTGTTATAGAGCGGAGCGGTCTGTTATAGAGCGGTCTGTTATAGAGCAGTCTGTTATAGAGTGGTCTGTTATAGAGCGGTCTGTTATAGAGTGGTCTGTTATAGAGTGGTCTGTTATAGAGCGGTCTGTTATAGAGCGGTCTGTTATAGAGCGGTCTGTTATAAAGCGGAGCGGTCTGTTATAGAGCGGTCTGTTATAAAGCGGTCTGTTATAGAGCGGTCTGTTATAGAGCGGTCTGGTCTGTTATAGAGCGGTCTGTTATAGAGTGGTCTGTTATAGAGTGGTCTGTTATAGAGCGGTCTGTTATAGAGCGGTCTGTTATAGAGCGGTCTGTTATAGAGCGGTCTGGTCTGTTATAGAGCGGTCTGTTATAGAGCGGAGCGGTCTGTTATAGAGTGGAGCGGTCTGTTATAGAGTGGTCTGTTATAGAGTGGTCTGTTATAGAGTGTTTTAATATTTTTATTAAGTTTTTTCAAAATAGGACAGACAGATAAATAATAAAAAAAGAAAAGAAGACAAGACAAAAAAAAAGAAAAAAAAAAGAAAAGAACAGGGCATGATTTCATTACATTACAATAAATTACGCTGCTAGATTGTGTAAAGAGTGGAGGACATACAACTAAATGCTGAGGTTTAATGTGACATTTGAGCAAGGTGATCTAGAAATGGCTGCCATATAACATAAAACTTATTTGAATTGTCCATCATGTCATAACGAATTTTCTCCATATGTAGTATACAAGTAAGTTCTGTTAACCAGGTCTTGAAATGAGGTACTTCATCTGATTTCCAGAGTCTTAGAATCACTTTTTTTGCAATTACCATACCATACATCATTGTATTTTGTACAGAAACATTGTGATTTGACAGTATTTGAGAAGAACCAAAAAGTGCGGTCTCTGGGTCAGGTTCAAACACACAACCATAAACATCTGAAAACCATTTAAATATATCACACCAAAATGTATACAATTTTGGGCATGTCCAGAAGAGGTGGGTCAGGGTACCTTCTGCCATTCCGCAACGATCACATAGTGGGGAGGTAGTTGGGAATATCCTGTGTAATTTTGTTTTTGAGTAATGGAGTCTATGCATAACTTTAAATTGTATTAATTGATGTCGAGTGTTAACAGAACAAGACCGAATTCTACGAAGACCCTCCTCCCAGACATCATCCCCAATCTGCATTCCTAGTTCTTCCTCCCAAGCATTTTTCAAAGAATGTGTCTCAAAGTTGATTTGTTCAGAGAGTGTATTTATCACTTTAGAAATTAATTGTTTTGACCCAGGTGGACACAATCAATGTTTGTACAATAAATTGTCTTCAGGAAGAAACTCAAAATTGGGGATAGATTGGCGAGCATAGTTCCGTACTTGTAGATATCTAAAAAAAATGGGTTGTGGGGAGAGAGAATTTATTTTGTAACTGTATAAATGAGGCAAAGTGGTTGTCAATGTACAGGTCTTGTAAAGTGATTATACCTTTGAGTCTCCAACTGTTGAAAGACACATCTGAGAGGGATGGGGGAAATGCATGGTTGTTGTATATTGGAGTGTATATGGATGTGTCTGGTAGTTTACTATACTTTTTTATTTGTTGCCAGATTTTGAGACTGTTCAAAATAACAAAGTTATCTGTGTTGGTATGAGTGGGGGTTCTAGGGGCTGAAAAAAGGAGTGCTGGGAGAGAAGAAGTTTTAATATCCTTCTTTTCAATGGCAATCCATGAGGGGGTGTCAGTGGAGACCTCTACTTTGTAGCCATCCTGCCAATATGCAAGGGCCCTTACATTCGCTGCCCAGTAATAATGCAAAAAACATGGTAAACCTAATCCACCCATCTCAATAGGTTTGTGTCGGTGCGTCTTCGATATTCTATGAGCTTTAAACCCCCAAATAAATGGCATAATTATTGAATCTACTGATTTAAAAAAAGATCTTGGTAGAAAGATGGGGAGGTTCTGAAAAAGATACAAAAATCTAGGAAGGGAAACCATCTTGATTGCATTAATGCGACCAACCATAGAAAGAGGAAGAGTCCTCCATTTTTCAATATCCCTCTTCAATCTTTCCACTTTTTCAAGAAAGTTCATCTTAAGAATTAATTTGGGGTTTTTAGGGAGGGTTACCCCCAGGTATTTCACTTTGTCCGTGATTTTAAAAGGAAGGTTATGTAAAAAATCACTATCAAGATCAGCACCTATTGACATAAATTAATAAGATCCAATAAAACAGGGATAGACTGCTCAGGCTGTGATAAGAACAAAACAACATCATCTGCATATAAAGATATGTGATGATCAATGTCCGCTATCTTAATTGGTGTGATGGATGGGTGATTCCTAATGCTAATGGCGAGTGGTTCTATGGCGACGGCGAAGAGGAGCGAGCTAATGGGGCAACCTTGGCGTGCAGAGCGGTGTAATGTGACAGGTGCTGATCTATCTAGGTTTGTAAGGATGGAGGAGGATGGATTAGCATATAATATTTTAATCCACGAAACAAATGTATCTCCAAATCCAAATTCCTCCATTACCTTGATCATATAAGGCCATTCCAATTGGTCAAAGGCTTGCTGTGCATCCAGACAGAGGACAGCTAGCTTAGAGCCCCTCCCATATTTACGATACATAATGTTCATTAATCTTCTGACATTGAAAAATGAAAGTCTATTAGGAACAAAACCTGTCTGGTCCGGATGTATAATGGATGAGATGTGTTTATTTAGCCGGGCTGCTAGTATTTTAGTAAAGATTTTCATATCTGTATTCAGTAGAGCAATTGGCCGGTATGATGATGGTTCAGTCTCATCCTTGACCTCTTTTAGGAGCAATGAAATGTTAGCTTCATATAATGTACCAGGGAAGTTCTCAGTTTCAAACGAGTGATTAAACATCCTCAGAAGAAGTGGGGCTATCTTATCACAATATTTTTTATAAAATTCAATACCAAAGCCATCTGGACCAGCAGCTTTACCATTGTGGAGTGATTTTATGGCTTCTAGGATCTCTTGGAGGGTAATCTCAGAATTTAAATAATCTCGAGCATCCTCACTACATTTTGGTAGTGTCAAATGTCTCAGCCAATTACTAATATTCCCTTTTGCTTTTGACGTGTATAATTGTTCATACAACTCTCGAAAAGTGTCATTTATACGCTTTGGCTCAATAATAATTTCTCCAGATTTTGACTTGATTTTATGTATAGCTCTACTTGCTTGTAAACCTCTAAGCTGTCGGGCCAATAATTTATGAGGCTTATCCCCCAGTTCAAAATGATTCTGTCTAATCTTATATAGTTGTTCAGTTATTTGAGTGGAAAGAATAGTATTGTATTCGTATTTTGATGTCAGAATATTTTGTAAAATAGACACATCAGCAGAGTCTCTGTAATTGATTTCCAACTGTGATAGTTCAATTTCAATTTCTGAGAGGCGTTTTCGCCTTTTCTTTCTTGTAAAAGATTCAAATGAAATAATGTGGCCTCTCATGACAGCTTTGAAGGTTTCCCACAAAGTGGAGTCTGTAACAGCTAGATTATCATTGATTTCCAAGAAATCTGAGATCCTATCAGCCATATGCTGACAAAAAGATGCATCAGAGAGTAATGATGAGTGAAAACGCCAGTTAAATTGTTGTTTTTTGAAATTGAGGTCGAGAACTAGGGAGACTGGGGAGTGGTCAGAAATTAAAATGTTGTGGTATTTTGAAGAAATTACATTTGGTATCAATTTAGAGTCTAACAGAAAGAAATCAAGTCTAGAAAATGATTTATGTACTGGGGAAAAATAGGAGTATTCTCGTTCTTCAGGATGCCCCAGTCTCCAAATATCTACTAGGTTCATAGATGTCATTAAGTTATTTAAAACCAATGAAGAGGTGGAGGAGTGGCTAGTCTGGGACGATTTGTCCAGGTAATTATCAAGAGTTGTATTATAAACACCTCCAATTAGGACATGCGTGTCATTAATGTCCGGTATTAAGTTAAATATTTTACGGAAAAAAACCGGGTCGTCAAAATTTGGACCATAAACATTAAGAAGAGTAACGTGAAATGAATTAATAAAACCAGTAACCATTTGGATCACTGATAGTAGAAATGTGTTTAAATGGGACAGTATTACGTATCAGAATAGCCACTCCCCCTGGCTTTACTAGAGAACGTAGATTGAAAAATCTGATTAGCCCAGCTGCATCTAAGCAGGTACGATTTCATAGGAGTAATGTGTGTTTCTTGTAAGTATACAATATCCGCAGATAAAGATTTTAAATGGGAGAACACTTTAGCTCGTTTGAGTACCTGACCCAGACCACGTACATTCCAACTGATGAAGTTAATGCCTCCACTTTGCAAAGGGTTAGGACGACCCATATTGATTAATAACAGCGTACACATAAAGAGCCCTGTTCAAAAAATAAGAGGAAAAAGAAACAAAAAACATTAACCCCCCGCCCCCCCTCCCCCCGTCCCACTTTCCCAAATAAAGTGAGAGCAAAAGCCCTTCATATTCACTTAGGGGTTGCCGGGCCATATAGGAATACTGTATTAAATTTTAAAAAAAAACGTTAAAGTTCCATTGGCCCCTCTCCAAAAAAAATTCCCCTTCTTCTCTCCATGAATTCACGATACTTAATATTACACACGATAAAAGGGAGGGAGAGAGAGAGAGGAAAAAAAAGAAAAAAGATAAACGGTCTTGTATATGATCCAGTTAATTCTCAATGATTACCAGCTAGATTAGCCTACATACCGAGATGAATTAAGCTCAGTCAGTGTGGTCAGTCTTCCTCATTCTCGTCGTTGTCGTCGGTCACTGGCACTGCAGACTGCTGTGCCAAGATCAAAGTCTCCACAAAGGTCTCAGCTTCTTGCGGGGATGAGAAGATCTTCTCCGTGCCGTTGTCATGCTTGGCGCGTAGGCGAGATGGAAAGATGAAAGTGCTGGAAAAGCCAGCAATTAGGAGACCTTTTCTGACATCGCCATACCCGCGTCGATGTTTCTGCACCTCCACAGGCTCGTCCGGGAATATGTAGATGGGTTTGTCGTTGTATTTCAGGGGATACTGCTGGCGGGCCAACTGTAGTATTTTATCCTTCATTTGGGCATGGTGGAGACGTGCAATCATTACGCGCGGACGCGCGGCCTCTCCATAATGCTGCCTTCCAAGGCTCGTTCCACCTTTATTGGCTTGGAAAAGTTATCAGCGCCCAGTAGTTCAGGAATTAATTTGATTAGGAAATCCATAGAGTTTCCCTGTTCAATCCCTTCAGCGAATCCAACGAATTTTATGTTTAAACGTCTGGAATGAGATTCAAGTGAGAGTACCTTTAGATGCAGTGCGTCATTTTCAGCTTGTATTTTCTGGCATGTTTGCTCAGTGGTAGTAAGGCGACTGTCGTAGTCAGAGCTGGCATTTTCCACTTCCTTCACCCGGTCACCAAGGCTCGATAAAGAAGCCCGGGTCGAGGCCAGGGAGGCTTCTAAGTTGTCGAATCGATCATTCATTGTCTTGTCCATGCGTTGTATTGCAGCCAATATGTTTGCTGGCTCAGTGCCAGTTCCAGGTAGTTCTTTGTTTGTGGCGTGCTCAGGTGATTCCTGAGTAGCAGCGTCTTCAGGTGGCTTGTTCTGTAAATTCTCGTTTGGCTGCGCTTTTGGCACAGCTTTTGCTCTAGGCATCTTTAAGTATTTCGGTTTCAAAAGCAGTTAGTGAGAAAACTGGAAGAAAATAAACTTAATATTCAACGAATAACCGTGTTTTTGGGGAACATGGAGAGGAGCTGTCGGAAAACGTGTCTACTCCATACGGTGCTCACGGGCGCCCCCCTCTCGGTCTGTAGAGTGGAGCGGTCTGTTATAGAGTGGAGCGGTCTGTTATAGAGCGGGGCGGTCTGTTATAGAGTGGAGCGGTCTGTTATAGAGTGGTCTGTTATAGAGTGGAGCAGTCTGTTATAGAGTGGAGCGGTCTGTTATAGAGCGGAGCGGTCTGTTATAGAGCGGAGCGGTCTGTTATAGAGTGGAGCGGTCTGTTATAGAGCGGTCTGTTATAGAGCGGTCTGTTATAGAGTGGAGCGGTCTGTTATAGAGTGTTCTGTTATAGAGTGGAGCGGTCTGTTATAGAGTGGTCTGTTATAGAGTGGAGCGGTCTGTTATAGAGTGGAGCGGTCTGTTATAGAGTGGTCTGTTATAGAGTGGAGCGGTCTGTTATAGAGCGGAGCGGTCTGTTATAGAGCGGAGCGGTCTGTTATAGAGCGGAGCGGTCTGTTATACAGTGAAGCGGTCTGTTATAGAGTGGAGCGGTCTGTTATAGAGTGGTCTGTTATAGAGCGGAGCGGTCTGTTATAGAGCGGAGCGGTCTGTTATAGAGTGGAGCGGTCTGTCATAGAGCGGTCTGTTATAGAGTGGTCTGTTATAGAGCGGTCTGTTATAGAGTGGTCTGTTATAGAGCAGAGTGGTCTGTTATAGAGCGGTCTGTTATAGAGTGGTCTGTTATAGAGTGGTCTGTTATAGAGAACATGGAGAGGAGCTGTCGGAAAACGTGTCTACTCCATACGGTGCTCACGGGCGCCCCCCCTCTTGGTCTGTAGAGTGGAGCGGTCTGTTATAGAGTGGAGCGGTCTGTCATAGAGCGGTCTGTTATAGAGTGGTCTGTTATAGAGCGGTCTGTTATAGAGTGGTCTGTTATAGAGCAGAGTGGTCTGTTATAGAGCGGTCTGTTATAGAGCGGTCTGTTATAGAGTGGTCTGTTATAGAGTGGTCTGTTATAGAGCGGTCTGTTATAGAGTGGAGCGGTCTGTTATAGAGCGGAGCGGTCTGTTATAGATCGGTCTGTTATAGAGCGGAGCGGTCTGTTATAGAGCGGTCTGTTATAGAGCGGTCTGGTCTGTTATAGAGCGGTCTGTTATAGAGCGGTCTGTTATAGAGCGGTCTGTTATAGAGCGGAGCTGTCTGTTATCAAGAAATAACACACCACTGAATTCAGCAATTGAACAATCAGAATCAAGCATTCAACCAAGCCATGTAATAAATACTGATATTCAATAGAAGTCATAATGACATTGAAATGATTGTGTTCAACAGGATGCTGATGGCAGCCCGAAGGATGCCCCAAGAGGTGAGATTTGTTTTGTCTTTGTACAGTTTGACAAGTTGTTGTTTTTATTATTATTATTATTATTATTATTATTATTATTATTATTATTATTATAAAAAGCATATCCATCTAAAAATATCATTGCTATAGTGTGTTCAGTAACAGTGTTAAATAGCTCTATATTGTGACAGTAATCATTGCTATAGTGTGTTCAGTAACAGTGTTAAATAGCTCTATATTGTGACAGTAATCATTGCTATAGTGTGTTCAGTAACAGTGTTAAATAGCTCTATATTGTGACAGTAATCATTGCTATAGAGTGTGTTCAGTAACAGTGTGGTTAAATATTATATTATGATGTATAAATATCCTCACCATTACATACCAAAAATATCTGCAGATCAGCAGATGCGTGATCTGAGAACTGCCTTTGAGAAACTAAAGCCTGCATCCCCAAAGCAACGGGCAGGTGAGTACGATGGAATGTTTGAATCCATGTGTCACACATGAGAGTACATTTACCCAGGGATAGGAAACAGTGTTTTAGAGAGTACATTTACCCAGGGATAGGAAACAGTGTTTTAGAGAGTACATTTACCCAGGGATAGGAAACAGTGTTTTAGAGAGTACATTTACCCAGGGATAGGAAACAGTGTTTTAGAGAGTACATTTACCCAGGGATAGGAAACAGTGTTCTAGAGAGTACATTTACCCAGGGATAGGAAACAGTGTTTTAGAGAGTACATTTACCCAGGGATAGGAAACAGAGAGTACATTTACCCAAGGATAGAAAACAGTGTTCTAGAGAGTACATTTACCCAGGGATAGGAAACAGTGTTCTAGAGAGTACATTTACCCAGGGATAGGAAACAGTGTTCTAGAGAGTACATTTACCCAGGGATAGGAAACAGTGTGTAACAATCGCCCTTCGTGCATTAAGGCAAATCATTAACTAAGGAAAAATTAAGCGGAATCGTAGGGTTATATTTGTAGTATTTATATAGAGTTGTCAAGAAATGAGATTGTCATAAACAACGGTGTTCAGTTGAACCAGTGCACTTGGCACAGTGCGTCTGTCCCTGTCTCTCCCTACTAAATACAAGAAACAAACAGGCAAACGAACTTCATCAACAAACCATAATACACTTTCAAAACCCCTCACGCCCCAAACAAATCCCGACGCTCTCTGCAACGCTTTGCGTCACGACGTCAACTACAGACAATGAACAATAACCCCCCCCAAAGTCAACTATGCAAAACCGCGCTCAATGTTAAATAAATAATAAAGTCCGCGTCCGTCCTCTTCTCCAATTAAGCTCCGCGCACGCACAAGTCTATAGCAGTTCCAAAGAAACGCAGCGCTCCTCCGCTCAAAACGGTTAAATGAAAATAAGAATGGGGTACCCCGAAATGTTTATAATCCACAAGAACAGTTCAGGATCGACCTCACCGGTACGTAGCCTCCGAGCAGCAAACACTGACAGTTTTAGATCCCAACACTGATCGCTCCGACGGCAGCGACAATTAAGCAGTTGCTTAATTCCCCCGTTGGACCCGACAGTT
The DNA here is from genome assembly GCF_951216825.1 of Electrona antarctica. Classification (NCBI taxonomy): domain Eukaryota; kingdom Metazoa; phylum Chordata; class Actinopteri; order Myctophiformes; family Myctophidae; genus Electrona; species Electrona antarctica. The sequence goes on from NC_136794.1 coordinate 50,316,252, forward strand.
TGACAGTTCTTCACAATGGCTGCAGACACACCGATTAAACTTTAACTTAAATCGGACGTGATCTGGCTGTGAGGCGACAGCACTACCAACTGTGGGATGGTCTTTTAGAAATGAGTCCCAGGATGCAGGGATGGTCTTTTAGAGATGAGTCCCAGGATGCAGGGATGGTCTTTTAGAGTTGAGTCCCAGGATGCAGGGATGGTCTTTTAGAAATGAGTCCCAGGATGCAGGGATGGTCTTTTAGAAATGAGTCCCAGGATGCAGGGATGGTCTTTTAGAAATGAGTCCCAGGATGCAGGGATGGTCTTTTAGAAATGAGTCCCAGGATGCAGGGATGGTCTTTTAGAAATGAGTCCCAGGATGCAGGGATGGTCTTTTAGAAATGAGTCCCAGGATGCAGGGATGGTCTTTTAGAAATGAGTCCCAGGATGCAGGGATGGTCTTTTAGAAATGAGTCCCAGGATGCAGGGATGGTCTTTTAGAGATGAGTCCCAGGATGCAGGGATGGTCTTTTATAAATGAGTCAAAGGGACCATTTTGATGAGTCCCACTTCAACAATGTTAGGAGTCAAATTTTGCCATTTTTACAAATTGCAGCATTTAACTCCCATTTCATTTTATATGGTTATAATGTGGTTATATTCATGTAGAAAACAGAAGAAGAAATGATTATTATAACTAAAGCTAGCAAAATAAACTAGAATTAAAACAGTACAGTAGTACAGTAGTGCATCCCGTGGATGCAGAGGTGGTTGTTTTATTGTGTCCCTGAACTATAAACGGTGTTTTGGGATGCAAAATGCACCATATTTTAATCTCTGCTGTACACGCACACGCATGCACACGCATGCACACACATGCACACACATGCACACGCATGCACACGCATGCAGTTTGTCATGAACTATACACTATAGCAGTCCCAATGGATCAACGTGGAGTTGGACCGAACTATCAGACAACATAAAAACATTAACATATTTCGCTACATACTGTACTAGTCCCGCTGTAATGGATATCAATTATGAAAATACACACACACACCTATATAAATATACACTTTGCTACTGGTGCAATGACGTTAATTCCCCTCTGGGGGTCAGTAAAGGCCCATAAATTCTACCCTACAAAGCCAAAGAAACTATATGTCTGTGATTTAACAGCGCGCACGCACGCACGCACACGCACACGCACACGCACACGCACACACACACACCCTCCACTGTACCTGAAGTCACACGTAGGCTCCACGGCGGGTCCACAGGCCTTGTACTCTTTAGGACTGGGACAGTTATAATCTGGAGAGAAGAACAACAACATGGTAAACCATTTAGGCCTGATGTCGAAATAAAAAAAAAGTCTTCTGAAAGAAGATATATTCAAAGATTTGTGCCGCATTTTTTACGATTTTTCAAAAATAGCAGACCTACAAGCTCATAGCGCGCCACAGAGTGGCGCGCTATGAGCTTGTAGGTCTGCTATTTTTCAATAGCTAAAGTACAACATAATGCTTAGTTAAAACACCACAAGGGGTTAAACTTTAGAACTGAGACCAGTGTTGTTTTAGTTAAAACACCACAAGGGGTTAAACTTTAGAACTGAGACCAGTGTTGTTTTCGTCGACTAAAACTATGACGAAAAATGTTCGTCGACTACCTTTTTTCCACTAACAAAAACTACGTACATAAAAACTAAATGAAAACTAAGCTAAACTGTTAGGCAGGGACTAGTGGACAAGAGATCCACTAGGAAGGGACTAGTGGACAAGAGATCCAGTAGAAGTCATTTTACACTTGGTTGCATGCTGAAAATAGCAGATCTACAAGCTCCTCTTCCCCTCTGTGTAGGCCTACACTCTGTTTACAATTGTCCCCCTTGTTCCCTGTGTGTCACTTCCTCTACATATAACCTTGGATGGGTGGCGACATCAATCTCTGTCACCCGTCAATCATCCCAGGTACAAGGCCCATTACCTTACTCGTGAATGGAGATAATAATAATAATATTCAAACGCAGCACCACACGTTACATTTCATTTCAAAATAAATAACATGCACAGGATAAACAAAGCAGAATAACATAACAATGTGCTACTGTCACAGTCCCCCCCCCCCCAAGCTGGAAGCTGTTTTCCAAGTCCTACCAAAGTAGGGTTGGAGGTTGACCACATTTGTGTGTCTACTTTATTGTTCTCTCTCCATTTCACACGGTAATTTACCGGACCTGTCTGACTCGTCGCTAAGGCTGAACCTGACCAAATAGGGGGCACAAGCCTCGACAAGTATATCTCAGATGCTTTTGAAGGAGGGTATACTCTCGCCCAGTCCAAACCGTCTGTCCGGAACAGGCCTATTCCGCCAGGCACTACACCATTTGGCTTTTCTAGACTGAGAGTCTCCCGCCCTTCGTGGAATTTCTTTTATCATAGCCCACTGGCTGTTGTAGTCCAGGGTGACCAGCAGCACGGTGTTCCCTCTTGTACTCCTCGAGCCCGACCCCATCGGGCCGTTCCCGAGGGGCCTTCCTGCTTGGTCTACGTCAGTGGACGGTAGCATGTGGGGCGGCTTACTATTTACTGGCTTGCGGTGCCGACAACCATGACACCTCTCAATGTAGTCCCACACATCCCTGCGGACAGTAGACCACCAGGACACTTTGAGGAGCCGAAGGAGTGTCTTCAGCCTACCAGGGTGACCACCGTTGTGGAAATGTTCCAGGAAACAGTGGACCAAGCTGTCAGGCACCACCACCTGATATTTCCATCCAGAGGACTTGGTCGGCTGTCTCCGATACAGGATCCCCCGAACTTCCTCGAAGCCTGGGCGGCCCGGTCGCTGGTCAGTCTGGTCCAGATGTTCGAGTAGACCTCTGACCTTGGGATCTGCACCCTGAGCCCTGCCTAGACCAGCCAGAGTTACCTCCGGTGGCCACCTCTTGGACGGGCATTTCACCTCCGGTGGGGCACCTCGGCTTCGGGGTCCTGGAGTGACACCATCACCGCCTCTCGGTGGTGGTAATTCCCCCATCACCTGCTGCACGAGGTTGACATCCGCGCGTGCCACCTGAGCTCCACCCAGTGTCGCCCTCTTGGGTCCTCCGTCACCGCATGGTCGTTGAGCCTTCTTCGTGCCGGTGGGCAGGCCACGGGAGGCCAGATGGTGGGAAGTACTGGTGGGACACCCTTGAGGGTTATGGGGAGTATGGGAGCTTGGGCGAGATGTTTTGGCTCGTTTTATTTTCGACCCCTCACTGGCCCCTTTCTCATCAATCCTCCTAAAACACTCGACCAGTCTCTTCTGTAATTGCTCAACTGAGGATTTGATTAGAGTTCCCATCTCCACCAACTGGCGATCTATGTAATCCCTCCGGGACATTTCCCTATTTATAGTGCTCTCCATAGCTTCCTCAAATTGGCGCTGCACACACTGAACTTGGTTACCGAAAGCTTGCAACCTGTTCTCAATGCAGGCCAGTTCTTGCTGTACTGTAAAAGTAGTGCCTCCACTCTGCTCCATTGTGTTTTGTATGTCCTTTTTCGTTTTTTTGAGTAAAAGTTAAGAATTAGTTTTTACAGTGTACTTTTTGAGTAAAAGTCAGAATTATTTTTTACAGTGTACTTCTCAACTTCACCGTTGTAAAACAACCACAAAAACAAGCTATCTCTATTAAATGTATATCCCTAGATCCCCGTATGGGCCACCACCTGTAACAATCGCCCTTCGTGCATTAAGGCAAATCATTAACTAAGGAAAAATTAAGCGGAATCGTAGGGTTATATTTGTAGTATTTATATAGAGTTGTCAAGAAATGAGATTGTCATAAACAACGGTGTTCAGTTGAACCAGTGCACCTGGCACAGTGCGTCTGTCCCTGTCTCTCCCTACTAAATACAAGAAACAAACAGGCAAACGAACTTCATCAACAAACCATAATACACTTTCAAAACCCCTCACGCCCCAAACAAATCCCGACGCTCTCTGCAACGCTTTGCGTCACGACGTCAACTACAGACAATGAACAATAACCCCCCCCAAAGTCAACTATGCAAAACCGCGCTCAATGTTAAATAAATAATAAAGTACGCGTCCGTCCTCTTCTCCAATTAAGCTCCGCGCACGCACAAGTCTATAGCAGTTCCAAAGAAACGCAGCGCTCCTCCGCTCAAAACGGTTAAATGAAAATAAGAATGGGGTACCCCGAAATGTTTATAATCCACAAGAACAGTTCAGGATCGACCTCACCGGTACGTAGCCTCCGAGCAGCAAACACTGACAGTTTTAGATCCCAACACTGATCGCTCCGACGGCAGCGACAATTAAGCAGTTGCTTAATTCCCCCGTTGGACCCGACAGTTTGACAGTTCTTCACAATGGCTGCAGACACACCGATTAAACTTTAACTTAAATCGGACGTGATCTGGCGCCTGGAGCTCCTCTTCCCCTCTGTGTAGGCCTACACTCTGTTTACAATTGTCCCCCTTGTTCCCTGTGTGTCACTTCCTCTACATATAACCTTGGATGGGTGGCGACATCAATCTCTGTCACCCGTCAATCATCCCAGGTACAAGGCCCATTACCTTACTCGTGAATGGAGATAATAATAATAATATTCAAACGCAGCACCACACGTTACATTTCATTTCAAAATAAATAACATGCACAGGATAAACAAAGCAGAATAACATAACAATGTGCTACTGTCACAAGTGTTCTAGAGAGTACATTTACCCAGGGATAGGAAACAGTGTTCTAGAGAGTACATTTACCCAGGGATAGGAAACAGTGTTCTAGAGAGTACATTTACCCAGGGATAGGAAACAGTGTTTTAGAGAGTACATTTACCCAGGGATAGGAAACAGTGTTCTAGAGAGTACATTTACCCAGGGATAGGAAACAGTGTTCTAGAGAGTACATTTACCCAGGGATAGGAAACAGTGTTTTAGAGAGTACATTTACCCAGGGATAGGAAACAGTGTTCTAGAGAGTACATTTACCCAGGGATAGGAAACAGTGTTTTAGAGAGTACATTTACCCAGGGATAGGAAACAGTGTTCTAGAGAGTACATTTACCCAGGGATAGGAAACAGTGTTTTAGAGAGTACATTTACCCAGGGATAGGAAACAGTGTTCTAGAGAGTACATTTACACAGGGATAGGAAACAGTGTTCTAGAGAGTACATTTACCCACGGATAGGAAACAGAGAGTACATTTACCCAGGGATAGGAAACAGAGAGTACATTTACCCAAGGATAGGAAACAGTGTTTTAGAGAGTACATTTACCCAGGGATAGGAAACAGTGTTCTAGAGAGTACATTTACCCAGGGATAGGAAACAGTGTTTTAGAGAGTACATTTACCCAAGGATAGGAAACAGTGTTTTAGAGTGTGTTACATGTAAAGCGATGAAAAGTATTGACAAGATATGACTAAATACCATCTAGAGCGCCAAAGTCATGACGTCACTTGCTCATCCTGGTTCTAAAGTCATGACGTCACTCGCTCATCCCCTGGTTCTAAAGTCCTGACGTCACTCGCTCAACCCCTGGTTCTAAAGTCCTGATGTCACTCGCTCATCCCCTGTTTCTAAAGTCCTGACATCACTCACTCATCCCCTGGTTCTAAAGTCCTGACGTCACTCGCCCCTCCCCTGGTTCTAAAGTCCTGACGTCACTCGCTCCTCCCCTGGTTCTAAAGTCCTGACGTCACTCGCTCCTCCCCTGGTTCTACAGTCCTGATGTCACTCGCTCATCCCCTGGTTCACAGAAGTATTTCTCCATGGAGAATAACATGGGGTCATCTTAAAATCGTTTCATAGAAGAAACGACAAAAATAAGCAAACGGTCTGGGCGATATTGTCAGGGAGGTGTCTCTGTATCGTTATATTGTCAGGGAGGTGTCTCTGTATCGTTATATTGTCAGGGAGGTGTCTCTGTATCGTTATATTGTCAGGGAGGTGTCTCTGTATCGTTATATTGTCAGGGAGGTGTCTCTGTATCGTTATATTGTCAGGGAGGTGTCTCTGTATCGTTTGTGACAGTCAGTCAGTCATATTTGATACAGGATTGTTTCTAGTGAAAATGTAACTAATTCAGCAGCAGCTCAGGAAATAATTCCCCGTGCATTTTCCCCATAGACATTTCAAAAAGTATTTCTTATTTCTTCCCTTCAGGAACTTGAACTAGATGGTATAGAACCGGTCCGGTCCACTAGGGGCACCAAAGAGTAGCCTTCTCCTGACGTCACTCCTCCATGGTACAGGAGCGCGCAGAGGTTTTTGGCTACTATATATAGCTATCTCTTAGCATTGAACATTGCCGTCTTTATTGGCTAAATATGGCATTACAAAATTATATAATTATATCATAGTTTTAATGACATTGAGTTGACGTGGTAACTGTTGCATGATCCCAAAATCACACTTGACTCCCATGTTCTCCCTGCACGCTGCTTACAAGTCCTGGTCCCCATGGGGCGTTCTAAACTCCTGGTCCCCATGGGGCGTTCTAAACTCCCGGTCCCCATGGGGCGTTCTAAACTCCTGGTCCCCATGGGGCGTTCTAAACTCCTGGTCCCCATGGGGCATTCTAAACTCCTGGTCCCCATGGGGCATTCTAAACTCCTGGTCCCCATGGGGCATTCTAAACTCCCGGTCCCCATGGGGCGTTCTAAACTCCTGGTCCCCATGGGGCGTTCTAAACTCCCGGTCCCCATGGGGCGTTCTAAACTCCTGGTCCCCATGGGGCATTCTAAACTCCTGGTCCCCATGGGGCATTCTAAACTCCTGGTCCCCATGGGGCATTCTAAACTCCTGGTCCCCATGGGGCGTTCTAAACTCCTGGTCCCCATGGGGCATTCTAAACTCCCGGTCCCCATGGGGCGTTCTAAACTCCTGGTCCCCATGGGGCGTTCTAAACTCCCGGTCCCCATGGGGAATTCTAAACTCCTGGTCCCCATGGGGCATTCTAAACTCCCGGTCCCCATGGGGCGTTCTAAACTCCCGGTCCCCATGGGGCGTTCTAAACTCCTGGTCCCCATGGGGCGTTCTAAACTCCCGGTCCCCATGGGGCATTCTAAACTCCCGGTCCCCATGGGGCATTCTAAACTCCCGGTCCCCATGGGGCGTTCTAAACTCCCGGTCCCCATGGGGCGTTCTAAACTCCTGTTGTTTTTATTATTATTATTATTATTATTATTATTATTATTATTATTATTATAAAAAGCATATCCATCTAAAAATATCATTGCTATAGTGTGTTCAGTAACAGTGTTAAATAGCTCTATATTGTGACAGTAATCATTGCTATAGTGTGTTCAGTATCAGTGTTAAATAGCTCTATATTGTGACAGTAATCATTGCTATAGTGTGTTCAGTAACAGTGTTAAATAGCTCTATATTGTGACAGTAATCATTGCTATAGAGTGTGTTCAGTAACAGTGTGGTTAAATATTATATTATGATGTATAAATATCCTCACCATTACATACCAAAAATATCTGCAGATCAGCAGATGCGTGATCTGAGAACTGCCTTTGAGAAACTAAAGCCTGCATCCCCAAAGCAACGGGCAGGTGAGTACGATGGAATGTTTGAATCCATGTGTCACACATGAGAGTACATTTACCCAGGGATAGGAAACAGTGTTTTAGAGAGTACATTTACCCAGGGATAGGAAACAGTGTTTTAGAGAGTACATTTACCCAGGGATAGGAAACAGTGTTCTAGAGAGTACATTTACCCAGGGATAGGAAACAGTGTTTTAGAGAGTACATTTACCCAGGGATAGGAAACAGAGAGTACATTTACCCAAGGATAGGAAACAGTGTTTTAGAGAGTACATTTACCCAGGGATAGGAAACAGTGTTTTAGAGAGTACATTTACCCAGGGATAGGAAACAGAGAGTACATTTACCCAAGGATAGGAAACAGTGTTTTAGAGAGTACATTTACCCAGGGATAGGAAACAGAGAGTACATTTACCCAAGGATAGGAAACAGTGTTTTAGAGAGTACATTTACCCAGGGATAGGAAACAGTGTTTTAGAGAGTACATTTACCCAGGGATAGGAAACAGTGTTTTAGAGAGTACATTTACCCAGGGATAGGAAACAGTGTTCTAGAGAGTACATTTACCCAGGGATAGGAAACAGTGTTCTAGAGAGTACATTTACCCAGGGATAGGAAACAGTGTTTTAGAGAGTACATTTACCCAGGGATAGGAAACAGTGTTCTAGAGAGTACATTTACCCAGGGATAGGAAACAGTGTTTTAGAGAGTACATTTACCCAGGGATAGGAAACAGAGAGTACATTTACCCAAGGATAGAAAACAGTGTTCTAGAGAGTACATTTACCCAGGGATAGGAAACAGTGTTCTAGAGAGTACATTTACCCAGGGATAGGAAACAGTGTTCTAGAGAGTACATTTACCCAGGGATAGGAAACAGTGTTTTAGAGAGTACATTTACCCAGGGATAGGAAACAGTGTTCTAGAGAGTACATTTACCCAGGGATAGGAAACAGTGTTTTAGAGAGTACATTTACCCAGGGATAGGAAACAGAGAGTACATTTACCCAAGGATAGAAAACAGTGTTCTAGAGAGTACATTTACCCAGGGATAGGAAACAGTGTTCTAGAGAGTACATTTACCCAGGGATAGGAAACAGTGTTCTAGAGAGTACATTTACCCAGGGATAGGAAACAGTGTTTTAGAGAGTACATTTACCCAGGGATAGGAAACAGAGAGTACATTTACCCAGGGATAGGAAACAGAGAGTACATTTACCCAAGGATAGGAAACAGTGTTTTAGAGAGTACATTTACCCAGGGATAGGAAACAGAGAGTACATTTACCCAAGGATAGGAAACAGTGTTCTAGAGAGTACATTTACCCAGGGATAGGAAACAGAGAGTACATTTACCCAAGGATAGGAAACAGTGTTTTAGAGAGTACATTTACCCAGGGATAGGAAACAGTGTTCTAGAGAGTACATTTACCCAGGGATAGGAAACAGTGTTCTAGAGAGTACATTTACCCAGGGATAGGAAACAGTGTTTTAGAGAGTACATTTACCCAGGGATAGGAAACAGAGAGTACATTTACCCAAGGATAGGAAACAGTGTTTTAGAGAGTACATTTACCCAGGGATAGGAAACAGAGAGTACATTTACCCAAGGATAGGAAACAGTGTTTTAGAGAGTACATTTACCCAGGGATAGGAAACAGTGTTTTAGAGAGTACATTTACCCAGGGATAGGAAACAGTGTTTTAGAGAGTACATTTACCCAGGGATAGGAAACAGAGAGTACATTTACCCAGGGATAGGAAACAGAGAGTACATTTACCCAGGGATAGGAAACAGTGTTTTAGAGAGTACATTTACCCAGGGATAGGAAACAGAGAGTACATTTACCCAGGGATAGGAAACAGAGAGTACATTTACCCAGGGATAGGAAACAGAGAGTACATTTACCCAAGGATAGGAAACAGTGTTTTAGAGAGTACATTTACCCAGGGATAGGAAACAGTGTTTTAGAGAGTACATTTACCCAGGGATAGGAAACAGTGTTTTAGAGAGTACATTTACCCAGGGATAGGAAACAGAGAGTACATTTACCCAAGGATAGAAAACAGTGTTCTAGAGAGTACATTTACCCAGGGATAGGAAACAGTGTTCTAGAGAGTACATTTACCCAGGGATAGGAAACAGTGTTCTAGAGAGTACATTTACCCAGGGATAGGAAACAGTGTTCTAGAGAGTACATTTACCCAGGGATAGGAAACAGTGTTCTAGAGAGTACATTTACCCAGGGATAGGAAACAGTGTTTTAGAGAGTACATTTACCCAGGGATAGGAAACAGAGAGTACATTTACCCAAGGATAGAAAACAGTGTTCTAGAGAGTACATTTACCCAGGGATAGGAAACAGTGTTCTAGAGAGTACATTTACCCAGGGATAGGAAACAGTGTTCTAGAGAGTACATTTACCCAGGGATAGGAAACAGTGTTTTAGAGAGTACATTTACCCAGGGATAGGAAACAGAGAGTACATTTACCCAGGGATAGGAAACAGAGAGTACATTTACCCAAGGATAGGAAACAGTGTTTTAGAGAGTACATTTACCCAGGGATAGGAAACAGAGAGTACATTTACCCAAGGATAGGAAACAGTGTTCTAGAGAGTACATTTACCCAGGGATAGGAAACAGAGAGTACATTTACCCAAGGATAGGAAACAGTGTTTTAGAGAGTACATTTACCCAGGGATAGGAAACAGTGTTCTAGAGAGTACATTTACCCAGGGATAGGAAACAGTGTTCTAGAGAGTACATTTACCCAGGGATAGGAAACAGTGTTTTAGAGAGTACATTTACCCAGGGATAGGAAACAGAGAGTACATTTACCCAAGGATAGGAAACAGTGTTTTAGAGAGTACATTTACCCAGGGATAGGAAACAGAGAGTACATTTACCCAAGGATAGGAAACAGTGTTTTAGAGAGTACATTTACCCAGGGATAGGAAACAGTGTTTTAGAGAGTACATTTACCCAGGGATAGGAAACAGTGTTTTAGAGAGTACATTTACCCAGGGATAGGAAACAGAGAGTACATTTACCCAGGGATAGGAAACAGAGAGTACATTTACCCAGGGATAGGAAACAGTGTTTTAGAGAGTACATTTACCCAGGGATAGGAAACAGAGAGTACATTTACCCAGGGATAGGAAACAGAGAGTACATTTACCCAGGGATAGGAAACAGAGAGTACATTTACCCAAGGATAGGAAACAGTGTTTTAGAGAGTACATTTACCCAGGGATAGGAAACAGTGTTTTAGAGAGTACATTTACCCAGGGATAGGAAACAGTGTTTTAGAGAGTACATTTACCCAGGGATAGGAAACAGAGAGTACATTTACCCAAGGATAGAAAACAGTGTTCTAGAGAGTACATTTACCCAGGGATAGGAAACAGTGTTCTAGAGAGTACATTTACCCAGGGATAGGAAACAGTGTTCTAGAGAGTACATTTACCCAGGGATAGGAAACAGTGTTTTAGAGAGTACATTTACCCAGGGATAGGAAACAGAGAGTACATTTACCCAGGGATAGGAAACAGAGAGTACATTTACCCAAGGATAGGAAACAGTGTTTTAGAGAGTACATTTACCCAGGGATAGGAAACAGAGAGTACATTTACCCAAGGATAGGAAACAGTGTTCTAGAGAGTACATTTACCCAGGGATAGGAAACAGAGAGTACATTTACCCAAGGATAGGAAACAGTGTTTTAGAGAGTACATTTACCCAGGGATAGGAAACAGTGTTCTAGAGAGTACATTTACCCAGGGATAGGAAACAGTGTTCTAGAGAGTACATTTACCCAGGGATAGGAAACAGTGTTTTAGAGAGTACATTTACCCAGGGATAGGAAACAGAGAGTACATTTACCCAAGGATAGGAAACAGTGTTTTAGAGAGTACATTTACCCAGGGATAGGAAACAGAGAGTACATTTACCCAAGGATAGGAAACAGTGTTTTAGAGAGTACATTTACCCAGGGATAGGAAACAGTGTTTTAGAGAGTACATTTACCCAGGGATAGGAAACAGTGTTTTAGAGAGTACATTTACCCAGGGATAGGAAACAGTGTTTTAGAGAGTACATTTACCCAGGGATAGGAAACAGTGTTCTAGAGAGTACATTTACCCAGGGATAGGAAACAGTGTTTTAGAGAGTACATTTACCCAGGGATAGGAAACAGAGAGTACATTTACCCAAGGATAGAAAACAGTGTTCTAGAGAGTACATTTACCCAGGGATAGGAAACAGTGTTCTAGAGAGTACATTTACCCAGGGATAGGAAACAGTGTTCTAGAGAGTACATTTACCCAGGGATAGGAAACAGTGTTCTAGAGAGTACATTTACCCAGGGATAGGAAACAGTGTTTTAGAGAGTACATTTACCCAAGGATAGGAAACAGTGTTTTAGAGAGTACATTTACCCAGGGATAGGAAACAGTGTTTTAGAGAGTACATTTACCCAGGGATAGGAAACAGAGAGTACATTTACCCAAGGATAGGAAACAGTGTTTTAGAGAGTACATTTACCCAGGGATAGGAAACAGTGTTCTAGAGAGTACATTTACCCAGGGATAGGAAACAGTGTTTTAGAGAGTACATTTACCCAGGGATAGGAAACAGTGTTTTAGAGAGTACATTTACCCAGGGATAGGAAACAGTGTTCTAGAGAGTACATTTACCCAGGGATAGGAAACAGAGAGTACATTTACCCAAGGATAGGAAACAGTGTTTTAGAGAGTACATTTACCCAGGGATAGGAAACAGTGTTTTAGAGAGTACATTTACCCAGGGATAGGAAACAGTGTTTTAGAGAGTACATTTACCCAGGGATAGGAAACAGTGTTTTAGAGAGTACATTTACCCAGGGATAGGAAACAGTGTTCTAGAGAGTACATTTACCCAGGGATAGGAAACAGTGTTCTAGAGAGTACATTTACCCAGGGATAGGAAACAGTGTTCTAGAGAGTACATTTACCCAGGGATAGGAAACAGTGTTCTAGAGAGTACATTTACCCAGGGATAGGAAACAGTGTTCTAGAGAGTACATTTACCCAGGGATAGGAAACAGTGTTCTAGAGAGTACATTTACCCAGGGATAGGAAACAGTGTTCTAGAGAGTACATTTACCCAGGGATAGGAAACAGTGTTCTAGAGAGTACATTTACCCAGGGATAGGAAACAGTGTTCTAGAGAGTACATTTACCCAGGGATAGGAAACAGTGTTCTAGAGAGTACATTTACCCAGGGATAGGAAACAGTGTTCTAGAGAGTACATTTACCCAGGGATAGGAAACAGTGTTCTAGAGAGTACATTTACCCAGGGATAGGAAACAGTGTTTTAGAGAGTACATTTACCCAGGGATAGGAAACAGTGTTCTAGAGAGTACATTTACCCAGGGATAGGAAACAGTGTTCTAGAGAGTACATTTACCCAGGGATAGGAAACAGTGTTTTAGAGAGTACATTTACCCAGGGATAGGAAACAGTGTTCTAGAGAGTACATTTACCCAGGGATAGGAAACAGTGTTTTAGAGAGTACATTTACCCAGGGATAGGAAACAGTGTTCTAGAGAGTACATTTACCCAGGGATAGGAAACAGTGTTTTAGAGAGTACATTTACCCAGGGATAGGAAACAGTGTTCTAGAGAGTACATTTACCCAGGGATAGGAAACAGTGTTTTAGAGAGTACATTTACCCAGGGATAGGAAACAGAGAGTACATTTACCCAGGGATAGGAAACAGAGAGTACATTTACCCAAGGATAGGAAACAGTGTTTTAGAGAGTACATTTACCCAGGGATAGGAAACAGTGTTCTAGAGAGTACATTTACCCAGGGATAGGAAACAGTGTTCTAGAGAGTACATTTACCCACGGATAGGAAACAGAGAGTACATTTACCCAGGGATAGGAAACAGAGAGTACATTTACCCAAGGATAGGAAACAGTGTTTTAGAGAGTACATTTACCCAGGGATAGGAAACAGTGTTCTAGAGAGTACATTTACCCAGGGATAGGAAACAGTGTTTTAGAGAGTACATTTACCCAGGGATAGGAAACAGAGAGTACATTTACCCAGGGATAGGAAACAGAGAGTACATTTACCCAAGGATAGGAAACAGTGTTTTAGAGAGTACATTTACCCAGGGATAGGAAACAGTGTTCTAGAGAGTACATTTACCCAGGGATAGGAAACAGTGTTTTAGAGAGTACATTTACCCAGGGATAGGAAACAGTGTTCTAGAGAGTACATTTACCCAGGGATAGGAAACAGTGTTCTAGAGAGTACATTTACCCAGGGATAGGAAACAGTGTTCTAGAGAGTACATTTACCCAGGGATAGGAAACAGTGTTTTAGAGAGTACATTTACCCAGGGATAGGAAACAGTGTTCTAGAGAGTACATTTACCCACGGATAGGAAACAGTGTTTTAGAGAGTACATTTACCCAGGGATAGGAAACAGTGTTCTAGAGAGTACATTTACCCAGGGATAGGAAACAGAGTTCTAGAGAGTACATTTACCCAGGGATAGGAAACAGTGTTTTAGAGAGTACATTTACCCAGGGATAGGAAACAGTGTTCTAGAGAGTACATTTACCCAGGGATAGGAAACAGTGTTTTAGAGAGTACATTTACCCAGGGATAGGAAACAGTGTTCTAGAGAGTACATTTACCCAGGGATAGGAAACAGTGTTTTAGAGAGTACATTTACCCAGGGATAGGAAACAGTTTTCTAGAGAGTACATTTACCCAGGGATAGGAAACAGTGTTCTAGAGAGTACATTTACCCACGGATAGGAAACAGAGAGTACATTTACCCAGGGATAGGAAACAGAGAGTACATTTACCCAAGGATAGGAAACAGTGTTTTAGAGAGTACATTTACCCAGGGATAGGAAACAGTGTTCTAGAGAGTACATTTACCCAGGGATAGGAAACAGTGTTTTAGAGAGTACATTTACCCAAGGATAGGAAACAGTGTTTTAGAGAGTACATTTACCCAGGGATAGGAAACAGTGTTTTAGAGAGTACATTTACCCAGGGATAGGAAACAGTGTTCTAGAGAGTACATTTACCCAGGGATAGGAAACAGTGTTTTAGAGAGTACATTTACCCAGGGATAGGAAACAGAGAGTACATTTACCCAAGGATAGGAAACAGTGTTTTAGAGAGTACATTTACCCAGGGATAGGAAACAGTGTTCTAGAGAGTACATTTACCCAGGGATAGGAAACAGTGTTCTAGAGAGTACATTTACCCAGGGATAGGAAACAGTGTTCTAGAGAGTACATTTACCCAGGGATAGGAAACAGTGTTCTAGAGAGTACATTTACCCAGGGATAGGAAACAGTGTTCTAGAGAGTACATTTACCCAGGGATAGGAAACAGTGTTCTAGAAAGTACATTTACCCAGGGATAGGAAACAGTGTTTTAGAGAGTACATTTACCCAGGGATAGGAAACAGTGTTCTAGAGAGTACATTTACCCAGGGATAGGAAACAGTGTTCTAGAGAGTACATTTACCCAGGGATAGGAAACAGTGTTCTAGAGAGTACATTTACACAGGGATAGGAAACAGTGTTCTAGAGAGTACATTTACCCAGGGATAGGAAACAGTGTTCTAGAGAGTACATTTACCCAGGGATAGGAAACAGTGTTCTAGAGAGTACATTTACCCAGGGATAGGAAACAGTGTTCTAGAGAGTACATATGATTACATAGTAACCAACTGAGTACATATACTCAGATTACATAGTAACCAGTACTAAGTACATTTACTCAGCAGGGTTGATGAGGTGTTGTGTGTACTTTGTGATTTCAGCTCCACCAGTGATTCCTGGCAGCACGGACAGGCGGGTCTTCTTACGATGTGAGTACATGGTGGTGTGTGTGTGTGTGTGTGTGTGTGTGTGTGTGTGTGTGTGTGTGTGTGTGTGTGTGTGTTACATGTAAAGCGATGAAAAGTATTGACAAGATATGACTAAATACCATCTAGAGCGCCAAAGTCATGACGTCACTCGCTCATCCTGGTTCTAAAGTCATGACGTCACTCGCTCATCCCCTGGTTCTAAAGTCCTGACGTCACTCGCTCAACCCCTGGTTCTAAAGTCCTGATGTCACTCGCTCATCCCCTGTTTCTAAAGTCCTGACATCACTCACTCATCCCCTGGTTCTAAAGTCCTGACGTCACTCGCCCCTCCCCTGGTTCTAAAGTCCTGACGTCACTCGCTCCTCCCCTGGTTCTAAAGTCCTGACGTCACTCGCTCCTCCCCTGGTTCTAAAGTCCTGATGTCACTCGCTCATCCCCTGGTTCACAGAAGTATTTCTCCATGGAGAATAACATGGGGTCATCTTAAAATCGTTTCATAGAAGAAACGACAAAAATAAGCAAACGGTCTGGGCGATATTGTCAGGGAGGTGTCTCTGTATCGTTATATTGTCAGGGAGGTGTCTCTGTATCGTTATATTGTCAGGGAGGTGTCTCTGTATCGTTATATTGTCAGGGAGGTGTCTCTGTATCGTTATATTGTCAGGGAGGTGTCTCTGTATCGTTATATTGTCAGGGAGGTGTCTCTGTATCGTTATATTGTCAGGGAGGTGTCTCTGTATCGTTTGTGACAGTCAGTCAGTCATATTTGATACAGGATTGTTTCTAGTGAAAATGTAACTAATTCAGCAGCAGCTCAGGAAATAATTCCCCGTGCATTTTCCCCATAGACATTTCAAAAAGTATTTCTTATTTCTTCCCTTCAGGAACTTGAACTAGATGGTATAGAACCGGTCCGGTCCACTAGGGGCACCAAAGAGTAGCCTTCTTCTGACGTCACTCCTCCATGGTACAGGAGCGCGCAGAGGTTTTTGGCTACTATATATAGCTATCTCTTAGCATTGAACATTGCCGTCTTTATTGGCTAAATATGGCATTACAAAATTATATAATTATATCATAGTTTTAATGACATTGAGTTGACGTGGTAACTGTTGCATGATCCCAAAATCACACTTGACTCCCATGTTCTCCCTGCACGCTGCTTACAAGTCCTGGTCCCCATGGGGCGTTCTAAACTCCTGGTCCCCATGGGGCGTTCTAAACTCCCGGTCCCCATGGGGCGTTCTAAACTCCTGGTCCCCATGGGGCGTTCTAAACTCCTGGTCCCCATGGGGCATTCTAAACTCCTGGTCCCCATGGGGCATTCTAAACTCCTGGTCCCCATGGGGCATTCTAAACTCCCGGTCCCCATGGGGCGTTCTAAACTCCCGGTCCCCATGGGGCGTTCTAAACTCCCGGTCCCCATGGGGCGTTCTAAACTCCTGGTCCCCATGGGGCATTCTAAACTCCTGGTCCCCATGGGGCATTCTAAACTCCTGGTCCCCATGGGGCATTCTAAACTCCTGGTCCCCATGGGGCGTTCTAAACTCCTGGTCCCCATGGGGCATTCTAAACTCCCGGTCCCCATGGGGCGTTCTAAACTCCTGGTCCCCATGGGGCGTTCTAAACTCCCGGTCCCCATGGGGAATTCTAAACTCCCGGTCCCCATGGGGCATTCTAAACTCCCGGTCCCCATGGGGCGTTCTAAACTCCCGGTCCCCATGGGGCGTTCTAAACTCCCGGTCCCCATGGGGCATTCTAAACTCCCGGTCCCCATGGGGCATTCTAAACTCCCGGTCCCCATGGGGCGTTCTAAACTCCCGGTCCCCATGGGGCGTTCTAAACTCCTGGTCCCCATGGGGCGTTCTAAACTCCTGGTCCCCATGGGGCGTTCTAAACTCCCGGTCCCCATGGGGCGTTCTAAACTCCTGGTCCCCATGGGGCGTTCTAAACTCCTGGTCCCCATGGGGCGTTCTAAACTCCCGGTCCCCATGGGGCGTTCTAAACTCCTGGTCCCCATGGGGCGTTCTAAACTCCTGGTCCCCATGGGGCGTTCTAAACTCCTGGTCCCCATGGGGCGTTCTAAACTCCTGGTCCCCATGGGGCGTTCTAAACTCCCGGTCCCCATGGGGCGTTCTAAACTCCTGGTCCCCATGGGGCGTTCTAAACTCCTGGTCCCCATGGGGCGTTCTAAACTCCTGGTCCCCATGGGGCGTTCTAAACTCCTGGTCCCCATGGGGCGTTCTAAACTCCTGGTCCCCATGGGGCGTTCTAAACTCCTGGTCCCCATGGGGCGTTCTAAACTCCTGGTCCCCATGGGGCGTTCTAAACTCCTGGTCCCCATGGGGCGTTCTAAACTCCTGGTCCCCATGGGGCGTTCTAAACTCCTGGTCCCCATGGGGCGTTCTAAACTCCTGGTCCCCATGGGGCATTCTAAACTCCTGGTCCCCATGGGGCATTCTAAACTCCTGGTCCCCATGGGGCGTTCTAAACTCCTGGTCCCCATGGGGCGTTCTAAACTCCTGGTCCCCATGGGGCGTTCTAAACTCCTGGTCCCCATGGGGCGTTCTAAACTCCTGGTCCCCATGGGGCATTCTAAACTCCTGGTCCCCATGGGGCGTTCTAAACTCCCGGTCCCCATGGGGCGTTCTAAACTCCTGGTCCCCATGGGGCGTTCTAAACTCCCTGTCCCCATGGGGCGTTCTAAACTCCTGGTCCCCATGGGGCGTTCTAAACTCCTGGTCCCCATGGGGCATTCTAAACTCCTGGTCCCCATGGGGCGTTCTAAACTCCCTGTCCCCATGGGGCGTTCTAAACTCCTGGTCCCCATGGGGCATTCTAAACTCCTGGTCCCCATGGGGCGTTCTAAACTCCTGGTCCCCATCATGCAGGGCTGAGAGACCATGAGACGGGCGATCCGACTATATTATGACGGGTGGTATTGTATTATATACTAGTGTGTGCTCGCTGCAGCAAGCCCACAAAAATGCACTAAAGGCCACGTCTTGCAATAGAAAATAAATACTGTTCAATACTGCCAAGCCATGGCAGTATAGACGTATCTTATTAGTTTTGACGCTTGTAATGAAGCGTCGGAATCGATAATACATCTATCAGAGTCAAAATCTTAGGCTAATATTGGGGGCTTATAGTTTAATAACACCGAATAGACTGCATTCAAATATTTTTAGCTCAGATTCATTTAATTTCACCAAACTAATACCTTATTCCTTTTGCCTGCTCCACGGAAGTCATCATGTCCTTTGCTTCTTATAATGTTCACAACCAACGGGAGGCATACTATAATCCGACGGAGCATTAGTTCGACATGCGTCCGCACCTCGGACTAGCGCCTCCCCCCGTGCTTGCGGTTATGGTTAGGTTAGGGTTTGAACTTTGAGGTGGGTTGTCGTTTTTCGGACCAATGACTAGTCTAACTAAAGTACTGCACCCACAACCAACATGTGTTCATATAACAATATAGAACTAGTCTACATGAGCACAAGCAATGTGGAAATATTGGCAATTGGCCTATAGACTATAATTATGCATAACCACCAACCAATCATATTTGACAGCATTATCCAACCAATCGCTCTCTATGGCAGTGAGGTTTGGGGTCCACTCAGTCACCAGGACTAGATGGGACAGACAGTGAGGTTTGGGGTCCACTCAGTCACCAGGACTAGATGGGACAGACAGTGAGGTTTGGTGTCCACTCAGCCACCAGGACTAGATGGGACAGACAGTGAGGTTTGGGGTCCACTCAGCCACCAGGACTACACTAGATGGGACAGACAGTGAGGTTTGGGGTCCACTCAGTCACCAGGACTACACTAGATGGGACAGACAGTGAGGTTTGGGGTCCACTCAGTCACCAGGACTAGATGGGACAGACAGTGAGGTTTGGGGTCCACTCAGTCACCAGGACTACACTAGATGGGACAGACAGTGAGGTTTGGGGTCCACTCAGTCACCAGGACTACACTAGATGGGACAGACAGTGAGGTTTGGGGTCCACTCAGTCACCAGGACTAGATGGGACAGACAGTGAGGTTTGGGGTCCACTCAGTCACCAGGACTAGATGGGACAGACAGTGAGGTTTGGGGTCCACTCAGTCACCAGGACTACACTAGATGGGACAGACAGTGAGGTTTGGGGTCCACTCAGTCACCAGGACTACACTAGATGGGACAGACAGTGAGGTTTGGGGTCCACTCAGTCACCAGGACTAGATGGGACAGACAGTGCGGTTTGGGGTCCACTCAGTCACCAGGACTAGATGGGACAGACAGTGAGGTTTG
Organism: Electrona antarctica; assembly: GCF_951216825.1. Lineage (NCBI taxonomy): Eukaryota > Metazoa > Chordata > Actinopteri > Myctophiformes > Myctophidae > Electrona > Electrona antarctica. The sequence continues at coordinate 50,336,007 of NC_136794.1, forward strand.
GGGTCCACTCAGCCACCAGGACTAGATGGGACAGACAGTGAGGTTTGGGGTCCACTCAGCCACCAGGACTACACTAGATGGGACAGACAGTGAGGTTTGGGGTCCACTCAGTCACCAGGACTACACTAGATGGGACAGACAGTGAGGTTTGGGGTCCACTCAGCCACCAGGACTACACTAGATGGGACAGACACTGAGGTTTGGGGTCCACTCAGCCACCAGGACTACACTAGATGGGACAGGCAGTGAGGTTTGGGGTCCACTCAGCCACCAGGACTACACTAGATGGGACAGACAGTGAGGTTTGGGGTCCACTCAGCCACCAGGACTACACTAGATGGGACAGACACTGAGGTTTGGGGTCCACTCAGCCACCAGGACTACACTAGATGGGACAGACACTGAGGTTTGGGGTCCACTCAGCCACCAGGACTACACTAGATGGGACAGACACTGAGGTTTGGGGTCCACTATATGGCAGTGAAGTTTGGGGTCCACTCACAAAAAAATATTTTGGAAAATGGGAAAAAACATCCAATGTAAATCCTGCATGCAGAGTTTAGTAAGAGAATCCTCCGGGTCCAGAGGAAGACTCCTAACAATGCATGCAGAGCAGGATTAGCCAATACCCTCTAATTATCAACATCGAAAGAGCCATCAAATTTTGGAAACACCTAAAACATTATAAAGCCCTCAAAAGCCAAGAGATGAACATAGAGAAGAGTCCCCTCAGTCAGCTGGTCCTGACGCTTAACAAACCATCAGCCAACAATAACCAGCCTCAGGACAGCGACATCATTCCACAACAAATCCGACCCAACCAAATTATTAATCAACAGAAACAAAAATACAAAAACTATTGGCTTGAAACAACAAAAACCCAAAGTAAACTAAATAGACAATACACCGTGGCAGAATATTTGAGCAGGGTGACTGATAACAAAGTCAGAAAAACCTTAACAATGTACAGACTCAGCGAGCACAGCCTGGCCATCGAGAAAGGCTGATATAGACAAACCTGGCTGCCCAGAGAGGACAGGCTGTGTCCTCACTGTGTCCTCACTGCCCAGAGAGGACAGGCTGTGTCCTCACTGCCCAGAGAGGACAGGCTGTGTCCTCACTGCCCAGAGAGGACAGGCTGTGTCCTCACTGCCCAGAGAGGACAGGCTGTGTCCTCACTGTCCAGAGAGGACAGGCTGTGTCCTCACTGCCCAGAGAGGACAGGCTGTGTCCTCACTGTGTCCTCACTGCCCAGAGAGGACAGGCTGTGTCCTCACTGTGTCCTCACTGCCCAGAGAGGACAGACTGTGTCCTCACTGTGTCCTCACTGCCCAGAGAGGACAGGCTGTGTCCTCAGGCTGTGTCCTCACTGCCCAGAGAGGACAGGCTGTGTCCTCACTGTGTCCTCACTGCCCAGAGAGGACAGACTGTGTCCTCACTGTGTCCTCACTGCCCAGAGAGGACAGACTGTGTCCTCACTGCCCAGAGAGGACAGGCTGTGTCCTCGCTGTCCAGAGAGGACAGGCTGTGTCCTCACTGTGTCCTCACTGCCCAGAGAGGACAGACTGTGTCCTCACTGTGTCCTCACTGCCCAGAGAGGACAGACTGTGTCCTCACTGTCCAGAGAGGACAGGCTGTGTCCTCACTGTCCAGAGAGGACAGGCTGTGTCCTCACTGTGTCCTCACTGCCCAGAGAGGACAGGCTGTGTCCTCACTGTGTCCTCACTGCCCAGAGAGGACAGACTGTGTCCTCACTGTCCAGAGAGGACAGGCTGTGTCCTCACTGTCCAGAGAGGACAGGCTGTGTCCTCACTGTGTCCTCACTGCCCAGAGAGGACAGGCTGTGTCCTCACTGTGTCCTCACTGCCCAAAGAGGACAGGCTGTGTCCTCACTGTGTCCTCACTGTCCAGGGAGGACAGGCTGTGTCCTCACTGTGTCCTCACTGCCCAAAGAGGACAGGCTGTGTCCTCACTGTGTCCTCACTGCCCAAAGAGGACAGGCTGTGTCCTCACTGTGTCCTCACTGTCCAGAGAGGACAGGCTGTGTCCTCACTGTGTCCTCACTGTGTCCTCACTGCCCAGAGAGGACAGGCTGTGTCCTCACTGTGTCCTCACTGCCCAGAGAGGACAGACTGTGTCCTCACTGCCCAGAGAGGACAGGCTGTGTCCTCACTGCCCAGAGAGGACAGACTGTGTCCTCACTGTGTCCTCACTGCCCAGAGAGGACAGACTGTGTCCTCACTGCCCAGAGAGGACAGGCTGTGTCCTCACTGCCCAGAGAGGACAGACTGTGTCCTCACTGTGTCCTCACTGCCCAGAGAGGACAGGCTGTGTCCTCACTGTGTCCTCACTGTGTCCTCACTGCCCAGAGAGGACAGGCTGTGTCCTCACTGTCCAGAGAGGACAGACTGTGTCCTCACTGCCCAGAGAGGACAGGCTGTGTCCTCACTGCCCAGAGAGGACAGACTGTGTCCTCACTGTGTCCTCACTGCCCAGAGAGGACAGGCTGTGTCCTCACTGTGTCCTCACTGTCCAGAGAGGACAGGCTGTGTCCTCACTGTGTCCTCACTGTGTCCTCACTGTGTCCTCACTGCCCAGAGAGGACAGGCTGTGTCCTCACTGTGTCCTCACTGCCCAGAGAGGACAGACTGTGTCCTCACTGCCCAGAGAGGACAGGCTGTGTCCTCACTGCCCAGAGAGGACAGACTGTGTCCTCACTGTGTCCTCACTGCCCAGAGAGGACAGACTGTGTCCTCACTGCCCAGAGAGGACAGGCTGTGTCCTCACTGCCCAGAGAGGACAGACTGTGTCCTCACTGTGTCCTCACTGCCCAGAGAGGACAGACTGTGTCCTCACTGTGTCCTCACTGCCCAGAGAGGACAGGCTGTGTCCTCACTGCCCAGAGAGGACAGGCTGTGTCCTCACTGCCCAGAGAGGACAGGCTGTGTCCTCACTGCCCAGAGAGGACAGACTGTGTCCTCACTGCCCAGAGAGGACAGGCTGTGTCCTCACTGCCCAGAGAGGACAGACTGTGTCCTCACTGCCCAGAGAGGACAGGCTGTGTCCTCACTGCCCAGAGAGGACAGACTGTGTCCTCACTGCCCAGAGAGGACAGGCTGTGTCCTCACTGCCTCACTGTAGTCAAGGAGTGGTGGAGACAGAGCTCCACTTCCTGACTGCATGTGAAAAATATGAACTCACTGTGTCCTCACTGCCCAGAGAGGACAGGCTGTGTCCTCACTGTGTCCTCACTGTGTCCTCACTGCCCAGAGAGGACAGGCTGTGTCCTCACTGTCCAGAGAGGACAGACTGTGTCCTCACTGCCCAGAGAGGACAGGCTGTGTCCTCACTGCCCAGAGAGGACAGACTGTGTCCTCACTGTGTCCTCACTGCCCAGAGAGGACAGGCTGTGTCCTCACTGTGTCCTCACTGTCCAGAGAGGACAGGCTGTGTCCTCACTGTGTCCTCACTGTGTCCTCACTGTGTCCTCACTGCCCAGAGAGGACAGGCTGTGTCCTCACTGTGTCCTCACTGCCCAGAGAGGACAGACTGTGTCCTCACTGCCCAGAGAGGACAGGCTGTGTCCTCACTGCCCAGAGAGGACAGACTGTGTCCTCACTGTGTCCTCACTGCCCAGAGAGGACAGACTGTGTCCTCACTGCCCAGAGAGGACAGGCTGTGTCCTCACTGCCCAGAGAGGACAGACTGTGTCCTCACTGTGTCCTCACTGCCCAGAGAGGACAGACTGTGTCCTCACTGTGTCCTCACTGCCCAGAGAGGACAGGCTGTGTCCTCACTGCCCAGAGAGGACAGGCTGTGTCCTCACTGCCCAGAGAGGACAGACTGTGTCCTCACTGCCCAGAGAGGACAGGCTGTGTCCTCACTGCCCAGAGAGGACAGACTGTGTCCTCACTGCCCAGAGAGGACAGGCTGTGTCCTCACTGCCCAGAGAGGACAGACTGTGTCCTCACTGCCCAGAGAGGACAGGCTGTGTCCTCACTGCCCAGAGAGGACAGACTGTGTCCTCACTGCCCAGAGAGGACAGGCTGTGTCCTCACTGCCTCACTGTAGTCAAGGAGTGGTGGAGACAGAGCTCCACTTCCTGACTGCATGTGAAAAATATGAACACATTAGAGAAGAATACTATACCCTAAATTCACAGAAATAACAAAAACAAGGATAGAGTTTGACTCTATCCAGGCAATCCCCTACTTATTAGGTGAAAAAGCAGAATGTTCCAGGTTGGCAGCAAAATATGTATCAGCCTGCCACAAAATGAGGGACAATGGGTGAACACTATAAGGCCGGCTTTAGACTGCAGTCACATAAAGTCAAATCCGATTCAAATCCGATTTTTTTCTCAAATACGATCTTTTGGCCCAGTCATTCACACTACCGTTTGCAAGTGACCAGATCCGATCTGTGCATTCAGACTGATTTTAACAACTCAACGCAAAGCCGCCCTGCATCGACATATCTGCTTTGGTTACCGTGGTAACCAACAACAATCTAACAAGGAGTTAGGAGTGCAGTAACAGCGCACACAGTAGGGAGGTGCTGACCACGGGAGACAAACTTTAAAATAGAAAGGAGAGGTCGCACAGCTCGTAGTCCCGATGCCAAAAATATTTTTTATTATACAATACATTGAGAAACAAGTACTGCCGTAGCAGACAACACGCAGCACTCCAGGTTAAAACAAAATCCTTCTAGGTTCAAAGCTCGAGATATAAGTTGATGTGAAGAAAATGCCATCACTCATTGTATGTCCTTTGCATGATTTTATTTACCTCTGACGACGAGAGTCATTATACAATACATTAAAAAGTATTTTTGGCATCGGGACTACGAGCTCTCCTTTCTGTTTTAACCAACAACTATCTTATAACGACATTGCAGATAGACCCGCGTGTAGCCGTTCTCCTCATATATCCTCATAAACGGCCTTGTTTCTGTACATTTAGAGAAGTTTAGAATATTGTACGGAATAACGGAGGCATCCTCCAGTGTGTCTCCTCCCCGAGGAGCACATTGTCATTTCACATCCTACCCGGTTTGCATTTAACCGCACCCCCCCCTTCGGAATTCCAATAACTTCTTCATATCGCGTCAAATAAGAACTGTGTTCCAAAAATAAACAAATGATCACAGTGGTTTGACTCAAATGGATATAAAGAATCAACCGACTGAGAGAAAACTCTAATGTTACTGCCGCCGAATTATTAACATTTTCGCTAGAAAGAGACTGTATCAAATATGAGTGACTGACTGTTGTAACGATACAGAGACACCTCCCCGACATATCGTTTTGACAGTTTATTTATTTTTGGACCACAATGCTTATATGAGACAATTTAAAATTAAACTTTTTCGACCCTGGACCAAGGGATGAGCGAGTGACGTCAGGACTTTGGTACAGATTTCACCGTCTGTCCGCTCCGCTGTAGTGCTGACATAATGAAGTGTGTGTTGCAATATTGTTTTCCTCTCTTTTCTGTCCTCTCGCTTGTTTTCTTTTGCTCTCGTGTGGTTGTTTTTCTCTCTCTCTTGTTTGTTTACTTAAATAAAAATACTGGCGCTCTGTAATGACGTCATGTTAGTAGCGCTCGGGTCGCGCTACGGGTGACGTTTGGACAGCTTGACATGTGACTCAGGTCACTTCATGTGGTCGTTGCATTCAGACTGATAGGCAATTCACACTGAGACGGACTGAATCCGTTTCATTGGAACCGTTTCCGAATACGGTTGCCTGGTCCCCGATGGCCATGATTCACATTGCCCGAGATTCAACAGCGCACCCGGGTACACTTGCATAACACACTTTAATCCTCCAGATGGCGCTGTGCTTGATGGCTGGCGCTCACGGACACTGACCATCAACTCTGCGACATTGTCTCAAATAAATCCAGACACACATTGCATTGCCTCTTTCGCTCTTTGCCGTTATACTACTTCACTGTCAGCCTGCCTGCTATTCACTGTGTCAGTCAGTTCTGTGCTCCAGTGTTGTGTTTGATATTAGTTTGCTATGGATTCTACTTTAGCATTATTATTATTTTGTTTTACTTTGGAAACTATGCTAAGCAAAGCCCAAGAGCCACGTGTAGTCCGCAGAATAAGATCAGCGCGTACTGCGGTGCTGCGCGTATACGCAGATTCAACAGGAGACGGGCGGCGTTGAGAAATGCGCTGGTGTTGCGTCGTTTTTTTGTTGACGCTTGGCTCGTCGACTAGAGATCATGTCACGTTCTAAAAAAAACAGTCCACTTCCTTCTTTAGGCACGCATGCCTTCACATTGGAATCGATCCGTATCTGAATACACTTCAACAGTCCAGAGACCCGCCCCTCATGCGGTCCCAGGGACGTTTGGGCGATCCGCTCCCGGGAACGGTACGCATCATTCACACTACCACAACATCTGCCAAGTGGTCCCGAGTGCGAACCCGGGACCATAGTGTGAATCGCCCCTGAGACAGATAAATCCTCAGATCGGATTTAAATCGGATTTGAAACCACCTCTGGATGTGACTCAAGTCACATTTGAAAAAATCGGATTCCATGTGACCTGTCTGCATTTAGACTTATTTAAGCAAATCGGATTTCTATCTTGAACAGATCTGATTCAGGCTAGATTTGGCTGCCAGTGTAAAGCAGGCCTAAGTCTACTACAATGAATAGATCAATGTCATTTTGCTAATGTTTTTCCTTGTCTTGTTTATATTATTTGTTCTGATTCTGAATATGTATAATTTATTATTTTGTTTCATGCACTGTATAACACTGACACCACGGCGCGTAAACAGCGCCTCAAACTGTGACTCCGCCCACCACCGGGGGAAGTTGTGATTTGCTCTCGTTCACTGCAATGCAATTTGCGGCATTTTCAAAACAATATTGAGCAGAGTAGCGATTATCAAACGTATTTGAAATGATAAAATGAAATGATTACTATATTTATCTTAGCACTTCAGCGGTGGTAATTTTAACGTGTCGGACCGCTGATTCGAACTGGCGACCTTCCGGTATCAAGACCGCTCCGCAATCCGTTCGGCCATCGCTGCCACTGCCACCAATGCCATACGTTGAAAGATCTGTTGCCCGTGGACAAGGCAAGCTACCTCCGCAAGTTAGATAGCATCGGCATAGATGTTTGTCCGTATGTGATTAAGGATTGGACCAAGTTGCATTGGCAGCCATAGCAAATTCTTACCCCAGGCTAAAACCGGATGTGACATATTTGGGCGTTCCTGTCTAGCGTGGTGTCAGTGTATAAGAATGCTTGTCATGCCAATAAAGTATATTTGAATTGAATTGAGAGAGAGAGAGAGAGAGAGAGAGAGAGAGAGAGAGAGGGTGGAGAGAGAGAGAGAGAGGGTCGAGAGAGAGGCCTCTCTCTCTCTCTCCCTCTCTCAGAGAGGGTGGAGAGAGAGAGAGAGAGAGAGAGAGAGAGAGAGAGAGAGAGAGAGAGAGGGTGGAGAGACAGAGAGAGAGGGTGGAGAGACAGAGAGAGAGGGTGGAGAGAGAGAGTGGAGAGAGAAAGAGAGAGCTCTCTCTCTCTCTCTCTCTTCCTCTCTCAGAGAGGGTGGAGAGAGAGAGAGAGAGAGAGAGAGAGAGAGAGAGGGTGGAGAGAGAGAGAGAGGGTGATGAGAGAGACAGAGACATAGACAACGCATTACTGAGAGAGAGAGAGTGAGAGAGAGAGAGAGAGAGAGGGTGGAGAGAGAGAGAGAGAGTGATGAGAGAGAGAGAGACAGAGACATAGACAACGCATTACTGAGAGAGAGAGAGTGAGAGAGAGAGAGAGAGGGTGGAGAGAGAGAGAGAGAGAGAGAGAGAGAGAGGGTGGAGAGAGAGAGAGAGAGACGGAGACAACACATTACTGAGAGAGAGAGAGAGAGAGAGAGAGAGAGAGAGAGAGAGGGTGGAGAGAGAGAGAGAGACGGAGACAACACATTACTGAGAGAGAGAGAGAGAGAGAGAGAGAGAGAGAGCGATAGAGAGACATAAACAATATACACAACCGGCTGCTATAGCTACACGCACGCGCACTGAGACAACAGACTGAGCAGTGTTTACAACTTCTGTTATGACGTGGAAACGTGCGCGCGCGTGTCAGTCTACACACACACACACACACACACGCGCGCGCGCGTATACTGTCTGAGACGAGAGACTGTAAAGTTTTGTTGTGACGTAGAAACGTGCGCGCGCGTGTCAGTCCATTTCATCATGTGTGTTTTACTGTGTTTCCTCCAACAGATTCCTCTCCTCTGTCGTTGGATCCAAACACAGCGGCCAGACTCCTCCTCCTGTCAGAGAACAACAGGAAGGTGACTCGGACAGCTGTAGACCAACGTTATGCAGCCCATCCTCGAAGATTCACCCATTGGCCTAATGTGTTGAGTAAAGAATGTATATCTGACCTCCGCTACTATGAAGTGGAATGGAGTGGAGAGAGGGTTGGTATAGCAGTCTGTCAGGATGACGTCAACAGAAAGGATAAGGATCTATCAGTCTTTGGAGCCACTCCTCAGTCATGGGTGTTATATTACTCTGATAGTAATAAACGCTACGTGTTCGGTCACAACAACATTCCGACTGAAGTGTCAGGACCTGTTCCCTCCACAGGGGGGGGCCACAGGGTGGGGGTGTATGTAGATCCCCCAGCAGGTGTGCTGTGTTACTATGATGTGTGTGGAAACACAATGAGTCTCCTTCACACAGAGAGGACGACCTTCACACGCCCCCTGTATGCAGGGTTATGTGTTGATGAAGCTACAGCAGAGGTCTGTAAGATCTGGTGAACATTAACCTGTTAAACCCTCTATACCAGGGGTTCTCAACCCGTGGGTCGCGACCCCTCGGGGGGGTCGCCAAATTATTTTAGGGGGTCCCCAAATTATTTTCCAAAAAACGATTTTTCAAAAATAGCAGACCTACAAGCTCATAGCGCGCCACTCGGTGGCGCGCTATGAGCTTGTAGATCTGCTATTTTTCAATAGCTAAATTATAACAATGCTTAAAACACCAAAAGGGGTTCCCGCCCAAAATGGGTTAAGGTTATTGTAGCAGTCAATTTATATTAGGGGTCGGGAGGGGGCGGGGCGGGGGTCCGGAGACATTGCCAAAGCATTTCCGGGGGTCCCCGGCCAAAAACGTTGAGAACCCCTGCTCTATACAGCTGACCGCCCCCCCCCCCCCTCCCCCTTCTCTACACCAAATCTCTTCACCAGCAATAACACCTTAATTCACTGAGGAAAACAGACTAAAAACTATATGATGACTAAAACTACGACTAAATTAAATATGTTGACATCAACAAATACAAACTAGACTAAAACGTCAGGGAGGCACTAGTGGAGATCAGAGAAGTCATTATGTTTAGCTGCAGTGCAACGCATTGTGAGCTTGTAGATCTGCTATTTTCAGAGTGCAGCCAAGTGTTAAATTAGGCATTAAGACGCCATGAAGGCAACGCCAGAATACATTTTAGTCGACTAAATCAGCTGTAGAATCAGTCTATTCAAATTATATTATAGTCGATACTTTTTGAATCAATGTGTTTATGAATACATAACTTCAATAGATTGTATTATAATCTATACTTAGTCAATACATTGTTGTCATCATAAACAGTAGATTAATAGTTGTATTGTCATAATTGCTTCTCATTATAAACACTATAATGTAACACTTATATTTTTATATTTTGTTCTGCAAGTAAATCACTGCTGATGTTCTGTGTGATTGTCCGTTGTCACCACAAGGTGGCAGCAAAGCCTACATGTTGTCTATTCTGTCCACACGCTGTATTGATTAGGAGAGATACTGTATCAGGCAAGATGAATACAAATAAAGATTACTCTACATTCTCTAATTGTGTACATTTATTGTGAATTAACTTATTGTGAATTAACTAGTTGCAGATGTTTAACCATAATTTTACTCTTTGAGAGTCAGATTAACCAAATGGACCCCTAATTCTCAGAGTGATTAACATTAACCAAATGGACCCCTAATTCTCAGAGTGATTAACATTAACCAAATGGACCCCTAATTCTCAGAGTGAGTAACATTAACCAAATGGACCCCTAATTCTCAGAGTGAGTAACATTAACCAAATGGACCCATATACTTCTCAGAGTGCCACCACTGACGATGGGCATCAATAAGTACATTTAGTACAAAAATAGGTCTAAATATATATATATATATATATATATTTAGGTTTTATTTGTGTGTATTGCAGCCCTATAGTTAAATTTTTCCTCCCAAATGTTATAAAATCCTTTACAAGGACAGATCAGGGAGAAATGAAGAGTTTAGAGTGCAAGAAATAAATGTAACGTTCAGAATTCTTGGTAGAGCCAACAACAACACAGCCAACAACACCACCAACGCAAAATGCATGCTTATCAACAACAGATAAATATCACCTATACTAGTATACTCCTTATCGGTTAATGTCAGTTTTATTTAGCCGATAGATACCGATATTGACCGATAACGGCAAATATCAGCCAATACCGATTATGTGGCCGATACACCGCTACCATTAATCCAGGTGGTCATGGGACCCTAAACGCAATTAGGGGTGTAACGATTAGGGATGGCGCTCGATAACAGATACCTGAAAAAATCCGAGCTTATCGAGTACCTGGCATCGATAACCTTTGGGCTTATCGAGTACCCGGTATCGATAAGCTTTGGGCTTATCGAGTACCCGGTATCGATAAGATTTGGGCTTATCGAGCCTGTTATGGAGCATAGCGGTCCATGCCGTCATGTTTAAACAATCAAGAGGAGATCAATAACGCTTTCACACATATTTTAATGTATGTGCTAAATAGTCACTGTTATAAGTGCTGTTTGTCAGCTTCCAAACAATTGTTGACAAACTCACTGATGCACCCCTTCTGTGGTTGTAGGCGTACGCAGGCATAAAGAAGTCCAATGTGCACAGGCAGAAATCATTTTGCTTTGCTTTAATAGAAAATAAAGTGCATATATGACATTCTTTCTGTTCTCTTGGCTCACATTCTTTCTGTTCTCTGTGCTACTGGTAAAAACCGTGTTTCCACGTAGGTGCATAATTTCCCCCCCCACACCTGTCCATAATTAAAGCCTAGGCCTGGGAGGCGTGCCCGTCTGTGCCCAAACAATAATTCAATTAGCCAACAATCAACATATTAAGGCTAAATAATAACAGAAATAATAATCAGAAAATACAACTGGCTTCTACATTCCGGCCCCTAATTGTGCATAATATATAAACACAATTACAAAATACATTTTTAAAGAAGCCTTTACACAAAATAAACATTGGGTGTGTGGTATGTGTCATGTCATTAATGTTGACTGAATCTTGTTGTCACTGCAAAATAAATAAATAAAGAGAAAGACTAGAGAAAAGAAAAATCAAAGTTATTAGTCTTCAGTCTGTTCTCTCTGGTGCCCTCAATAGCAAATTATGGAGCTTGTTGACTGACAGGCCCTTCCAGTGTACTGGTCTTCTGGAGAAGGCTTGACATAGCCCTCAAGCCACCACAGAAAGTGAGACAAGTCTGTGTCCCTTTCCTGTGTCACAACTACAGCGCAGCCTTGCTTGCTTCCTGGGAAGTCAATGAGAAAAGATGTGTATTCTTTTTTAAACTCTCTCTTCACGGCGACGCGTTGTTTCAACATGTCAGCCTGCTCCTCTGAAGTCCTCCTCCATGAAGTCGTGCTGCCCGACCCTGTCTTGTTTAGAGTAGGCGCCCGACCCAAGCACTAACCATACCAGGAGTCCAAGACAGTCACTAGTCCGTCACCCGACCCAAGCACTAACCATACCAGGAGTCCAAGACAGTCACTAGTCCGTCACCCGACCCAAGCACTAACCATACCAGGAGTCCAAGACAGTCACTAGTCCGTCACCCGACCCAAGCACTAACCATACCAGGAGTCCAAGACAGTCACTAGTCCGTCACCCGACCCAAGCACTAACCATACCAGGAGTCCAAGACAGTCACTAGTCCGTCACCCGACCCAAGCACTAACCATACCAGGAGTCCAAGACAGTCACTAGTCCGTCACCCGACCCAAGCACTAACCTGGCGCTGACCGCACGCGGACGCCACGGGGGATTTGTAACCGGCAACGCATGTCGGGAGCGACGGTGTTGACAGACTAATGACTGTCTGAGTTTTGCTTCTTTACACTCTGATCAGTTAGTCCAGGCCCAGGGAAGCAGGGATGTGTTTAGACTCGTATGAGGAAGTCCAGGCCCAGGGAAGCAGGGATGTGTTTAGACTCGTATGAGGAAGTCCAGGCCCAGGGAAGCAGGGATGTGTTTAGACTCGTATGAGGAAGTCCAGGCCCAGGGAAGCGGGGATGTATTTAGACTCGTATGAGGAAGTCCAGGCCCAGGGAAGCAGGGATGTGTTTAGACTCGTATGAGGAAGTCCAGGCCCAGGGAAGCAGGGATGTGTTTAGACTCGTATGAGGAAGTCCAGGCCCAGGGAAGCAGGGATGTATTTAGACTCGTATGAGGAAGTCCAGGCCCAGGGAAGCAGGGATGTGTTTAGACTCGTATGAGGAAGTCCAGGCCCAGGGAAGCAGGGATGTGTTTAGACTCGTATGAGGAAGTCCAGGCCCAGGGAAGCAGGGATGTATTTAGACTCGTATGAGGAAGTCCAGGCCCAGGGAAGCGGGGATGTATTTAGACTCGTATGAGGAAGTCCAGGCCCAGGGAAGCAGGGATGTATTTAGACTCGTATGAGGAAGTCCAGGCCCAGGGAAGCGGGGATGTGTTTAGACTCGTATGAGGAAGTCCAGGCCCAGGGAAGCGGGGATGTGTTTAGACTCGTATGAGGAAGACCAGGCCCAGGGAAGCAGGGATGTATTTAGACTCGTATGAGGAAGTCCAGGCCCAGGGAAGCGGGGATGTGTTTAGACTCGTATGAGGAAGTCCAGGCCCAGGGAAGCGGGGATGTGCAGCGTGTCGAGGCTCAGGGCCGACGGTGTGTAGGGGAACAGGACGGGGAACGTGTGTTTGGTGTCCATCAGGAGCTGAGGAGGGTCGTTACGGTCCTGGAGGCGATTCTGTGGGCACGCACGCACGCACGCACAGACACAGACACAGACACACACACACACACACACACACAAAAGGTGTTGCTGTTTGGACGGACTCGCAGTGAAGGGAATAAAAAAGGTGAATGAAATCAAGCTTCATTTGTATTCACGCAGGACTCGACACGTCGTCACGCAGCACGTTTTCCTTCAAAGGAAGACATTTAAATTAGATTTTATGGACTTTTGATATAAGTCTGGCTGGGAGCGTCGCTCCACAGGCTGGGAGCGTCGCTCCACAGGCTGGGAGCGTCGCTCCACAGGCTGGGAGCACCGCTCCACAGGCTGAGAGCGTCGCTCCACAGGCTGGGAGCGTCGCTCCACAGGCTGAGAGCGTCGCTCCACAGGCTGAGAGCGCCACTCCACAGGCTGGGAGCGTCGCTCCACAGGCTGAGAGCGTCGCTCCACAGGCTGGGAGCACCATCGCTCCACAGGCTGGGAGCACCATCGCTCCACAGGCTGGGAGCGTCGCTCCACAGGCTGGGAGCGTCGCTCCACAGGCTGGGAGCACCATCGCTCCACAGGCTGGGAGCACCGCTCCACAGGCTGGGAGCACCATCGCTCCACAGGCTGGGAGCACCGCTCCACAGGCTGGGAGCATCGCTCCACAGGCTGGGAGCACCGCTCCACAGGCTGGGAGCGTCGCTCCACAGGCTGGGAGCGTCGCTCCACAGGCTGGGAGCACCATCGCTCCACAGGCTGGGAGCACCATCGCTCCACAGGCTGGGAGCGTCGCTCCACAGGCTGGGAGCGTCGCTCCACAGGCTGGGAGCATCGCTCCACAGGCTGGGAGCACCATCGCTCCACAGGCTGGGAGCATCGCTCCACAGGCTGGGAGCACCATCGCTCCACAGGCTGGGAGCACCATCGCTCCACAGGCTGGGAGCACCATCGCTCCACAGGCTGGGAGCACCATCGCTCCACAGGCTGGGAGCACCATCGCTCCACAGGCTGGGAGCACCATCGCTCCACAGGCTGGGAGCGTCGCTCCACAGGCTGGGAGCGTCGCTCCACAGGCTGGGAGCACCATCGCTCCACAGGCTGGGAGCGTCGCTCCACAGGCTGGGAGCACCATCGCTCCACAGGCTGGGAGCGTCGCTCCACAGGCTGGGAGCACCATCGCTCCACAGGCTGGGAGCGTCGCTCCACAGGCTGGGAGCACCATCGCTCCACAGGCTGGGAGCGTCGCTCCACAGGCTGGGAGCGTCGCTCCACAGGCTGGGAGCACCATCGCTCCACAGGCTGGGAGCACCATCGCTCCACAGGCTGGGAGCGTCGCTCCACAGGCTGGGAGCACCATCGCTCCACAGGCTGGGAGCGTCGCTCCACAGGCTGGGAGCGTCGCTCCACAGGCTGGGAGCGTCGCTCCACAGGCTGGGAGCGTTTTATCACGTTTTATTACATGGCTTGGTTGAATGCTTGATTCTGATTGGTCAATCGCTTAATTCAGCGGTGAGTTATCTCATGATAATGACCGCTCCGCTGTATAATGACCGCTGCCTAATCAAACCCTCTGAGCACCACCAGCTGCGCGGCTGCGCCCGCTTGATTTACTGCCGTTTCCAACATAACAGCCATGTAAACACACACACTACTGACACACAATGTAATTTACAGCTAAACATTGCTCTTAAAAATGTTTTTGAAAACATTTGAGCGAGAAATAGACGAAGCAGCTGGACCCGAAAATGGATTCTATTTGATCAACTCACTTCCTTGTTTTCCGACAGTGCTTCAGCCCTGCAGCTGGGCAGACTCAGCCAGCGCGAAGTTATGGAATACTTTTTTTGTTGTGTTTTGGATCAATGGATTAATTTATGTTAGTTAGCCATGTAATAAGCGGGATAATATCTGGCTAGGTGGTCATTGTCGGGATATAATTCACCTTCAGGGAGTGTAACCACCTCGGCTTCGCCTCGGTGGTTAAACTCCCTGTCGGTGAATTATCTCCCGACAATGACCACCTAGCCAGATATTATCCCTTACTTATCGCGCGTAACACTTTCTTTGAATAACCAAATATCCGTAATCACATGTTACTATGAAAAAATTCCGTGTGTGTTTTCATCACTGGTTGTTGTTGTCTCGTTCGGCGGTGGAAAAAGTGGACACCTCACCCCCCGAACCCACCTCACCCCTGCCCACCTATCCCCCCGAACCCACCTCACCCCTGCCCACTTTGACAGGCTGGAATGGCTTAGGGTCGACGACAGAGTACAGCATCTTGCAATGGGTCTGGTCCACAAGATTCGATACACCACCAAGATACCCATGTACCTGTCTAGATACTTCCTTAATGTTAACGAAGTCCACAACCACAACACCAGAGGGAGTGCAACGAACCATGTTCAACCCAGATTCGACACAAACAAGGGACTAAATTATTTTCGCTCCTATGCCACCAAAATGTGGAACGCCTTACCAACAGTCATTAAGACATGCGCATCCCTTGACTCCTTCAAAACCGCTCTCAAAGGGCACCTACGGATGGCTGCAATTCGAAACTGGCCCCCGTAAAATCTGAACCCCCCCCCCACCCCTTTTTCCCCTCACTGTATATGTTTTCCCTTTTTACCTCCTTTATGATGTATTCCTGTTGTTCTTTGACTATATAGAAGTGTCTATTTGTACGTCTCTAAATGTTTTGATGAATTGAACAAGGTGGACCCTCTTGTAAACAAGTGTAATGCTTTATGGTGTCGTCCACTCACAGTTAACAGTCTTTGTATTGAGTTTGTGCTTGAAATGTACTGTAATTCTGCAAACTGTTAATAAATATTTCAATCAATCAATCAAAAAAAGCTGCTGGTCCCAAAGCAGCATCCAGCCGAGTCACGGCCAACAGCGACACCTGCTGCTGGGCACCGAGTTGACACACATAACCAAATGACAGCTGAGCTGAGACCTGAGCTATAGTGTGGTGGGGCGAGTTACGCCCGAGCGAACACACACTAGTTATCGCCAGTTTATATTTGTGGGCTCGCCCCACCGAGCACACACTAGTGCTCCATTTTGAAAATTGGCTGCCATGGTCACAGGACAAATCTAAATAGTACCACTGTATTCCTCATCCTTTAAAATGTAGGATTAGTCACCAGAATGAAGATCCTATAGGTGGTCTAGAATCTGAATTTATAAAATAACAGCAGCTGGTGGCCATTTTGGGAAATGGCTGCCATGGTCACCATGGGACAAATCTGTGATGGCCTTATAGCCAAATATGTTCCTTATGGCATGCTCCAACTGTGTGCCGAATTTCATACATTTATCATAAAGTGTACGATTCCATCAAAGATCTGCCTGTAGCGCCTCCGGTAATTGTAATTGGCTAGCAACATTTGTGGAAGGGACCTATGTAAGCGATTGCGGCAACCACACTTTGCAATTTTTCAAAATTGCGACTTTTCTAGTTAACATTGATTTTATAATATAAACTAGGCGTCCCAGAGATAGAAATGCCATTAAATGGGGTGCCGTAGACTAATGCATGTCAAACTGGGGGTCCTTGAAATGAAACGGGTTGAGAATCACTGCTAGAGCCGTAACAATCTTCTCTTATGGGGGACCCTGGTGTATCTTTTCAAATGGGGGTCTGTGGGCTAATTAGTGTCAATGTGGGGGTCCCTGACATGAAAACATGTGGGAACCCCTGCTAGTGTACATCCAGAGCACGTACCACTGGGAACCCCTGCTAGTGTACATCCAGAGCACGTACCATTGGGAACCCCTGCTAGTGTACATCCAGAGCACGTACCACTGGGAACCCCTGCTAGTGTACATCCAGAGCACGTACCACTCATTGGGAACCCCTGCTAGTGTACATCCAGAGCACGTACCACTATGGGAACCCCTGCTAGTGTACATCCAGAGCACGTACCACTCATTGGGAACCCCTGCTAGTGTACATCCAGAGCACGTACCACTATGGGAACCCCTGCTAGTGTACATCCAGAGCACGTACCACTCATTGGGAACCCCTGCTAGTGTACATCCAGAGCACGTACCACTCATTCATACAAGCACAGTTCATCTTTCTATCAAGGGAACAGATGTCTATTAAACAAAGATGATGGTTGTACAGGGAGGTTTGACACCTAACATCTATTGGCACATCAGAGCAGGGAGGTTTGACACCCCACATCCCTACTAACATCTATTGGCACATCAGAGCAGGGAGGTTTGACACCCCACATCCCTACTAACATCTATTGGCACATCAGAGCAGGGAGGTTTGACACCCCACATCCCTACTAACATCTATTGGCACATCAGAGCAGGGAGGTTTGACACCCCACATCCCTACTAACATCTATTGGCACATCAGAGCAGGGAGGTTTGACACCCCACATCCCTACTAACATCTATTGGCACATCAGAGCAGGGAGGTTTGACACCCCACATCCCTACTAACATCTATTGGCACATCAGAGCAGGGAGGTTTGACACCCCACATCCCTACTAACATCTATTGGCACATCAGAGCAGGGAGGTTTGACACCCCACATCCCTACTAACATCTATTGGCACATCAGAGCAGGGAGGTTTGACACCCCACATCCCTACTAACATCTATTGGCACATCAGAGCAGGGAGGTTTGACACCCCACATCCCTACTAACATCTATTGGCACATCAGAGCAGGGAGGTTTGACACCCCACATCCCTACTAACATCTATTGGCACATCAGAGCAGGGAGGTTTGACACCCCACATCCCTACTAACATCTATTGGCACATCAGAGCAGGGAGGTTTGACACCCCACATCCCTACTAACATCTATTGGCACATCAGAGCAGGGAGGTTTGACACCCCACATCCCTACTAACATCTATTGGCACATCAGAGCAGGGAGGTTTGACACCCCACATCCCTACTAACATCTATTGGCACATCAGAGCAGGGAGGTTTGACACCCCACATCCCTACTAACATCTATTGGCACATCAGAGCAGGGAGGTTTGACACCCCACATCCCTACTAACATCTATTGGCACATCAGAGCAGGGAGGTTTGACACCCCACATCCCTACTAACATCTATTGGCACATCAGAGCAGGGAGGTTTGACACCCCACATCCCTACTAACATCTATTGGCACATCAGAGCAGGGAGGTTTGACACCCCACATCCCTACTAACATCTATTGGCACATCAGAGCAGGGAGGTTTGACACCCCACATCCCTACTAACATCTATTGGCACATCAGAGCAGGGAGGTTTGACACCCCACATCCCTACTAACATCTATTGGCACATCAGAGCAGGGAGGTTTGACACCCCACATCCCTACTAACATCTATTGGCACATCAGAGCAGGGAGGTTTGACACCCCACATCCCTACTAACATCTATTGGCACATCAGAGCAGGGAGGTTTGACACCCCACATCCCTACTAACATCTATTGGCACATCAGAGCAGGGAGGTTTGACACCCCACATCCCTACTAACATCTATTGGCACATCAGAGCAGGGAGGTTTGACACCCCACATCCCTACTAACATCTATTGGCACATCAGAGCAGGGAGGTTTGACACCCCACATCCCTACTAACATCTATTGGCACATCAGAGCAGGGAGGTTTGACACCCCACATCCCTACTAACATCTATTGGCACATCAGAGCAGGGAGGTTTGACACCCCACATCCCTACTAACATCTATTGGCACATCAGAGCAGGGAGGTTTGACACCCCACATCCCTACTAACATCTATTGGCACATCAGAGCAGGGAGGTTTGACACCCCACATCCCTACTAACATCTATTGGCACATCAGAGCAGGGAGGTTTGACACCCCACATCCCTACTAACATCTATTGGCACATCAGAGCAGGGAGGTTTGACACCCCACATCCCTACTAACATCTATTGGCACATCAGAGCAGGGAGGTTTGACACCCCACATCCCTACTAACATCTATTGGCACATCAGAGCAGGGAGGTTTGACACCCCACATCCCTACTAACATCTATTGGCACATCAGAGCAGGGAGGTTTGACACCCCACATCCCTACTAACATCTATTGGCACATCAGAGCAGGGAGGTTTGACACCCCACATCCCTACTAACATCTATTGGCACATCAGAGCAGGGAGGTTTGACACCCCACATCCCTACTAACATCTATTGGCACATCAGAGCAGGGAGGTTTGACACCCCACATCCCTACTAACATCTATTGGCACATCAGAGCAGGGAGGTTTGACACCCCACATCCCTACTAACATCTATTGGCACATCAGAGCAGGGAGGTTTGACACCCCACATCCCTACTAACATCTATTGGCACATCAGAGCAGGGAGGTTTGACACCCCACATCCCTACTAACATCTATTGGCACATCAGAGCAGGGAGGTTTGACACCCCACATCCCTACTAACATCTATTGGCACATCAGAGCAGGGAGGTTTGACACCCCACATCCCTACTAACATCTATTGGCACATCAGAGCAGGGAGGTTTGACACCCCACATCCCTACTAACATCTATTGGCACATCAGAGCAGGGAGGTTTGACACCCCACATCCCTACTAACATCTATTGGCACATCAGAGCAGGGAGGTTTGACACCCCACATCCCTACTAACATCTATTGGCACATCAGAGCAGGGAGGTTTGACACCCCACATCCCTACTAACATCTATTGGCACATCAGAGCAGGGAGGTTTGACACCCCACATCCCTACTAACATCTATTGGCACATCAGAGCAGGGAGGTTTGACACCCCACATCCCTACTAACATCTATTGGCACATCAGAGCAGGGAGGTTTGACACCCCACATCCCTACTAACATCTATTGGCACATCAGAGCAGGGAGGTTTGACACCCCACATCCCTACTAACATCTATTGGCACATCAGAGCAGGGAGGTTTGACACCCCACATCCCTACTAACATCTATTGGCACATCAGAGCAGGGAGGTTTGACACCCCACATCCCTACTAACATCTATTGGCACATCAGAGCAGGGAGGTTTGACACCCCACATCCCTACTAACATCTATTGGCACATCAGAGCAGGGAGGTTTGACACCCCACATCCCTACTAACATCTATTGGCACATCAGAGCAGGGAGGTTTGACACCCCACATCCCTACTAACATCTATTGGCACATCAGAGCAGGGAGGTTTGACACCCCACATCCCTACTAACATCTATTGGCACATCAGAGCAGGGAGGTTTGACACCCCACATCCCTACTAACATCTATTGGCACATCAGAGCAGGGAGGTTTGACACCCCACATCCCTACTAACATCTATTGGCACATCAGAGCAGGGAGGTTTGACACCCCACATCCCTACTAACATCTATTGGCACATCAGAGCAGGGAGGTTTGACACCCCACATCCCTACTAACATCTATTGGCACATCAGAGCAGGGAGGTTTGACACCCCACATCCCTACTAACATCTATTGGCACATCAGAGCAGGGAGGTTTGACACCCCACATCCCTACTAACATCTATTGGCACATCAGAGCAGGGAGGTTTGACACCCCACATCCCTACTAACATCTATTGGCACATCAGAGCAGGGAGGTTTGACACCCCACATCCCTACTAACATCTATTGGCACATCAGAGCAGGGAGGTTTGACACCCCACATCCCTACTAACATCTATTGGCACATCAGAGCAGGGAGGTTTGACACCCCACATCCCTACTAACATCTATTGGCACATCAGAGCAGGGAGGTTTGACACCCCACATCCCTACTAACATCTATTGGCACATCAGAGCAGGGAGGTTTGACACCCCACATCCCTACTAACATCTATTGGCACATCAGAGCAGGGAGGTTTGACACCCCACATCCCTACTAACATCTATTGGCACATCAGAGCAGGGAGGTTTGACACCCCACATCCCTACTAACATCTATTGGCACATCAGAGCAGGGAGGTTTGACACCCCACATCCCTACTAACATCTATTGGCACATCAGAGCAGGGAGGTTTGACACCCCACATCCCTACTAACATCTATTGGCACATCAGAGCAGGGAGGTTTGACACCCCACATCCCTACTAACATCTATTGGCACATCAGAGCAGGGAGGTTTGACACCCCACATCCCTACTAACATCTATTGGCACATCAGAGCAGGGAGGTTTGACACCCCACATCCCTACTAACATCTATTGGCACATCAGAGCAGGGAGGTTTGACACCCCACATCCCTACTAACATCTATTGGCACATCAGAGCAGGGAGGTTTGACACCCCACATCCCTACTAACATCTATTGGCACATCAGAGCAGGGAGGTTTGACACCCCACATCCCTACTAACATCTATTGGCACATCAGAGCAGGGAGGTTTGACACCCCACATCCCTACTAACATCTATTGGCACATCAGAGCAGGGAGGTTTGACACCCCACATCCCTACTAACATCTATTGGCACATCAGAGCAGGGAGGTTTGACACCCCACATCCCTACTAACATCTATTGGCACATCAGAGCAGGGAGGTTTGACACCCCACATCCCTACTAACATCTATTGGCACATCAGAGCAGGGAGGTTTGACACCCCACATCCCTACTAACATCTATTGGCACATCAGAGCAGGGAGGTTTGACACCCCACATCCCTACTAACATCTATTGGCACATCAGAGCAGGGAGGTTTGACACCCCACATCCCTACTAACATCTATTGGCACATCAGAGCAGGGAGGTTTGACACCCCACATCCCTACTAACATCTATTGGCACATCAGAGCAGGGAGGTTTGACACCCCACATCCCTACTAACATCTATTGGCACATCAGAGCAGGGAGGTTTGACACCCCACATCCCTACTAACATCTATTGGCACATCAGAGCAGGGAGGTTTGACACCCCACATCCCTACTAACATCTATTGGCACATCAGAGCAGGGAGGTTTGACACCCCACATCCCTACTAACATCTATTGGCACATCAGAGCAGGGAGGTTTGACACCCCACATCCCTACTAACATCTATTGGCACATCAGAGCAGGGAGGTTTGACACCCCACATCCCTACTAACATCTATTGGCACATCAGAGCAGGGAGGTTTGACACCCCACATCCCTACTAACATCTATTGGCACATCAGAGCAGGGAGGTTTGACACCCCACATCCCTACTAACATCTATTGGCACATCAGAGCAGGGAGGTTTGACACCCCACATCCCTACTAACATCTATTGGCACATCAGAGCAGGGAGGTTTGACACCCCACATCCCTACTAACATCTATTGGCACATCAGAGCAGGGAGGTTTGACACCCCACATCCCTACTAACATCTATTGGCACATCAGAGCAGGGAGGTTTGACACCCCACATCCCTACTAACATCTATTGGCACATCAGAGCAGGGAGGTTTGACACCCCACATCCCTACTAACATCTATTGGCACATCAGAGCAGGGAGGTTTGACACCCCACATCCCTACTAACATCTATTGGCACATCAGAGCAGGGAGGTTTGACACCCCACATCCCTACTAACATCTATTGGCACATCAGAGCAGGGAGGTTTGACACCCCACATCCCTACTAACATCTATTGGCACATCAGAGCAGGGAGGTTTGACACCCCACATCCCTACTAACATCTATTGGCACATCAGAGCAGGGAGGTTTGACACCCCACATCCCTACTAACATCTATTGGCACATCAGAGCAGGGAGGTTTGACACCCCACATCCCTACTAACATCTATTGGCACATCAGAGCCAGTGCAGTAGATTCAATTAATCTTCACAGACAGTTAGTTGGATAGCATAGCATTAAAGGCTTCAGGACATCGATTTTCATTTATTGTATTTTTTGCTGCTGGCATCTGTTGGCAAATCCCATTGACATATATGGGATTTGCAGGCTGTGACATCACAAACAGCAGGAAAATCAGAGCACTTGTTTGAGCCAGAAAACCCCCAGACTACAGAACATTTACAGAATATTAAAGGTTCAGGTGTTTTGGGTGCAATTGAGCTCAGATAACCTACAAAAAAAATCACACCCTTGTGAAGTGAGGAGCGCACCCTGGGGACCCCCACACAGACATACAGACACAGAGACAGACATACAGACACAGAGACAGACACAGGAGCGGATGGACATAGCTCCGTAATGGAGCGGAGGCAAAGCTCAAAAAGAAAGATTACAATTTTGTCACAATCCCTTTAAGAGAAATCACGTTCAATATACTCCTCCCCATAGCCATTTAACTTCGTTATCCTCCTCCTCCTCAGAATCTTCAGGATCCGGCTCATAATAATCAAATTCACTGTCAGTGTCAACATAATAACGATTATCATCAGTGTCAGACATGTTTGAATCTTCATCATCAGAAGAATCATCAGAGCTTTCATCATCGTCATCAGCCACGGGTACGTGGTCCTTCCTCAGCCTGAGAGTGACACAGTGGAATTCACCACCATCACCAGACTCCATGCTCTCCCACCTGTTGGTCTCCTCACAGTAGCGCGCCATGCTCTTCACATTTCTGCATGGAAAGAGACACCAGACAATAAGAGAAGGATCAACACTTCCCCCAGAGAGACACCAGACAATAAGAGAAGAATCAACACTTCCCCCAGAGAGACACCAGACAATAAGAGAAGGATCAACACTTCCCCCAGAGAGACACCAGACAATAAGAGAAGGATCAACACTTCCCCCAGAGAGACACCAGACAATAAGAGAAGAATCAACACTTCCCCCAGAGAGACACCAGACAATAAGAGAAGGATCAACACTTCCCCCAGAGAGACACCAGACAATAAGAGAAGGATCAACACTTCCCCCAGAGAGACACCAGACAATAAGAGAAGAATCAACACTTCCCCCAGAGAGACACCAGACAATAAGAGAAGGATCAACACTTCCCCCAGAGAGACACCAGACAATAAGAGAAGGATCAACACTTCCCCCATGCAGGGGAAAGAGACACCAGACAATAAGAGAAGGATCAACACTTCCCCCAGAGAGACACCAGACAATAAGAGAAGGATCAACACTTCCCCCATGCAGGGGAAAGAGACACCAGACAATAAGAGAAGGATCAACACTTCCCCCATGCAGGGGAAAGAGACACCAGACAATAAGAGAAGGATCAACACTTCCCCCAGAGAGACACCAGACAATAAGAGAAGGATCAACACTTCCCCCATGCAGGGGAAAGAGACACCAGACAATAAGAGAAGGATCAACACTTCCCCCATGCAGGGGAAAGAGACACCAGACAATAAGAGAAGGATCAACACTTCCCCCATGCAGGGGAAAGAGACACCAGACAATAAGAGAAGGATCAACACTTCCCCCATGCAGGGGAAAGAGACACCAGACAATAAGAGAAGGATCAACACTTCCCCCATGCAGGGGAAAGAGACACCAGACAATAAGAGAAGGATCAACACTTCCCCCATGTGGACTGGGATGTGCAGAGAGTGTTAGAGAGGGGCAGGGGCTGAAATCCCGTAAGAGGAGCACTTTTAGACAAAAATAGTGAAAATTGCAGATCTACAAGCTCACAACGCGTCGCAGTGCGTCGCATTTTATAATAGTAAATCTGTAGATCTACTAATTCCAGGGCGCAACCCAGCACTCTTTATCTACTGGAGATGCGGTGTGTAACGACATGGATTTCTAAACAAATTAGTTCAACGCAAAAAATCTGCGTTCCAAGTTCAAGAGACTTCGGGAAAAAAGCAATTCCCCCGAATGCTGCCTTCCGGCATGGCATGGACAGGAGTTGCGTTTGCATTTCTTCCACCATGTAGTGAACGCTGCATTCGTGGTCTGGAGAGGGCAGTTGTTTTACAGACGGGTAAAAGGGCAGGGGCTGAAGCCCCCATTGATTGTCTATCTGTGCACGTTCCTGTTGGTGGTGAACAGTGTCTCACCTATCTTCCTGATCCAGTCCTCCTAGAGCGTAGATCTTTCCATCCACCACAGCCAGGCTATGCCGGTAGCGTAGCGTGTGACGTAAGGGGTCACACATGGTCCAACGGTTGGTCTCTGGGTTGAAGCACGCCATGAAGCAACCATGGTCTACAAACGACTCCAATGTGGGCGCCCAACCTGCAGTGAAGTTGAAGTGAGTCTATTATGGCAGTGGTTCTCCAACTTGTTCATGTCAAGGACCCCTAAATCGACATTTATCAGCCCGCGGACCCCCATTGAAAGAGATATCTGGCACATTAATCTACGGACCCCCATTTAATGGCATTTCTATCAATTTATATTGTAAAATCAATGTTAGACCCATAAGGGTCCATTTGGTTCCAAACTATCAATTAGCTGGGGACCCCCTGGAAATCCATCAAGGACCCCTAGCCCTAGGGGTCCCCGGACCCCTAGCCCTAGGGGTCCCCGGACCCCTAGCCCTAGGGGTCCCCGGACCCCTAGCCCTAGGGGTCCCCGGACCCCACTTTGGGAACCACTGTATTATGGAACTAAGGTCAGTATTGTGGAAAGTAGCTAAATAAATGTACTCAAGTAGCTTACTGTACTTAATTAATTAAGTTATGTGGGCGGGTTCACTGTGGTGGGTGTGTGTCATAAAGTAATAAAAAGATAGAGACCGAACCGGAGTGTTAGCCCCCCTCCCCCCTCCGCTATTAATTTCAATAGAAGTTGCTCAGTGGCGTTTTGAAGCACCCGGAAGACTGCCGGAAGTACAATTATAACTCAATGGCTCGAGCGAGCGGAAGTTTAGCCTAGCCTA
Source organism: Electrona antarctica (assembly GCF_951216825.1). NCBI lineage: Eukaryota > Metazoa > Chordata > Actinopteri > Myctophiformes > Myctophidae > Electrona > Electrona antarctica. Next base: position 50,361,851 of record NC_136794.1, read on the forward strand.
GCCCCGGACTTCAAATTTGATGTCCGGGGTTTACGCACGTGACGTCATGAACGTCCGTCCACCTCCTGTGCTGCAATTCCACATTTCGCCAGTAGGTAGTGGCATCTTCAACGTCGGATAGCTTTACTGGGGGCTTGGTTACGTGGGCGGGTTCACTGTGGGGGGGGGGGGAGTGTCATGATGATTGACAGGCAGTGACATAAGAGACACACACAGGTGCAACAGGCCAGGTAATGGTTTGGAAGGTATGGGGCACTGAAGAGATCACAAGTTTTTTTACCGTTTTATATTGTTTTGCATATTAAGTAAAACTTGCTGTAATTCATCTGTTCATCAACCCCAGCCAACAGCAGTTCATGCCTGGACATTATAATTTGTCGAATGCATCAAAAACTGTTTCTATATACATGCATGTGCCGCCGAGTGGCAGCGGTTGTTTGAGCTTGCCACTACACTGTACTTAATTACTTGGCCGTTTCCATAAAAAAAAAAGAAAAACTGTTTTACTTCTGCTCCACTACATCTCAGAGGAAAATAGTTTTATATTTTACCCGATTACAACTATTTGGTTTTATTTGATGTTTATTTGATGTTGCTTTGCTTTACTTAGATTTTAAGACCAGATATGTTACCTGTAACAGATCTTTAAGACCAGGTATGTTACCTGTAACAGATCTTTAAGACCAGGTATGTTACCTGTAACAGATCTATAAGACCAGGTATGTTACCTGTAACAGATCTTTAAGACCAGGTATGTTACCTGTAACAGATCTATAAGACCAGGTATGTTACCTGTAACAGATCTTTAAGACCAGGTATGTTACCTGTAACAGATCTATAAGACCAGGTATGTTACCTGTAACAGATCTATAAGACCAGGTATGTTACCTGTAACAGATCTATAAGACCAGGTATGTTACCTGTAACAGATCTATAAGACCAGGTATGTTACCTGTAACAGATCTATAAGACCAGGTACGTTACCTGTAACAGATCTTTAAGACCAGGTATGTTACCTGTAACAGATCTATAAGACCAGGTATGTTACCTGTAACAGATCTTTAAGACCAGGTATGTTACCTGTAACAGATCTATAAGACCAGGTATGTTACCTGTAACAGATCTTTAAGACCATGTATGTTACCTGTAACATTGATCTATAAGAACAGGTATGTTACCTGTAAAAGATCTATAAGAACAGGTATGTTACCTGCAACATAGATCTATAAGACCAGGTATGTTACCTGTAACAGATCTTTAAGACCAGGTATGTTACCTGTAACAGATCTTTAAGACCATGTATGTTACCTGTAACATTGATCTATAAGAACAGGTATGTTACCTGTAAAAGATCTATAAGAACAGGTATGTTACCTGCAACATAGATCTATAAGACCAGGTATGTTACCTGTAACAGATCTTTAAGACCAGGTATGTTACCTGTAACATAGATGTTTCCATTCAGAACACAAGCAGCTGACGGATCTTTCAGCATCGGAGGCGACCCAAATGGAGTGACCTTTTTCCACACAGATCTTGCAGGGTGGTACTTTGAGACCTGGACTGGATCACGACCCTGGACTGGATCACGACCTAGGGTCCAGGAGAGAGAGAGAGAGAGCCAAAAACACTATAGATTTCACTGTGTAGTTTATGAATTGAACACATTGATAAAGTTCCCTGCTGCGTTGCAAATTGCTGCGGATGACAGCGCAGTGAGAAGGCAAACTAAGGCAGGAGGCAAATTAAATATGCAAGAATGATGCAAGTTGAATAAACAGTTCTATACCAATAAAATAGAGCCATCTTCCTCATGAATAAACCTGTTCTATACCAATAAAATAGAACCATCTTCCTCATGAATAAACCTGTTCTATACCAATAAAATAGAGCCATCTTCCTCATGAATAAACCTGTTCTATACCAATAAAATAGAGCCATCTTCCTCATGAATAAACCTGTTCTATACCAATAAAATAGAGCCATCTTCCTCATGAATAAACCTGTTCTATACCAATAAAATAGAGCCATCTTCCTCGTGCAACCACAAGCGGAGACGAGACTACTTCGGCACGATAAGCCTTTGGCAGGGCAGCCTTCAGGAGCTTCCAGGTGTTGTTTTGGGGGTCGTAACGCTCTATGGAGGCTTTACTCTCCTCACTCCCAGAGCCCCCCACGGCAAACACACATCCATCCAGCTCCACCAGGCCTGGATGGGGTTGGGCAGAGAGAAAAACAAACAAAAAAAGATCATTAAAACTAGGGATACACACTCCCGATCCGATCCGATCCGATCCCGATACCACAGTTTGTGTTGGCAGAGGGCATTTTTCATGGGAACCCACAACCCACTTAGCAGCACTGCTCATCCCGCAAATGATGATTATTATTTTTGCCTATGATTGTGAACGCAGTGATTGCGAACGCAGTGAGCATTTACTATGAGACCCAGCAGATCATGTCTGTCTGTCTGTGTGTGTGTCACGCTGTAACACCACCCGCCCACCACCAGAGGGCGCAGCTGTATCACAAAAACACACACACACACACGCACGCACACACACACAAAAAAAACTTAACTTAAAAAAAAACTTAACTTAAAAAAAAAACTTAAAAAGGAAAAACTTAAAAAGGAAAAACTTAAAAAGAAAAAACTTTTTAAAAAAAAACCTAAAAAAGAAACATGCACGCACGCACACATACACACACTAAAAAAATAACTTAAAAAAACATTTAACTTAAAAAACCTTAAAAAGTACGTAATTTATTCTAATTGTTGTTATTGCAATTTACGAGCTGTGTTCGCTTCCCGCGTTTGCGCGTCTTACTTGTATATAACCGAAATAGAGACTCCAGGGTTAATGTGGTTGAACTGAGTGACAGTCTTACTGAAGCCATAGTGACAGTCTTACTGAAGCCATAGTGAGTTTACTGAAGCCACAGTGACAGTCTTACTGAAGCCACAGTGACAGTCTTACTGAAGCCATAGTGACAGTCTTACTGAAGCCATAGTGACAGTCTTACTGAAGCCATAGTGACAGTCTTACTGAAGCCATAAGCCAAATTCCAATACCGCAACTTTCACACTCGCTCACTCCCCTCGCGTCCTCCACTCGCTCCTCGGCTCCGCCCCCAGCGAGGAGGAGAGGAGGAGGAGAGGATTCGATGCGAGGACAGAGTGGTGGAGACGGTGGAGTGGATTTGCCTCTAGAATTGGAATGTACTCCGCTGTCATTTCAAAGCGACGGCACATTCCGCGATCACTTATGACGTGAATCAATTCAATTCAATTCAAAGGGCTTTATTGGCATGGGAAAACATACGTTTACATTGCCAAAGCAAAAGTGGTGGAACAATACAGTGTCACACAGCTGGATCACTGGAACTCTGAACCCAGAGCCGTACAGTCTACAGAATAGACAATTCATTTTTGTGCATGTATTCCTGAAATAGTGAATAAGCGCCAGGATGCGCACACTTTTATATTATATGATTGTGAATGTGAAGGGAATTCCTGACCTGCCCGCAGCCCGCGTTCCTTTTTGCTCGTATAAATAACCCCCCCCCCTCCTCGGACAGTCCCTCCTCCGACGGTCTTTGCAAATAACGGACACTATAACAGGAATTATTATAGGTAGTCTCTCTGACTTACATATTCAGTTCAGTCCACATATAAATAAATACATATTTGTCACCGTCATTCATAGCAGTCTGTGCATTCATGTATGCACAGAGATAAATTAACTATAGCTTTTGAGGTGCGCACAATATAGCCTACTTTTATTATGCTTATATCACACAACTCAATAAAGCCAGTGGCTTGTTGTGGTCCTTTCACTTTCACATAGGCTATAGGCTACTGTATCATTCTGAAGCTCTATTAATTCAGCGAAAATGTGTCTCTTCAACAAACAGCAAAGCTTTTTAGTTTAATGTGTGTGCGTGTGTGTGTTGGGTCAGCGACAGCGTCTCATCAGCCGCAGCGGCCGGCAGCTAGTGGATGGGGGGGTGCATAGTATCGGGTTTCAAGCAGTGTTTTCTGTGCCACATGTGGAGGAGGCGGACTTATGTCACTGGAGAAGGAAAACAACATGTACACGTGATGCAGAAATCCGCAGCGAGGAGACAACACACCCCACCGAGCCTGCACCTGATGTACACTCGCTCTATGCGGTCTCGGAGAGCCCACTCGGCTCCTCCACTCGACTCCACTCTCCTCCTCGATGGAGCACTTTAACAATCGGAACGTTAACCATTTCCGGGTAAAGCCGAGTGATCGAGTGGGAGTGAGCGAGTGGCCGAGATTTTGGGTATTGGAATTTGGCTATAGTGAGTCTTACTGAAGCCATAGTGACAGTCTTACTGAAGCCACAGTGACAGTCTTACTGAAGCCACAGTGACAGTCTTACTGAAGCCACAGTGACAGTCTTACTGAAGCCACAGTGACAGTCTTACTGAAGCCACAGTGACAGTCTTACTGAAGCCATAGTGACAGTCTTACTGAAGCCATAGTGACAGTCTTACTGAAGCCATAGTGACAGTCTTACTGAAGCCACAGTGACAGTCTTACTGAAGCCATAGTGACAGTCTTACTGAAGCCATAGTGACAGTCTTACTGAAGCCATAGTGACAGTCTTACTGAAGCCACAGTGACAGTCTTACTGAAGCCATAGTGACAGTCTTACTGAAGCCATAGTGACAGTCTTACTGAAGCCATAGTGACAGTCGTACTGAAGCCATAGTGACAGTCTTACTGAAGCCATAGTGACAGTCTTACTGAAGCCATAGTGACAGTCTTACTGAAGCCATAGTGACAGTCTTACTGAAGCCATAGTGACAGTCTTACTGAAGCCATAGTGACAGTCTTACTGAAGCCATAGCGGGCCATCTTCATGGGAGCCGTCTTCAGCCATGACTTATGGTGAACGTCGTAACGCCACGTCTCCTTACTGGCAGAACGATCAAGATATCCTCCAGCCACATACAGAGTGGAGCCTGCATGGTGGGAGAGGAGCAGAATTCCTCGATTGTTAAAATAAATAAAGATTGTAATATGCTTTAATAAGTTGAAATGTCTTCACGTATCTTCTATTTTCTCCATCTTCAATGTTATTGTGATGGTACACTTATGATAACTAGCTAACATGATCATTGGTGCAATGCAAAAAACTCTGAAGTTGCCTTATATAGCTTGAAAATGTGGTTCTAGTTTTAATGGCTTGATAAATGAAAAATCAATAACATAAATAACAATAACTCTAGGACTATGGTTTGCATCCTGTCGAGGGACAGTATATGTTGGATATAGTTTGCTCACTTTAGCTTGTTGCTGCTTGCCGAAAAACTATCATGATATTTAGATAACATGATGGCCGTGGTTAGGTGTATGTTTACCTGGTGTCCTAGTTTTTATATATATATATTTTTTTCTTCTTTGCACTCTATTACGTGACTATTTACACTGTTAGTTGTACAGTTAGTTGTGACAAGGCTGCGTGACTTTTCGTACATCTGTTATTTTTGCGCATGTGAACCTCGTACGCTGCCATAACATTTGCGCTGCGCCTCGACATATATGCGTCTACTCTTAAAATCAGACAGCTAGCTGTCATATTAATAGTGATCACCGTAAAAAAGACATGCTTTTAGAACTAATTATTAATGCAGCCTTAACTGCCGACGCCCGACGGCTATTTTGGCTATCGTCCTGTATTTGGTCCTCTATAAAGTCTGAATGCATTCACACCAGTAACGAACCCTACCGTGGTTCGTTTGGAAGCGAACCGAGTCCGGTCTTTTTTAGCGGACCATGTTCGTTTCTTTCTTTGATCCGCACCAGAGTTCGGATGCACGTTCACACCAACCGAACCAAAGGGGTAAGCGGACCATGGTTCGTTTTAAACGAACCAAACATGTCCGGTGTGAAAGTGCCCATAAATTGTACCCTTCAGGACATCATCCAAATGTAATTATGGTGCAACAATTAGGATCCAGTCCTGAGTTGATTGACTCTGATGGTAATCCTCACCTGACGCGACCACAGCATACTGATGTGTTTTAAAGGGCAGATATCCTAGAGTCTTCCTGTTGTACTTCAGGGGATCCAAGCTCTCCACTTTGTGAAAACCACCTCTGTTACACTTTGCTCCCACCGTCACTATCACTGGAACCAGCAGGAGAGAAAGACAAGGTGAGACAGAGTCACTATCACTGCAACCAGCAGGAGAGAAAGACAAGGTGAGACAGAGTCACTATCACTGCAACCAGCAGGAGAGAAAGACAAGGTGAGACACAGTCACTATCACTGCAACCAGCAGGAGAGAAAGACAAGGTGAGACACAGTCACTATCACTGCAACCAGCAGGAGAGAAAGACAAGGTGAGACAGAGTCACTATTACTGCAACCAGCAGGAGAGAAAGACAAGGTGAGACACAGTCACTATCACTGCAACCAGCAGGAGAGAAGGACAAGGTGAGACACAGTCACTATCACTGCAACCAGCAGGAGAGAAAGACAAGGTGAGACAGAGTCACTATCACTGCAACCAGCAGGAGAGAAAGACAAGGTGAGACAGAGTCACTATCACTGCAACCAGCAGGAGAGAAGGACAAGATGAGACACTTCAACCAGCAGGAGAGAAGGACAAGGTGAGACACAGCAACCAGCAGGAGAGAAGGACAAGGTGAGACAGAGTCACTATCACTGCAACCAGCAGGAGAGAAGGACAAGATGAGACACTTCAACCAGCAGGAGAGAAGGACAAGGTGAGACACAGCAACCAGCAGGAGAGAAGGACAAGGTGAGACAGAGTAGATTGGTTTTAACATGCATGTGTTCAGCAGGGTATCTGTGGGTACCTGTGGGTATCTGTGGGTATCTGTGGGTACCTGTGGGCCTGTGGGGGCGTGCTGTGTTACAGTAGGGTACCTGTGGGGGCGTGCTGTGTTACAGTAGGGTACCTGTGGGGGCGTGCTGTGTTACAGTAGGGTACCTGCGGGGGCGTGCTGTGTTACAGTAGGGTACCTGTGGGGGCGTGCTGTGTTACAGTAGGGTACCTGTGGGGGCGTGCTGTGTTACAGTAGGGTACCTGTGGGGGCGTGCTGTGTTACAGTAGGGTACCTGTGGGGGCGTGCTGTGTTACAGTAGGGTACCTGTGGGGGCGTGCTGTGTTACAGTAGGGTACATGTGGGGGCGTGCTGTGTTACAGTAGGGTACCTGTGGGGGCGTGCTGTGTTACAGTAGGGTACCTGTGGGGGCGTGCTGTGTTACAGTAGGGTACCTGTGGGGGCGTGCTGTGTTACAGTAGGGTACCTGCGGGGGCGTGCTGTGTTACAGTAGGGTACCTGTGGGGGCGTGCTGTGTTACAGTAGGGTACCTGTGGGGGCGTGCTGTGTTACAGTAGGGTACCTGTGGGGGCGTGCTGTGTTACAGTAGGGTACCTGTGGGGGCGTGCTGTGTTACAGTAGGGTACATGTGGGTACCTATGGGTACCTGTGGGGGCGTGCTGTGTTACAGTAGGGTACCTGTGGGGGCGTGCTGTGTTACAGTAGGGTACCTGCGGGGGCGTGCTGTGTTACAGTAGAGTACCTGTGGGGGCGTGCTGTGTTACAGTAGGGTACCTGTGGGGGCGTGCTGTGTTACAGTAGGGTACCTGTGGGGGCGTGCTGTGTTACAGTAGGGTACCTGTGGGGGCGTGCTGTGTTACAGTAGGGTACCTGCGGGGGCGTGCTGTGTTACAGTAGGGTACCTGTGGAGGCGTGCTGTGTTACAGTAGGGTACCTGTGGGGGCGTGCTGTGTTACAGTAGGGTACCTGTGGGGGCGTGCTGTGTTACAGTAGGGTACCTGTGGGGGCGTGCTGTGTTACAGTAGGGTACCTGTGGGGGCGTGCTGTGTTACAGTAGGGTACCTGTGGGGGCGTGCTGTGTTACAGTAGGGTACCTGCGGGGGCGTGCTGTGTTACAGTAGGGTACCTGTGGGGGCGTGCTGTGTTACAGTAGGGTACCTGTGGGGGCGTGCTGTGTTACAGTAGGGTACCTGTGGGGGCGTGCTGTGTTACAGTAGGGTACCTGTGGGGGCGTGCTGTGTTACAGTAGGGTACCTGTGGGGGCGTGCTGTGTTACAGTAGGGTACCTGTGGGGGCGTGCTGTGTTACAGTAGGGTACCTGTGGAGGCGTGCTGTGTTACAGTAGGGTACCTGTGGGGGCGTGCTGTGTTACAGTAGGGTACCTGTGGGGGCGTGCTGTGTTACAGTAGGGTACCTGTGGGGGCGTGCTGTGTTACAGTAGGGTACCTGTGGGGGCGTGCTGTGTTACAGTAGGGTACCTGTGGGGGCGTGCTGTGTTACAGTAGGGTACAGTAGGGTACAGTAGGGTACATGTGGGTACCTATGGGTACCTGTGGGGGCGTGCTGTGTTACAGTAGGGTACCTGTGGGGGCGTGCTGTGTTACAGTAGGGTACCTGTGGGGGCGTGCTGTGTTACAGTAGGGTACCTGTGGGGGCGTGCTGTGTTACAGTAGGGTACATGTGGGGGCGTGCTGTGTTACAGTAGGGTACCTGTGGGGGCGTGCTGTGTTACAGTAGGGTACCTGTGGGGGCGTGCTGTGTTACAGTAGGGTACCTGTGGGGGCGTGCTGTGTTACAGTAGGGTACCTGTGGGGGCGTGCTGTGTTACAGTAGGGTACCTGTGGGTACCTGTGGGGGCGTGCTGTGTTACAGTAGGGTACCTGTGGGGGCGTGCTGTGTTACAGTAGGGTACCTGTGGGGGCGTGCTGTGTTACAGTAGGGTACCTGCGGGGGCGTGCTGTGTTACAGTAGGGTACCTGTGGGGGCGTGCTGTGTTACAGTAGGGTACCTGTGGGGGCGTGCTGTGTTACAGTAGGGTACCTGTGGGGGCGTGCTGTGTTACAGTAGGGTACCTGTGGAGGCGTGCTGTGTTACAGTAGGGTACCTATAGGTACCTGTAGGCCTGTGGGGGCGTGCTGTGTTACAGTAGGGTACCTGTGGGTACCCATAGGTACCTGTAGGTCTGCGGAGGCGTGCTGTGTTACAGTAGGATACCTATAGGTACCTGTAGGCCTGTGGGGGCGTGCTGTGTTACAGTAGGGTACCTGTGGGTACCCATAGGTACCTGTAGGTCTGCGGAGGCGTGCTGTGTTACAGTAGGATACCTATAGGTACCTGTAGGCCTGTGGGGGCGTGCTGTGTTACAGTAGGGTACCTGTGGGTACCCATAGGTACCTGTAGGTCTGCGGAGGCGTGCTGTGTTACAGTAGGATACCTATAGGTACCTGTAGGCCTGTGGGGGCGTGCTGTGTTACAGTAGGGTACCTGTGGGTACCTATGGGTACCTGTGGGCCTGCGGGGGTGTGCTGTGTTACAGTAGGGTACCTGTGGGTACCTATGGGTACCTATGGGTACCTGTGGGCCTGCGGTGGCGTGCTGTGTTACAGTAGGGTACCTGTGGGTACCTATGGGTACCTGTGGGCCTGCGGGGGCGTGCTGTGTTACAGTAGGGTACCTGTGGGTACCTATGGGTACCTGTGGGCCTGCGGGGGCGTGCTGTGTTACAGTAGGGTACTTGTGGGTACCTATGGGTACCTGTAGGTCTGCGGGGGTGTGCTGTGTTACAGTAGGGTACCTGTGGGTACCTATGGGTACCTGTGGGCCTGCGGGGGCGTGCTGTGTTACAGTAGGGTACTTGTGGGTACCTATGGGTACCTGTAGGTCTGCGGGGCCGTGCTGTGTTACAGTAGGATACCTATAGGTACCTGTAGGTACCTGTGGGGGCGTGCTGTGTTACAGTAGGGTACCTGTGGGCCTGCGGGGGTGTGCTGTGTTACAGTAGGGTACCTGTGGGTACCTATGGGTACCTGTGGGCCTGCGGGGGCGTGCTGTGTTACAGTAGGGTACCTGTGGGTACCTGTGGGTACCTGTGGGTACCTGTGGGTCTGCGGGGGCGTGCTGTGTTACAGTAGGGTACCTGTGGGTACCTGTGGGTACCTATAGGTACCTGTGGGTCTGCGGGGGCGTGCTGTGTTACAGTAGGGTACCTGTGGGTACCTATAGGTACCTGTGGGTACCTGTGTGCCCCTATAGGTACCTGTGGGTCTGCGGGGGCGTGCTGTGTGACGGTAGGGCCTCTCCTTCTTGGCCTCAGAGATGAACCTCTGGCAGCCATCGTGTTCTTTCACCACATCCAGACACAGAACCACAGTGGGAAGGTAGGAGGGACTGATGAGAGGAAGACGGATGTGCTCTAGTACCTTAAAAAACAATAAGTGGAACACTCATTATTTATTAGTTCAACTGGACATTGGGTAAAACAACAATTATTCAAATTATTGTTATAAGACACAAAATCTTGTGTCTTCTGCATAAAGAAAATGTGTCCTCGTACAGAATCTCAGTCCGGGACGTATGTGCCAGACTTTGCGTGACGTCTGCGCCTGGATTAATGGCTAAGTTCGTAACAATAAGTTCAAAAACAATAAATCAAAGGTTTAAAAAAAACAATGTTCCAAGACGGGCGCCGTCCAATAATAATAACAATAACAATATGAATAATACATATTATCAATAAGTAGTAGTAACAGGGGGCACGGTGGCACAGTCGGTAGTGCTGTCGCCTCACAGCTAGAAGGTCCTGACCTTTTCAAAGCTCTCCCTGCGGGTAGCAGGACACTTGTCTAACCACATCATAGCAGCCTCAAACACCATGTCCTCCTTGGGAACACTCAGGTGGTCACTGGAGAGAAGCTCTGTCAGTCTCTCCACAGAGAGGGAGAGAAACTCTGGCTGTCGGTAGAAGAAAACACAGGTGGTTAATATCTAAAAGATGAACTGACTCTAGAAGAAAACACAGCAGGTTAATATCTAAAAGATGAACTGACTCTGTTGGTAGAAGAAAACACAGAAGGTTAATATCTAAAAGATGAACTGACTCTAGAAGAAAACACAGCAGGTTAATATCTAAAAGATGAACTGACTCTGTTGGTAGAAGAAAACACAGAAGGTTAATATCTAAAAGATGAACTGACTCTAGAAGAAAACACAGCAGGTTAATATCTAAAAGATGAACTGACTCTGTTGGTAGAAGAAAACACAGAAGGTTAATATCTAAAAGATGAACTGACTCTAGAAGAAAACACAGCAGGTTAATATCTAAAAGATGAACTGACTCTGTTGGTAGAAGAAAACACAGAAGGTTAATATCTAAAAGATGAACTGACTCTAGAAGAAAACACAGCAGGTTAATATCTAAAAGATGAACTGACTCTGTTGGTAGAAGAAAACACAGAAGGTTAATATCTAAAAGATGAACTGACTCTGTTGGTAGAAGAAAACACAGCAGGTTAATATCTAAAAGATGAACTGACTCTAGAAGAAAACACAGCAGTTAGATGAAAACTAAATGGAAACCAAGACTAAATATATTGGCAATTTCGTCAACAGACAACTAGATGCCTCAACGACTGACCTGTTGGTAGAGTACACAGAAGGGTTCCAGAATGTAGTCCATGCTGTGTTTCTATGACTGACCTGTTGGTAGACGACACAGAAGGGTTCCAGAATGTAGTCCATGCTGTGTTTCTATGACTGACCTGTTGGTAGACGACACAGAAGGGTTCCAGAATGTAGTCCATGCTGTGTTTCTATGACTGACCTGTTGGTAGACGACACAGAAGTGTTCCAGAATGAAGTCCATGCTGTGTTTCTTCAACGTGTCACAGGAGTGGTCCTCAGAGAAGCACAACATCTCTACACAGTTCTTCCTGTCGACGTGAGGCTTCATGAAGTCACCGCAGGCGTTCCGAACGGCCGTGATGTCCCACAGGTTGGCTGCTGCTAGCAGGGCCTGGAGTAGACCACACAAACAACATGTGTTCAGTCAACCATGTCAGTGGTTCTCAAACATTTTCATGTCAAGGACCCCCAAATATATATGTAATTGGCCGCTGACCCCCATCTGAACATATGTCATTCCAGGGACCTCATCCACGAGAAGCAAAGATTTGAGTTAAAAATGTTCGCTCTGAAAGAATATATATTCAAAGGTTTACGCCACATTTTCACGATTAAAATAAATAAGTGCCGCGCTATGAGCTTGTAGATCTGCTATTTGTTCAATAGCTAAAGTATAACATAATGCTTAAAACACCAAAAGGGGTTCCCGCCCAGAATGGGAAGTAAGAACGCACGTAGGACAAATGAATACGGTTGCATTACCTGCACATTTGTTGTGGAGATGGACAACTTTGAAGTGTAGGCATAGTTCACCAACATTCCAACAATCTGAGGTTCCACTCCACTGAGGGACACCCGGTCCTGTGTGGACTCCATCATGCCTGATGTAAACATGGCCTGTGTAGGATGGAAAGGTGATGTTTTCAGGGTTTAGGCCTTTCTCATTTAAATTGCGTCGACAATGAATACATTAGATATAGCATGTTAGGTTCACTTTATAGATACTCCACTGTTACGTTCTTAGCTTACGCATGTTTCATGATAACTACTTTTTATGTATGTGATGTATTGCCATGCTTTTTGTTATTGTTCAATGTAAATCGCTCTGGATTAAGAGCGTCTGCTAAATGCCTAAATAGTAAATTATGTGAATGCCAAGGTAAAATTTAGCAAATGGGTGAAATCACCTCAAAGTAAGAGCAAAAGGAGGCCAGTACGTATCGATGGCAGGGGAACTCCTGTCCCTCACAGCACATGATCACATCACACAACAAGGCCCTCTCTACGTCCTTCGGTCTTCGCTTAGGTCTCTGCCTCTGGGTGTTGGCGGAGGAAAAGGGACTTCGTAACGCAGCCATGCGGATAAGCTGCCTCCGTCCTCCACCTGCCTTCACCCCCCGCACAACTTTATCAGACTCTGGAACGCCCTCCTTGATCCCAGACTCGTGTCTTGATCCCGGAGTATGACGCAGCCTGTTGAGGCCCTTTAACACCTTCTGGGGATGGCCGGAGTCCTCAAACATCTCAGCCTCCTGTGAGGACGGCGGTACGCTGGTGGTGCCGGCCTCCTGAAATGCAACGACAACATCCCAGAGGGAGATTTATAAAATCAGACAAAATACAACTATTCACCTGTGATTGTGAATAATGTTGATCTGTTAACGTGGCTTTTTAAAACTGCCCTTGCGTACCATGATGTGAAATACCATTTCCCCTTGAATATTAGTCAGGCAGTAGGTGCGTTTCCATAAAGCCTTTTTTTTGCGCATTAAGGTTCTTTCGCAAAATCTCCTGGATGGAAACACCTCAAAATGCGCATAAGTCTGCATTTTTCGGAAAAACACTTTTTCGCTAGAAGGTGGCGGATTTGGGGCTATATCGAAAAAGTTAAATGCGCAAATGGTTTATGGAAACACTTGCGGAAAATATTTCTAATTAGAAAGCATTGAACTCGCATTATATCGCTTTTAACAGTTGGAAAATAAAAAAACACACGCAATGGTAGTATAGTGGACTTGTGGAGTGATCGAACGGGAGGGTGGGTGGGATGTGGATACATAAATTAGTATTAGTATTAGTATTTACACACTCGAGTCTCGAAGCCTCTGTCTGCAGGCTGAGGCTCTTTTGCTCTCCCCGGTGAGGGCGTTCGCCGTTGATCATGAAGTTAGATCGGTGATATTTCTCCTAAACAGCTCGGAACGAAACGGACGAGAGGAGACTAGTCAAAATGGAAATGTACTGTCAAGTCGTAGGGCAGGGGTCCCGATCGTCCCTGTACTTTGAAAACGAAACTATACCAGCCCCTGTCTAGACAAAAACACACGCCTATTTATTTAACAGACAGCCTGTTTGAAAGACAGCCTGTCCCAGTGGCCAATCTGGACAGCGGACTTCATGCAGACCAACTTGAATAGCCTAAAAGAACGTCAAATGCACCGTGGTGAAGAACAAATCAGAGAAGTGTGTGTGTGTGTGTGTGTGTGTGTGTGTGTGTGTGTGTGTGTGTGTGTGTGTGTGTGTGTGTGTGTGTGTGTGTGTGTGTGTGACATGATCAAATAATCGTGTAAGATTATCCTGTAGTGTGTGATGCAGATGCTATCAGATTTCAGACATCAAACGGTAAAATAAATGTCAGATAATATGCGCCTGTCTGCGCGTCTCACTTGACTGGCAAAATAGCGCCATCTAGGCCTACTGCTTATTTAATATCTCCAAAGAAGCGCATTTTGTCAGTGGATGGAAACAAGAAAAATACGCTTTTCTTTTTTCGAATTACTTAATTATTCACTTCCTATTTTCGAAATGTTTTGATGGAAACCCACCTAGTGACAGCTTAATGGAAATATTAAACACATTGGTTTCCTATTGCTATCGTCAAGATAAGATTCTTGCTTTTCCAGCTAGCAGGTTGACCCGTCTGGGTCTGGGCGAGTTTCTCCAACATTCTAAAAGGAGTTGTCCTCCTCAGAAAAGAGTTTCTCCAACATTCTAAAAGGAGTTGTCCTCCTCAGAAAAGAGTTTCTCCAACATTCTAAAAGGAGTTGTCCTCCTCAGAAAAGAGTTTCTCCAACATTCTAAAAGGAGTTGTCCTCCTCAGAAAAGAGTTTCTCCAACATTCTAAAAGGAGTTGTCCTCCTCAGAAAAGAGTTTCTCCAACATTCTAAAAGGAGTTGTCCTCCTCAGAAAAGAGTTTCTCCAACATTCTAAAAGGAGTTGTCCTCCTCAGAAAAGAGTTTCTCCAACATTCTAAAAGGAGTTGTCCTCCTCAGAAAAGAGTTTCTCCAACATTCTAAAAGGAGTGGTCCTCCTCATAAAAGCAGTAAATCCTACACAGCTACTCACATCCATGCGACGCTTCATGAAGTCACGGCAGGCATTTCCAACAGCCGTGACGTCCAACATGCATGATGCTGCTAGCAGGGCCTAGACCAACCAAATAAACACAAATATCTGTCATGTATCACCAATGTTATGTAGAGGGGAGAAGAAGGAGACAAAGAATGAGGTTCATGATGCATTACCTGAACATTTGCTGTGGAGATGGACACCTTGGAAGTGTAGGCATAGTTCACCAACAGACCAATCATCTGAGGTTCCACTCCACCGATGGAAACCCTCTCCGCTGTGGACTCCCTGGTGGCAGATGTAAAGATGGCCTGTGCAGATTGATTGAAGAATTTATTAACAGTTTGCAGAATTACAGTACATTTCAAGCACAAACTCAATACAAAGGCTGTTAACTGTGAGTGGACGACCCAATTAAGCATTACACTTGTTTCCAATAGGGTCCACCATGTTCAAATCATCAAAACATTTAGAGACGTACAAATAGACACTTCTATAGACAGAACAGGAATTCATCATAAAGGAGGTAAAAAGGGAAAAGAAATATATACAGTGAAAACAGGAATGGTTTGCCTGTAGTGTTCAGGGTTTATTAGGCCTATCTTACATTGTGTCAACAATTAATTAGACACAACGTTAGACATGTTAGGTTCATGTGAAGCAGTTCTACAATCTCACAACACGTCACAGTGCGACGCGTTGTGAGATTGTAGAGCTGCTATTTTCAGCATGCAACCAATGTGTAAAATCTGCCTTTGCAACGACATCAAGGCCTGTCAAAACACATTTTAGTAGACAGAGTCAACTGTAGATTTAGTCGACTAAAATCGTATGACATTTAGTCAACTAAAACTGGACTAACACTAGAACATTCCAGGTGACTAAAATGTGACTAAAACTAAGTGAAAACTATTCAAGAGACTATGAAACTAAAATAGAAAGTTGCTGCCAAAAACAACACTGAATGTGAAGCCAAGGTAGAATTGAAATATCATTCCCTATAAACAGCAGGTCAGTGTGTGCTGGTCTTACCTCAAAGTGTGAGCTGAAGGAGGCCAGGACGTATCGATGGCAGGGGAACTCCTGTCTTACCTCAAAGTGTGAGCTGAAGGAGGCCAGGACGTATCGATGGCAGGGGAACTCCTGTCTTACCTCAAAGTATGAGCTGAAGGAGGCCAGTACATATCGATGGCAGGGGAACTCCTGTCTTACCTCAAAGTATGAGCTAAAGCAGGCCAGTACGTATCGATGGCAGGGGAACTCCTGGCTTACCTCAAAGTATGAGCTGAAGGAGGCCAGTACATATCGATGGCAGGGGAACTCCTGTCTTACCTCAAAGTATGAGCTAAAGCAGGCCAGTACGTATCGATGGCAGGGGAACTCCTGGCTTACCTCAAAGTATGAGCTGAAGGAGGCCAGTACAGATCGATGGCAGGGGAACTCCTGTCTTACCTCAAAGTATGAGCTGAAGGAGGCCAGTACGTATCGATGGCAGGGGAACTCCTGGCTTACCTCAAAGTATGAGCTGAAGGAGGCCAGTACAGATCGATGGCAGGGGAACTCCTGTCTTACCTCAAAGTATGAGCTGAAGGAGGCCAGTACATATCGATGGCAGGGGAACTCCTGGCTTACCTCAAAGTATGAGCTGAAGGAGGCCAGTACATATCGATGGCAGGGGAACTCCTGTCTTACCTCAAAGTATGAGCTGAAGGAGGCCAGTACATATCGATGGCAGGGGAACTCCTGGCTTACCTCAAAGTATGAGCTGAAGGAGGCCAGTACATATCGATGGCAGGGGAACTCCTGTCTTACCTCAAAGTATGAGCTGAAGGAGGCCAGTACGTATCGATGGCAGGGGAACTCCTGGCCCTCGCAGCACAGAACCACATCACACAACAAGGCCCGGTTGAGCCGCAGCCTGTTGAGGCCCGCTAAGACCTTCTGGGGATGGTCGGAGTCCTTAAACATCTCCTCCTCCTGTGAGGACGGCGGTACGCTGGTGGTGCCGGCCTCCTGAAATGCAACGACAACAACATCCCAGAGGGAGATTTAATAATCAGACAAATTACAACTATTCACCTGTGACTGTGAATAATGTTGATCTGTTAACGTGGCTTTAAAACAACTGCCCTTGTGTACCATGATGTGAAATGTAATTATTTCAAAATGCATGGTAACATATTACTGTTGTGTTGGCATGTGTTCTCCGCGACAGAGACACTGGGGCTCACTGCTAAAATCTAAAATATCTAAAACCACATATTACACAAATAAAGACCCCCAGGAAAGTGTTCTAAAACCTCTAAACGTCATTAACATATATTTTTTGCAAAAAGGGTGAAGTTTCCCTTTAACAGTATGCAGATTAGGTACATTTCAAAAGCTGTTCAACTGTGGACGACAGCATTACACTTGTTTCCAATAGGGTCCACACATGCAGTTTTCAATTCATCAGAATGAAATGTATTGAATGTTTAAATCCAATCCAGGCTGAGCATAATCCTACACCCCACTGGTTCCTAAAGTGGGGCCTGGGGACCCCCAGGGGTCCTTGAGGGAGTCCCCAGCTAAATGATAGTTTGGAACCAAATGGACCCTTATGGGTCTGTAACTCTGAGAGTGTACAAATGGAACCAAATGGACCCTTATGGGTCTGTAACTCTGTACCTCTGAGAGTGTATACATGGAACCAAATGGACCCTTATGGGTGTGTAACTCTGAGAGTGTACAAATGGAACCAAATGGACCCTTATGGGTCTGTAACTCTGAGAGTGTACAAATGGAAGCAAATAGACCCTAAATTAACATTGATTTTACAATATAAATTGGGGGTCCCAGAGATAGAAATGCCATTAAATGGGGGGTCCGGTCCGCAGACTAATGCATGTCCAAACTGGGGAGTCAGTCCTTTTATAATTAAACGGCTTGAGAATCACTGCTAGAGCCATACCATTCTTCTATTGTGGGGGTCCTTGTTCCCTGGCATATCTTTTTCAAATGGGGGTCCGAATTAGTGTCAATTTGGGGGTCCTTGATGTGAAAAAGTTTGGGAACCAACAAGCAAACATGAATGGCCACAACAAAATACTGTACAACAAACCATTGCATTGATTGATTGATTGAAGTATTTATTAACAGTTTGCAGAATTACAGTACATTTCAAGCACAACTCAATACAAAGACTGTTAACTGTGAGTGGACGACACCATAAAGCACTACACTTGTTTACAAGAGGGTCCACCTTGTTCAATTCATCAAAACAATTAGAGACGTACAAATATACACTTCTATTTAGCCAAAGAACAGAACAGGAATTCATCATAAAGGAGGTAAAAAGTAAACATACCTCTTCGTTGTTTCTGCATTCAGAAACAACTCTAAAGGAAATGAGTCCAATTCAAACAAATGTATTGTCCACAACAATATAACAGTCGCACACAAACCAAACGGTAATGGTATTATAGTCCGTCAACCAATACTAATGATTTAATATAGACATTTAGACGTTTAAATTAAAACTGAGAACAACAACAAACTGTCAGCGTCGCCCGCTTCTGCTCTTTAAAGGGACAGTGTCACCACTAACTGTGTCCCCCTTAGACCCCTACCCACTGCTTTTGGTTCCGGGCCACACACGTAAATTAAATAATAATACTCTTAAATAATGATTTGAATTAATTAATTAAACCACATTTGTTTTGGTTATACTACGTGGCGGGATTGGGAAAAGTAATAGTTTAGTTTGTGCCTGGGTACTACTACTGCTTTAGTGTGCTTAGGCCGGGCTTACATTAGGGTTAGGCGCCCCCTTGTGGCCCCTGGAAGAATTTAAAAAAAGGAGAAAATAAACTTTTTTTAAGATCCCAGATATAAATGGGATCAGTAGCCTAATGATTAGGCTACTGACATGCATTAGGCCCTAATGCATGTCAGTTGCCTAATCATTAGGCTACTGACATGCATTAGGGCCTTTGTATTGAGTTTGTACTTGAAATGTACTGTAATTCTGTATAATAAATATTTCAATCAATCAATCAATCAATCAATCAATCAAAACCGAATCAGCCATTGGCAAAAACAAATTGCAATATCCTGCGACAGTGTTGTGTGATATTAGTCTGGCTTATTAGCCGGGTGGAGAAGAGGCCGGCCAAACACAAATATGAAAGTTGTTTGAGAGCCCACGCAAAACTGCCCAAAAATCACTTTCACCTAGAAAATCCATTCACATTTTTTATAATTCAGCTGACTGTGGAGACACATGCTGGAACTTTTTACTTTGAAATGTTTTATAGTTTCTGAGTTATTTAATTTAAACGTCAAATGCATTCTCAATGGCGAAAACACAAACTTTGGCACTACGTATTACAAAAAAAAAGAAATCATTGTTTTGATTTTTTTGATAAAAAAAGAATATATATATATGTATTTTTTTTTTTTAAAGACGTCTACAGATGTCTTGGGCTCAGCCCGTGCGGTAATACCAAAGACGTCCACAGACGTCTTGGGCTCTGCCCGTGCGGTAATACCAAAGACGTCCACAGACGTCTTGGGCTCTGCCCGTGCGGTAATACCAAAGACGTCCACAGACGTCTTGGGCTCTGCCCGTGCGGTAATACCAAAGACGTCCACAGACGTCTTGGGCTCTGCCCGTGCGGTAATACCAAAGACGTCCACAGACGTCTTGGGCTCTGCCCGTGCGGTAATACCAAAGACGTCCACAGACGTCTTGGGCATGTCAAATAAAAGGTTGAGCCACTGATGGCTCAGTGGCTCAGGCAGAGGTCTGAATGGTGCTTATTACTCATTCCATGCCACAGGACGCCTTTGGACGCCTCCCCTTTATGTCCCAGAGTGCCACAGGACGCCTGTGGACGCCTCCCCTTTATGTCCCAGAGTGCCACAGGACGCCTTTGGACGCCTCCCCTTTATGTCCCAGAGTGCCACAGGACGCCTGTGGACGCCTCCCCTTTATGTCCCAGAGTGCCACAGGACGCCTTTGGACGCCTCCCCTTTATGTCCAGAGTGCCACAGGACGCCTGTGGACGCCTCCCCTTTATGTCCCAGAGTGCCACAGGACGCCTTTGGACGCCTCCCCTTTATGTCCCAGAGTGCCACAGGACGCCTGTGGACGCCTCCCCTTTATGTCCCAGAGTGCCACAGGACGCCTTTGGACGCCTCCCCTTTATGTCCCAGAGTGCCACAGGACGCCTTTGGACGCCTCCCCTTTATGTCCCAGAGTGCCACAGGACGCCTGTGGACGCCTCCCCTTTATGTCCCAGAGTGCCACAGGACGCCTTTGGACGCCTCCCCTTTATGTCCCAGAGTGCCAATACACTGACACCACGCTAGACAGGAACGCCAAAAATGTCACATCCGGTTTTAGCCTGGGGTAAGAATTTTCTATGGCTGCCAATGCAACTTGGTCCAATCCTTAATCACATACGGACAAACATCTATGCCGATGCCATCTAACTTGCGGAGGTAGCGTGCCTTGTCCACGGGCAACAGATCTTTCAACGTATGGCATTGCAAATACGTTTGATAATCGCTACTCTGCTCAATATTGTTTTGAAAATGCCGCAAATTGCATTGCAGTGAACGAGAGCAAATCACAACTTCCCCCGGGGGTGGGCGGAGTCACAGCTTTTTACGCTGATTCCGCGCCGTGGTGTCAGTGTATGGCGCATTTGGACGCCTTTTTGAAAAGAAAAGAAAAGGCCAGGGGGGACATGTGTGATTAATAAGCGGTGCTTATCCGTGCTCCCACCCCTCATGGTGCACCAGCAGATGTTAATAAGAATAATACACTTTTATAAAAGTACATTTATTATTTTACACATCAACGACTTGCTGTAGTTTTTCCACAATGTATAGGACCTGTAACTGAAACCACCTGCACTGATGTGCTTGGTTGTAGAACCACTGTGTTATAACACACACACACACACACACACACACACACACACACACACACACACACACACACACACACACACACACACACACACACACACACACACACACACACACACACGAATGAGAGCAGTTTGCTGAAAAGTAACAGTAACAAACACAGGAACATAGACTAAAAAGCCTACAAGATTTGATGAAAACTTGTATAGCTAGGCCTTAGCCAACTATAAACCAAGGCCTTAGCCAACTATAAACCATTAGGCCTTAGCCAACTATAAACCAAGGCCTTAGCCAACTATAAACCAAGGCCTTAGCCAACTATAAACCAAGGCCTTAGCCAACTATAAACCAAGGCCTTAGCCAACTATAAACCAAGGCCTTAGCCAACTATAAACCAAGGCCTTAGCCAACTATAAACCAAGGCCTTAGCCAACTATAAACCAAGGCCTTAGCCAACTATAAACCAAGGCCTTAGCCAACTATAAACCAAGGC
Organism: Electrona antarctica; assembly: GCF_951216825.1. Classification (NCBI taxonomy): domain Eukaryota; kingdom Metazoa; phylum Chordata; class Actinopteri; order Myctophiformes; family Myctophidae; genus Electrona; species Electrona antarctica. Next base: position 50,383,074 of record NC_136794.1, read on the forward strand.
CTTAGCCAACTATAAACCAAGGCCTTAGCCAACTATAAACCAAGGCCTTAGCCAACTATAAACCATTAGGCCTTAGCCAACTATAAACCATTAGGCCGTAGCCAACTATAAACCAAGGCCTTAGCCAACTATAAACCAAGGCCTTAGCCAACTATAAACCAAGGCCTTAGCCAACTATAAACCATTAGGCCGTAGCCAACTATAAACCAAGGCCTTAGCCAACTATAAACCAAGGCCTTAGCCAACTATAAACCAAGGCCTTAGCCAACTATAAACCATTAGGCCGTAGCCAACTATAAACCAAGGCCGTAGCCAACTATAAACCAAGGCCTTAGCCAACTATAAACCAAGGCCGTAGCCAACTATAAACCAAGGCCTTGTATAGCTAGGCCTTAGCCAACTATAAACCATTAGGCCGTAGCCAACTATAAACCATTAGGCCGTAGCCAACTATAAACCAAGGCCGTAGCCAACTATAAACCAAGGCCTTAGCCAACTATAAACCAAGGCCTTAGCCAACTATAAACCAAGGCCTTAGCCAACTATAAACCAAGGCCTTAGCCAACTATAAACCAAGGCCTTAGCCAACTATAAACCAAGGCCGTAGCCAACTATAAACCAAGGCCTTAGCCAACTATAAACCAAGGCCTTAGCCAACTATAAACCATTAGGCCTTAGCCAACTATAAACCATTAGGCCGTAGCCAACTATAAACCAAGGCCTTAGCCAACTATAAACCAAGGCCTTAGCCAACTATAAACCAAGGCCTTAGCCAACTATAAACCAAGGCCTTAGCCAACTATAAACCAAGGCCTTAGCCAACTATAAACCAAGGCCTTAGCCAACTATAAACCAAGGCCGTAGCCAACTATAAACCAAGGCCTTGTATAGCTAGGCCTTAGCCAACTATAAACCAAGGCCTTAGCCAACTATAAACCAAGGCCTTAGCCAACTATAAACCAAGGCCTTAGCCAACTATAAACCAAGGCCTTAGCCAACTATAAACCAAGGCCTTAGCCAACTATAAACCAAGGCCGTAGCCAACTATAAACCAAGGCCTTAGCCAACTATAAACCAAGGCCTTAGCCAACTATAAACCAAGGCCTTAGCCAACTATAAACCAAGGCCTTAGCCAACTATAAACCAAGGCCGTAGCCAACTATAAACCAAGGCCTTGTATAGCTAGGCCTTAGCCAACTATAAACCATTAGGCCGTAGCCAACTATAAACCAAGGCCTTAGCCAACTATAAACCAAGGCCTTAGCCAACTATAAACCAAGGCCGTAGCCAACTATAAACCAAGGCCTTGTATAGCTAGGCCTTAGCCAACTATAAACCATTAGGCCGTAGCCAACTATAAACCAAGGCCTTAGCCAACTATAAACCAAGGCCTTAGCCAACTATAAACCAAGGCCTTAGCCAACTATAAACCAAGGCCTTAGCCAACTATAAACCAAGGCCTTAGCCAACTATAAACCAAGGCCTTAGCCAACTATAAACCAAGGCCTTAGCCAACTATAAACCAAGGCCTTAGCCAACTATAAACCAAGGCCGTAGCCAACTATAAACCATTAGGCCTTAGCCAACTATAAACCATTAGGCCCTAGCCAACTATAAACCAAGGCCTTAGCCAACTATAAACCAAGGCCTTAGCCAACTATAAACCAAGGCCTTAGCCAACTATAAACCAAGGCCTTAGCCAACTATAAACCATTAGGCCGTAGCCAACTATAAACCAAGGCCGTAGCCAACTATAAACCAAGGCCTTAGCCAACTATAAACCAAGGCCTTAGCCAACTATAAACCAAGGCCGTAGCCAACTATAAACCATTAGGCCTTAGCCAACTATAAACCAAGGCCTATAAACCAAGGCCTTAGCCAACTATAAACGAAGGCCTTAGCCAACTATAAACCAAGGCCTTAGCCAACTATAAACCAAGGCCTTAGCCAACTATAAACCAAGGCCTTGTATAGCTAGGCCTTAGCCAACTATAAACCATTAGGCCGTAGCCAACTATAAACCAAGGCCTTAGCCAACTATAAACCAAGGCCTTAGCCAACTATAAACCAAGGCCTTAGCCAACTATAAACCAAGGCCGTAGCCAACTATAAACCAAGGCCTTAGCCAACTATAAACCATTAGGCCTTAGCCAACTATAAACCATTAGGCCTTAGCCAACTATAAACCAAGGCCTTAGCCAACTATAAACCAAGGCCTTAGCCAACTATAAACCAAGGCCTTAGCCAACTATAAACCAAGGCCGTAGCCAACTATAAACCAAGGCCTTAGCCAACTATAAACCAAGGCCTTAGCCAACTATAAACCAAGGCCTTAGCCAACTATAAACCATTAGGCCTTAGCCAACTATAAACCAAGGCCTTAGCCAACTATAAACCAAGGCCTTAGCCAACTATAAACCAAGGCCTTAGCCAACTATAAACCAAGGCCTTAGCCAACTATAAACCAAGGCCTTAGCCAACTATAAACCATTAGGCCTTAGCCAACTATAAACCATTAGGCCGTAGCCAACTATAAACCAAGGCCTTAGCCAACTATAAACCAAGGCCTTAGCCAACTATAAACCAAGGCCTTAGCCAACTATAAACCAAGGCCTTAGCCAACTATAAACCAAGGCCTTAGCCAACTATAAACCATTAGGCCTTAGCCAACTATAAACCATTAGGCCTTAGCCAACTATAAACCAAGGCCTTGTATAGCTAGGCCTTAGCCAACTATAAACCAAGGCCTTAGCCAACTATAAACCAAGGCCTTAGCCAACTATAAACCAAGGCCTGAAGAAGTTTAGACATCATTTACATTTTACAGGATGGTAAATAATAGCCTGGCTAAGCCAGACCGAATCAGCCGTTGGCAAAAAAAATTGCCTGTCGGCGGATTACGGTCTGGAGAGACTCAATTGTACGCCCATTTCCTACACCAGAGAACTGGTGTGGCCAATCGGGACACGGTATGCAATATGGGCGGGCTTTGGTACAGTGACGTTCAACGCTTGAGACCTTTGACTGACAGTACCTCTAACCAATTGCGTCAAAGAGAAAATGTTTGAACCCACCCCCCGGGAAACAAGATCCATACACAGCATCTCCAGACTCAAATACCACACGACAGTGTGATTTGAGTCTGGCTTATTAGCCAGGCTAGGTAAATAACCCTTGGTGAGATACAATTTCTCTGAACACCAGGATAAATCTATGACCACCCTCTGAACACCAGGATAAATCTATGACCACCCTCTGAACACCAGGATAAATCTATGACCACCCTGGAGCCTGCAAGGAACACCGTACATCCACAGCATTCATTAGATTAATGTACTTTGAATAGTTGTCATATTTAAGCTACTATATCTGCATAATGGAGCCATATGATGCATGATATGTTATATCAAGTCATTAAAGTTGCTGTTAAATTATTCAATTATTGTTTGCTGTTTCTATGAGGTCAATGCACTATTTGTGTTCCCTTTGTAAATCAGATATGGGAGAAGACCTTAAGAGGCGGCTGTTTATAGCTACCATGGAGTCAGTACTGCTGTATGGGGCCGAGACAAGGACCCTCACAGTGGAGTCAGTACTGCTGTATGGGGCCGAGACATGGACCCTCACAGTGGAGTCAGTACTGCTGTATGGGGCCGAGACATGGACCCTCACAGTGGAGTCAGTACTGCTGTATGGGGCCGAGACATGGACCCTCACAGTGGAGTCAGTACTGCTGTATGGGGCCGAGACATGGACCCTCACAGTGGAGTCAGTACTGCTGTATGGGGCCGAGACATGGACCCTCACAGTGGAGTCAGTACTGCTGTATGGGGCCGAGACAGGGACCCTCACAGTGGAGTCAGTACTGCTGTATGGGGCCGAGACATGGACCCTCACGGCTCACAGTGGAGTCAGTACTGCTGTATGGGGCCGAGACATGGACCCTCACAGTGGAGTCAGTACTGCTGTATGGGGCCGAGACATGGACCCTCACAGTGGAGTCAGTACTGCTGTATGGGGCCGAGACATGGACCCTCACAGTGGAGTCAGTACTGCTGTATGGGGCTGAGACATGGACCCTCACAGTGGAGTCAGTACTGCTGTATGGGGCCGAGACATGGACCCTCACAGTGGAGTCAGTACTGCTGTATGGGGCCGAGACATGGACCCTCACAGTGGAGTCAGTACAGCTGTATGGGGCCGAGACATGGACCCTCACAGTGGAGTCAGTACTGCTGTATGGGTCCGAGACATGGACCCTCACAGTGGAGTCAGTACTGCTGTATGGGGCCGAGACATGGACCCTCACAGTGGAGTCAGTACTGCTGTATGGGGCCGAGTCATGGACCCTCACAGTGGAGTCAGTACAGCTGTATGGGGCCGAGACATGGACGCTTACAATACAAACAGGAAAAAGCCCTGGATGGAGTCTACACAAGAATGCTACGAATGGCACTAGGTGTCGCATCATGGACGGACCGCATCAGAAATGTGGACCTCTATGGGGACCTACCACGGGTCACAGACAAAGTCAGAGAGAGAAGGATGAGGCTGACAGGGCACTGCGTCAGGCACCCAGAACTTGAGGCAAGTAAATTGACCCTATGGGAGCCAACCCAGGGCAAAGCCAGGAGGGGAAAGAAGCGTACCACCTATGTAGACGTGCTGCGGCGCGACAGCTTGGCTGACAACACTGCAGAGCTCTAGAACCTGATGTTGGATAGGACATCGTGGAGGGCAGCGATCCAGGAATCCTGAGTTGGTGTTGGCTAGACCTCACTCTCACAGCAACTAATGTGTTGTGTACACATTTCAAGAAACTATGGTCAAAATTATGTTTAAAAAAAACATTTCGTTTTGTAACTTTGCAATTCAGTTTTAAAATATGAATAGTGAATACTACCTGTTAAAAAGATCACAGAGACGTTGACAATCGGGAGGAGTCTATACTTTATAAACAAAATTAAAATATCATATATTCAACATATTTCACATTAGTATAGTGGTAAATCAATCCTCTTCATATTTCACATAATACATTAAAAAAGTGCACAGGTCTAGTTTTACTTTGATTTTTATACAATAAATACATGCTCTGGTTCTACGTTTTCTTCACAAACGTACAGAAGATAAAACGAGAGTGCAAAGAGTTCACTTGTCAGTATGCAGAGAACCATATAGTCGTCATGGAAACGCTGCGGGCGTTCCTTGGCACATAGTAAACCGTTCAGACTGCGTACAGTATGAGTACAGTATGAGTTGTCGTCATGTTGGTGTCATGTGATGTCTCCAACATGATTTTAGCAAATAATATGGTAAACAAATTGAAGGGGAGGCCTATGTCAAGTAACCTGGCCAATCAGCAGCAGCTAGAGGCGGGATCAAGGCAGCACTGTGTATGCCTTGATCCCGCCTCTAGCTGCCGCTGATTGGCCAGGCCGTTTTGTGGCCGGGCATCAAGTCTGCCTGAGAGTTCCCAGATGGGAGCAGGAGGGGGGAACCCAGTGTACTCTCTGCTGCCCCATCTGGCGGAGTCAGGTTATATGTCAAGTACATTTAAGTACTTTTTTTTCCTTCTCATTTTTGATCAATACTCTGTATTCCCTGTATTTGTTTATTTTGTTCAATTTGTCTTAAACGTTATACTTGTGGGTTTATTAGATGAAGCTCCCAATATTGCCATTGTTATTCAAACTCCTGATTTAAATGCTTCTGTAAAAAAAAATGGAGCAGGACTCTCCAGAGTTACAGAGACACAAGACACTGGATGCAGATTCGAGACAGAGTGTTGCTTAACAAAGAATGTAAAAGTGTGTTAAAAATGATGAATAACGTGTGGTATAGCCTACGTGGCCGGTGGTGATGCCTCGTGGTACAGTACATGATGCAAGGAAAGATTGGTCGCCTGGCATCAGATCATTTTCGGGGACTTCTGCAGCGGTTCTCGGAGTGGGGTCCGCGACGGGGTTCCAGGTGGTCCTCAGCTTGATAGTTAGGAACCAAATGGACCTGGTAAAGGGCCTGTGGCCTCATGGAACCAAATGGACCTGGTAAAGGGCCTGTGGCCTCATGGAACCAAATGGACCTGGTAAAGGGCCTGTGGCCTAAGGAACCAAATGGACCTGGTAAAGGGCCTGTGGCCTCATGGAACCAAATGGACCTGGTAAAGGGCCTGTGGCCTCATGGAACCAAATGGACCTGGTAAAGGGCCTGTGGCCTCATGGAACCAAATGGACCTGGTAAAGGGCCTGTGGCCTCATGGAACCAAATGGACCTGGTAAAGGGCCTGTGGCCTCATGGAACCAAATGGACCTGGTAAAGGGCCTGTGGCCTCATGGAACCAAATGGACCTGGTAAAGGGCCTGTGGCCTCATGGAACCAAATGGACCTGGTAAAGGGCCTGTGGCCTCATGCATAACAACCTGGGGGGGGGGGGGGGGGTGGAGGTGAGGTCCTTAACCCATTTAGGCTTGACGTCGAAATAAAAAAAAAGTCTTCTGAAAGAATATATATATTCAGAGATTTCTGCCGCATTTTCACGATTTTTCAAAAATAGCAGACCTACAAGCTCGTAGCGCGCCACTCGGTGGCGCGCTACGAGCTTGTAGATCTGCTATTTTTCAATAGCTAAAGTACAACATAATGCTTAGTTAAAACACCAAAAGGGGTTCCCGTTCAGAATGGGTTAAAATGAAAATAAAATAAAAAACATTTGAGAAACACAGTTCTGGAGGCTTTGTTCAGGTGCCCTGAAATGGAACAGTGATAGTTCAGTTCCTCAGCAATATCTAAAAACTATGTTGCCCTTTGATGCCGACAGCCGGATCAGTCGTTCCATGGCTGTTCTCTTCAGCGCAACGCCAATACAGTTAACCGGTGTTCAGTCGCTGACACCTGCAGGTAATCAGTGTTCACTGCAGTCACAGTTTCAATTATTGGCAAGCATACACAGGAAGGAATGAATGCACATGAAAAAGGGTTTGATCGGAGTTATGTGAGCTTAAATACAACACTTTCTTCCACATGTATCCCCTACGACGTACCCAGAGTCGAAACGCAGTTCAAGGAGTTTTCATTTAGAAGATATTTTGACTGCCATCCCAAGACCACAGACCTCCATATAAGTATAAGCTGGACAGCCATTGTTTTCCATCATTACTACAACTGATCCTTCGACGTTTGTTCAACAGACTGTTATAAAGTGGTAAAAGATGCTACAAACCACTGTACCCATAATGCATTGCATTGCTTTTTTCTTTTTTTTCTTTTATAAGTGAAAACCATTCCCTTTTCACAGCAAACACTTTGTTCTTTAAAAATAATCTTGGAACCAAAAAACCGTGTTGGTTCCACGTCCTCCCCACTCCCCGTCACGGGCTATTATGTGTGTAGGATGTTTAAGGCTATAAATGATGGGGATAATAAGACTGGGTAGGTAAACTGTCCTTATCCAACCATGTGTTTTGTTCAGGTGTTGGTGCCAGTCCAGATGCTCCCGTGCTCATCATGTTCAGGTGTTGGTGCCAGTCCAGATGCTCCCGTGCTCATCCCAAAGTCGTATACAATTTGTCTCACACATTGTCAGTAACCGCAGTGAAATTTGTTATCCACATTTGATCCATCTCTTGGAACGGTGAGTGAGCTGCAGCCGTGCCTCTTGGAACGGTGAGTGAGCTGCAGCCGTGCCTCCAATCCAACGCACTGATGCTGAGTGCCAAAGCAGGGAGGCATTTTTTACAGTCTTTGGTACAGTATGACCCGGCCGGGAATGGAACCCCCGACTTCCCAGTTTCAGGGCGGACACTCTAACCACAAGGCCATCTCTACTACAGTAGATGTCAAAGGGCTGCGATGTTAAATCATGAAAACTAAACAGGAGATTATGACTTCAAGATTGAACATAATAGTACTCGTAGTTTAATAATAATATAAAAAAGAAATAAACATTTGCGTCACGTATTTCAAAATAAACATGTCACGTATTAAAATAAAATAAAATCTTATTCAATCTTATTCAAGAAAAACTTAAATAAGATCTCATCAATTAGGCCGTGTTCAGACGATAAACAACCACAATAAACTCTCTACAGACTCTCTAAGGACTTAGTCATTTTGTCTTTCATCGTTCAAAGTGTGCTTGACATTTTGCACCAGACTTTCTGTTCAGCCACCAACACCCCCCCCCCCCCCCCCCCCATGTGGTGAAAACTCTGTACTCTGAATCCGCATCATCCCACATCTCCCCGGGAGACAGATATGGGCGACGTACTGTATAACATTGTCATTTGGCCGAGGATCTTCGTGCGGGAAGATAACCCCTTGAGATGTAGCATCTTGTTTTCCAGATGCACATCGAGAATGTAGATCCCCCCCCCCCCCCGCCCCCCTAAACAGTATTTGCACAGTGGTTCTCAATGTCGGGTCCTTGACGAGTCACAGCTCTGCAATTCACAAAATGTGCGGATTATATAGTTTAGATTGGGGTCACAATCTGAGATATATATAATATATATATATATATATTTTTTTTAAGTATCAAATGGGGATCTGTGGCCTAATATGGATATCAAACTGGGGGTCCTTGTAATTGGAAAGCGTGGAGAACCATTTGGTGTAGAGAGAGAGAGAGAGGAAAATGATGGCACAGAGAAGGGGAACGACATGGTCCTCCGAGCCGGACCACATCCAATAATCAACAACTAAAAAAACGGTTACTTTAGTAACTACAGTTCTTTTAGTCAAACGGTTCGCCATGGGGGCAGTGCTTCTTCCCTGGCGCAAACCCCCCTCCTCCTCTCTCATCTGCCCTCCTCGGCGGGGCGGATCTCCGACTTCATCTTGAAGAACTCCTTGGCGACCTCGTCATTGGGCCGCTGCGCCAGGATGCGCAGCACCGTGGTGCCCGTGTCGTCCGTGGCCACGCGGGCGCCCAGCGGGCACCAGCACACGCAGCTCTTGCGCTCGGCAACGTCTCTCAGCTGCAGCACGGCCGTGCCCACCATGCGGTCCGCGCGGCCGAAGCTGTAGTCCTTCACCGTCAGCTGGAGCTCGTAGCAGTCCATGGACTCCTTACCCGGAATGCTGTGCCACACAACGGAGGGCGGCGTGGGACGAGAGCAGAGAGAGGGAGAGAGATTACAAGAAAACATCATTTATAATACTTAAAGGGATTGTGACATAATTTTTATAATTTTTTTTGTAATGTTTCTTAATTTTTTGTTTTGTTTTCTGAGCTCAATTGCACCCAAAAAAACGGAACTTTTAACATTCAGTAGGTTTTCTGTGGCCTGGGGTTTTCTGGCTCAAACAGGTGCTCTGAGTTTCCTGCTGTTTGATGTAAGAGACAGAAAATCCCATATATGTCAATGGGATTTGCCAGCAGATGTCACTGTTTTCACTGTTTTGCCTGTTTTCATTGCAGCTCAGAAGACTTCCAAACCCCAGAGAAAACTCCAGACCACAGAAAATCCGCTGAATGTTCAAAGTTCAGGTTTTTTGGATGTAATTGAGGTCATAAAACCTAAAAGAAAAAAGAAAATTAATGTCATGAAACCTTTAAGCTCAAAAACACCTGCTCATAATATATGTACTATCATTTAAACACCTGCTCATAATATATGTACTATCATTTAAACACCTGCTCATAATATATGTACTATCATTTAAACACCTGCTCATAATATATGTACTATCATTTTGGGAGACCATGACAACCTACCTTGATACAGTTAGAGAACTAACCGGCGCATGTGGCTATTAGATCTGCTATTCTGGTGAAATCTGGCAGACAAGCCAGATATGGGAGCTGTATGGGTTTACTTACAACTGGAAGGTCTCGTTGAACTTGGCCGTCCAGCTGTTGTTCTTAGACTTGGTGGCGAACCTCCGCTTCTTGTCGGCCAGGAAGGGACCGACCAGCGTGAGCTCCACGAAGGGACGGAACATCCCCGACCCGGACGTCTGCCACTTCATGTCATTCACCGCGATGACTGGAGAGGGGGGGGGGAGGTGGGAGAGAGAGAGAGAGAGAGACATTGAGGAACAGGAACAACAGGAGAAGGCAACTAGTCCAAAACCTAGGATGGTAAGTCAGGTGCGTGCGTGCGTGCGTGCGTGCGTGCGTGCGTGCATGCGTGCGTGCGTGCGTGCGTGCGTGCGTGCGTGCGTGCGTGCGCTCCCCGTACGTAAATTGTGTATAAGTGAGTGTGTCTAACCTCTGACGACGATCTTGCGTTCCTTTCCTGGTACCATGTCTATCTGGACGATGGCCTCTCCGATGGGCTTCTCCACACCAGAGCCTATGGGACACGTTCCAGTATAGCACAACCTTATTACTCATAACACCCACAGGACACCATCCAGTATAGCACAACCTTATTACTCATAACACCCCCTCAGGACACCATCCAGTATAGCACAACCTTATTACTCATAACACCCACAGGACACGATCCAGTATAGCACAACCTTATTACTCATAACACCCACAGGACACCATCCAGTATAGCACAACCTTATTACTCATAACACCCCCTCAGGACACCATCCAGTATAGCACAACCTTATTACTCATAACACCCACAGGACACCATCCAGTATAGCACAACCTTATTACTCATAACACCCTCAGGACACCATCCAGTATAGCACAACCTTATTACTCATAACACCCCCTCAGGACACGATCCAGTATAGCACAACCTTAATACTCATAACACCCACAGGACACAGTCTGTTTGTAAATACCCCACGTCTCACCAGACTGTCCTAGAGTCCTCCTACGTCTCACCAGACTGTCCTAGTGTCCTCCTACGTCTCACCAGACTGTCCTAGTGTCCTCCTACGTCTCACCAGACTGTCCTAGAGTCCTCCTACGTCTCACCAGACTGTCCTAGTGTCCTCCTACGTCTCACCAGACTGTCCTAGTGTCCTCCTACGTCTCACTAGACTGTCCTAGTGTCCTCCTACGTCTCACCAGACTGTCCTAGTGTCCTCCTATGTCTCACCAGACTGTCCTAGAGTCCTCCTACGTCTCACCAGACTGTCCTAGTGTCCTCCTACGTCTCACCAGACTGTCCTAATGTCCTCCTACGTCTCACCAGACTGTCCTAGTGTCCTCCTACGTCTCACCAGACTGTCCTAGTGTCCTCCTACGTCTCACCAGACTGTCCTAGTGTCCTCCTACGTCTCACCAGACTGTCCTAGTGTCCTCCTACGTCTCACCAGACTGTCCTAGTGTCCTCCTACGTCTCACCAGACTGTCCTAGAGTCCTCCTACGTCTCACCAGACTGTCCTAGTGTCCTCCTACGTCTCACCAGACTGTCCTAGTGTCCTCCTACGTCTCACCAGACTGTCCTAGAGTCCTACGTCTCACCAGACTGTCCTAGTGTCCTCCTACGTCTCACCAGACTGTCCTAGTGTCCTCCTACGTCTCAGAAGACTGTCCTAGTGTCCTCCTACGTCTCACCAGACTGTCCTAGTGTCCTCCTACGTCTCACCAGACTGTCCTAGAGTCCTACGTCTCACCAGACTGTCCTAGAGTCCTCCTACGTCTCACCAGACTGTCCTAGTGTCCTCCTACGTCTCACCAGACTGTCCTAGTGTCCTCCTACGTCTCACCAGACTGTCCTAGAGTCCTCCTACGTCTCACCAGACTGTCCTAGTGTCCTCCTACGTCTCACCAGACTGTCCTAGTGTCCTCCTACGTCTCACCAGACTGTCCTAGAGTCCTCCTACGTCTCACCAGACTGTCCTAGTGTCCTCCTACGTCTCACCAGACTGTCCTAGTGTCCTCCTACGTCTCACCAGACTGTCCTAGTGTCCTCCTACGTCTCACCAGACTGTCCTAGTGTCCTCCTACGTCTCACCAGACTGTCCTAGTGTCCTCCTACGTCTCACCAGACTGTCCTAGTGTCCTCCTACGTCTCACCAGACTGTCCTAGTGTCCTCCTACGTCTCACCAGACTGTCCTAGTGTCCTCCTACGTCTCACCAGACTGTCCTAGTGTCCTCCTACGTCTCACCAGACTGTCCTAGTGTCCTCCTACGTCTCACCAGACTGTCCTAGAGTCCTACGTCTCACCAGACTGTCCTAGTGTCCTCCTACGTCTCACCAGACTGTCCTAGTGTCCTCCTACGTCTCACCAGACTGTCCTAGTGTCCTCCTACGTCTCACCAGACTGTCCTAGAGTCCTCCTACGTCTCACCAGACTGTCCTAGTGTCCTCCTACGTCTCACCAGACTGTCCTAGTGTCCTCCTACGTCTCACCAGACTGTCCTAGTGTCCTCCTACGTCTCACCAGACTGTCCTAGTGTCCTCCTACGTCTCACCAGACTGTCCTAGTGTCCTCCTACGTCTCACCAGACTGTCCTAGTGTCCTCCTACGTCTCACCAGACTGTCCTAATGTCCTCCTACGTCTCACCAGACTGTCCTAGTGTCCTCCTACGTCTCACCAGACTGTCCTAGTGTCCTCCTACGTCTCACCAGACTGTCCTAGTGTCCTCCTACGTCTCACCAGACTGTCCTAGTGTCCTCCTATGTCTCACCAGACTGTCCTAGTGTCCTCCTACGTCTCACCAGACTGTCCTAGTGTCCTCCTACGTCTCACCAGACTGTCCTAGAGTCCTCCTACGTCTCACCAGACTGTCCTAGTGTCCTCCTACGTCTCACCAGACTGTCCTAGTGTCCTCCTACGTCTCACCAGACTGTCCTAGAGTCCTCCTACGTCTCACCAGACTGTCCTAATGTCCTCCTATGTCTCACCAGACTGTCCTAGTGTCCTCCTACGTCTCACCAGACTGTCCTAGAGTCCTCCTACGTCTCACCAGACTGTCCTAGTGTCCTCCTACGTCTCACCAGACTGTCCTAGAGTCCTCCTACGTCTCACCAGACTGTCCTAGTGTCCTCCTACGTCTCACCAGACTGTCCTAGAGTCCTCCTACGTCTCACCAGACTGTCCTAGTGTCCTCCTACGTCTCACCAGACTGTCCTAGTGTCCTCCTACGTCTCACCAGACTGTCCTAGTGTCCTCCTACGTCTCACCAGACTGTCCTAGAGTCCTCCTACGTCTCACCAGACTGTCCTAGTGTCCTCCTACGTCTCACCAGACTGTCCTAGAGTCCTCCTACGTCTCACCAGACTGTCCTAGAGTCCTCCTACGTCTCACCAGACTGTCCTAGTGTCCTCCTACGTCTCACCAGACTGTCCTAGTGTCCTCCTACGTCTCACCAGACTGTCCTAGTGTCCTCCTACGTCTCACCAGACTGTCCTAGTGTCCTCCTACGTCTCACCAGACTGTCCTAGTGTCCTCCTACGTCTCACCAGACTGTCCTAGTGTCCTCCTACGTCTCACCAGACTGTCCTAGAGTCCTCCTACGTCTCACCAGACTGTCCTAATGTCCTCCTACGTCTCACCAGACTGTCCTAGAGTCCTCCTACGTCTCACCAGACTGTCCTAATGTCCTCCTACGTCTCACCAGACTGTCCTAGAGTCCTCCTACGTCTCACCAGACTGTCCTAGTGTCCTCCTACGTCTCACCAGACTGTCCTAATGTCCTCCTACGTCTCACCAGACTGTCCTAGTGTCCTCCTACGTCTCACCAGACTGTCCTAGAGTCCTACGTCTCACCAGACTGTCCTAGAGTCCTACGTCTCACCAGACTGTCCTAGTGTCCTCCTACGTCTCACCAGACTGTCCTAGTGTCCTCCTACGTCTCACCAGACTGTCCTAGTGTCCTCCTACGTCTCACCAGACTGTCCTAGTGTCCTCCTACGTCTCACCAGACTGTCCTAATGTCCTCCTACGTCTCACCAGACTGTCCTAGAGTCCTCCTACGTCTCACCAGACTGTCCTAGTGTCCTCCTACGTCTCACCAGACTGTCCTAATGTCCTCCTACGTCTCACCAGACTGTCCTAGAGTCCTCCTACGTCTCACCAGACTGTCCTAGTGTCCTCCTACGTCTCACCAGACTGTCCTAGTGTCCTCCTACGTCTCACCAGACTGTCCTAGAGTCCTCCTACGTCTCACCAGACTGTCCTAGTGTCCTCCTACGTCTCACCAGACTGTCCTAATGTCCTCCTACGTCTCACCAGACTGTCCTAGTGTCCTCCTACGTCTCACCAGACTGTCCTAGAGTCCTCCTACGTCTCACCAGACTGTCCTAGAGTCCTACGTCTCACCAGACTGTCCTAGTGTCCTCCTACGTCTCACCAGACTGTCCTAGTGTCCTCCTACGTCTCACCAGACTGTCCTAGAGTCCTACGTCTCACCAGACTGTCCTAGTGTCCTCCTACGTCTCACCAGACTGTCCTAGAGTCCTCCTACGTCTCACCAGACTGTCCTAGTGTCCTCCTACGTCTCACCAGACTGTCCTAGTGTCCTCCTACGTCTCACCAGACTGTCCTAGTGTCCTCCTACGTCTCACCAGACTGTCCTAGTGTCCTCCTACGTCTCACCAGACTGTCCTAGTGTCCTCCTACGTCTCACCAGACTGTCCTAGTGTCCTCCTACGTCTCACCAGACTGTCCTAGTGTCCTCCTACGTCTCACCAGACTGTCCTAGTGTCCTCCTACGTCTCACCAGACTGTCCTAGTGTCCTCCTACGTCTCACCAGACTGTCCTAGTGTCCTCCTACGTCTCACCAGACTGTCCTAGTGTCCTCCTACGTCTCACCAGACTGTCCTAGTGTCCTCCTACGTCTCACCAGACTGTCCTAGTGTCCTCCTACGTCTCACCAGACTGTCCTAGTGTCCTCCTACGTCTCACCAGACTGTCCTAGTGTCCTCCTACGTCTCACCAGACTGTCCTAGTGTCCTCCTACGTCTCACCAGACTGTCCTAGTGTCCTCCTACGTCTCACCAGACTGTCCTAGTGTCCTCCTACGTCTCACCAGACTGTCCTAGTGTCCTCCTACGTCTCACCAGACTGTCCTAGAGTCCTCCTACGTCTCACCAGACTGTCCTAGTGTCCTCCTACGTCTCACCAGACTGTCCTAGAGTCCTCCTACGTCTCACCAGACTGTCCTAGTGTCCTCCTACGTCTCACCAGACTGTCCTAGTGTCCTCCTACGTCTCACCAGACTGTCCTAGAGTCCTCCTACGTCTCACCAGACTGTCCTAGAGTCCTCCTACGTCTCACCAGACTGTCCTAGTGTCCTCCTACGTCTCACCAGACTGTCCTAGTGTCCTCCTACGTCTCACCAGACTGTCCTAGTGTCCTCCTACGTCTCACCAGACTGTCCTAGTGTCCTCCTACGTCTCACCAGACTGTCCTAGTGTCCTCCTACGTCTCACCAGACTGTCCTAGTGTCCTCCTACGTCTCACCAGACTGTCCTAGTGTCCTCCTACGTCTCACCAGACTGTCCTAGTGTCCTCCTACGTCTCACCAGACTGTCCTAGTGTCCTCCTACGTCTCACCAGACTGTCCTAGTGTCCTCCTACGTCTCACCAGACTGTCCTAGAGTCCTCCTACGTCTCACCAGACTGTCCTAGTGTCCTCCTACGTCTCACCAGACTGTCCTAGAGTCCTCCTACGTCTCACCAGACTGTCCTAGTGTCCTCCTACGTCTCACCAGACTGTCCTAGTGTCCTCCTACGTCTCACCAGACTGTCCTAGTGTCCTCCTACGTCTCACCAGACTGTCCTAGTGTCCTCCTACGTCTCACCAGACTGTCCTAGTGTCCTCCTACGTCTCACCAGACTGTCCTAGTGTCCTCCTACGTCTCACCAGACTGTCCTAGAGTCCTCCTACGTCTCACCAGACTGTCCTAGTGTCCTCCTACGTCTCACCAGACTGTCCTAGAGTCCTACGTCTCACCAGACTGTCCTAGTGTCCTCCTACGTCTCACCAGACTGTCCTAGAGTCCTACGTCTCACCAGACTGTCCTAGTGTCCTCCTACGTCTCACCAGACTGTCCTAGAGTCCTCCTACGTCTCACCAGACTGTCCTAGTGTCCTCCTACGTCTCACCAGACTGTCCTAGTGTCCTCCTACGTCTCACCAGACTGTCCTAGAGTCCTACGTCTCACCAGACTGTCCTAGAGTCCTCCTACGTCTCACCAGACTGTCCTAGTGTCCTCCTACGTCTCACCAGACTGTCCTAGTGTCCTCCTACGTCTCACCAGACTGTCCTAGTGTCCTCCTACGTCTCACCAGACTGTCCTAGAGTCCTCCTACGTCTCACCAGACTGTCCTAGTGTCCTCCTACGTCTCACCAGACTGTCCTAGTGTCCTCCTACGTCTCACCAGACTGTCCTAGAGTCCTACGTCTCACCAGACTGTCCTAGAGTCCTCCTACGTCTCACCAGACTGTCCTAGTGTCCTCCTACGTCTCACCAGACTGTCCTAGTGTCCTCCTACGTCTCACCAGACTGTCCTAGTGTCCTCCTACGTCTCACCAGACTGTCCTAGTGTCCTCCTACGTCTCACCAGACTGTCCTAGAGTCCTCCTACGTCTCACCAGACTGTCCTAGTGTCCTCCTACGTCTCACCAGACTGTCCTAGTGTCCTCCTACGTCTCACCAGACTGTCCTAGTGTCCTCCTACGTCTCACCAGACTGTCCTAGAGTCCTCCTACGTCTCACCAGACTGTCCTAGAGTCCCTACGTCTCACCAGACTGTCCTAGTGTCCTCCTACGTCTCACCAGACTGTCCTAGTGTCCTCCTACGTCTCACCAGACTGTCCTAGTGTCCCTCCTACGTCTCACCAGACTGTCCTAGTGTCCTCCTAACGTCTCACCAGACTGTCCTAGAGTCCTCCTACGTCTCACCAGACTGTCCTAGTGTCCTCCTACGTCTCACCAGACTGTCCTAGAGTCCTACGTCTCACCAGACTGTCCTAGAGTCCTCCTACGTCTCACCAGACTGTCCTAGTGTCCTCCTACGTCTCACCAGACTGTCCTAGTGTCCTCCTACGTCTCACCAGACTGTCCTAGTGTCCTCCTACGTCTCACCAGACTGTCCTAGTGTCCTCCTACGTCTCACCAGACTGTCCTAGAGTCCTCCTACGTCTCACCAGACTGTCCTAGAGTCCTACGTCTCACCAGACTGTCCTAGTGTCCTCCTACGTCTCACCAGACTGTCCTAGTGTCCCTCCTACGTCTCACCAGACTGTCCTAGTGTCCTCCTACGTCTCACCAGACTGTCCTAGTGTCCTCCTACGTCTCACCAGACTGTCCTAGTGTCCTCCTACGTCTCACCAGACTGTCCTAGTGTCCTCCTATGTCTCACCAGACTGTCCTAGTGTCCTCCTATGTCTCACCAGACTGTCCTAGTGTCCTCCTACGTCTCACCAGACTGTCCTAGTGTCCTCCTACGTCTCACCAGACTGTCCTAGAGTCCTCCTACGTCTCACCAGACTGTCCTAGTGTCCTCCTACGTCTCACCAGACTGTCCTAGTGTCCTCCTACGTCTCACCAGACTGTCCTAGAGTCCTACGTCTCACCAGACTGTCCTAGAGTCCTCCTACGTCTGCACCAGACTGTCCTAGTGTCCTCCTACGTCTCACCAGACTGTCCTAGTGTCCTCCTACGTCTCACCAGACTGTCCTAGTGTCCTCCTACGTCTCACCAGACTGTCCTAGAGTCCTCCTACGTCTCACCAGACTGTCCTAGTGTCCTCCTACGTCTCACCAGACTGTCCTAGTGTCCTCCTACGTCTCACCAGACTGTCCTAGAGTCCTACGTCTCACCAGACTGTCCTAGAGTCCTCCTACGTCTCACCAGACTGTCCTAGTGTCCTCCTACGTCTCACCAGACTGTCCTAGTGTCCTCCTACGTCTCACCAGACTGTCCTAGTGTCCTCCTACGTCTCACCAGACTGTCCTAGAGTCCTCCTACGTCTCACCAGACTGTCCTAGAGTCCTACGTCTCACCAGACTGTCCTAGTGTCCTCCTACGTCTCACCAGACTGTCCTAGTGTCCTCCTACGTCTCACCAGACTGTCCTAGTGTCCTCCTACGTCTCACCAGACTGTCCTAGTGTCCTCCTACGTCTCACCAGACTGTCCTAGTGTCCTCCTACGTCTCACCAGACTGTCCTAGTGTCCTCCTACGTCTCACCAGACTGTCCTAGTGTCCTCCTACGTCTCACCAGACTGTCCTAATGTCCTCCTACGTCTCACCAGACTGTCCTAGTGTCCTCCTACGTCTCACCAGACTGTCCTAGAGTCCTCCTACGTCTCACCAGACTGTCCTAGTGTCCTCCTACGTCTCACCAGACTGTCCTAGTGTCCTCCTACGTCTCACCAGACTGTCCTAGTGTCCTCCTACGTCTCACCAGACTGTCCTAGTGTCCTCCTACGTCTCACCAGGACTGTCCTAGTGTCCTCCTACGTCTCACCAGACTGTCCTAGAGTCCTCCTACGTCCTCACCAGACTGTCCTAGTGTCCTCCTACGTCTCACCAGACTGTCCTAGTGTCCTCCTACGTCTCACCAGACTGTCCTAGTGTCCTCCTACGTCTCACCAGACTGTCCTAGTGTCCTCCTACGTCTCACCAGACTGTCCTAGTGTCCTCCTACGTCTCACCAGACTGTCCTAGTGTCCTCCTACGTCTCACCAGACTGTCCTAGTGTCCTCCTACGTCTCACCAGACTGTCCTAGAGTCCTCCTACGTCTCACCAGACTGTCCTAGTGTCCTCATACGTCTCACCAGACTGTCCTAGTGTCCTCCTACGTCTCACCAGACTGTCCTAGAGTCCTCCTACGTCTCACCAGACTGTCCTAGTGTCCTCCTACGTCTCACCAGACTGTCCTAGAGTCCTCCTACGTCTCACCAGACTGTCCTAGTGTCCTCCTACGTCTCACCAGACTGTCCTAGTGTCCTCCTACGTCTCACCAGACTGTCCTAGTGTCCTCCTACGTCTCACCAGACTGTCCTAGAGTCCTCCTACGTCTCACCAGACTGTCCTAGTGTCCTCCTACGTCTCACCAGACTGTCCTAGTGTCCTCCTACGTCTCACCAGACTGTCCTAGTGTCCTCCTACGTCTCACCAGACTGTCCTAGTGTCCTCCTACGTCTCACCAGACTGTCCTAGAGTCCTCCTACGTCTCACCAGACTGTCCTAGAGTCCTCCTACGTCTCACCAGACTGTCCTAGTGTCCTCCTACGTCTCACCAGACTGTCCTAGTGTCCTCCTACGTCTCACCAGACTGTCCTAGTGTCCTCCTACGTCTCACCAGACTGTCCTAGTGTCCTCCTACGTCTCACCAGACTGTCCTAGAGTCCTACGTCTCACCAGACTGTCCTAGAGTCCTACGTCTCACCAGACTGTCCTAGAGTCCTACGTCTCACCAGACTGTCCTAGAGTCCTCCTACGTCTCACCAGACTGTCCTAGAGTCCTCCGTCTCACCAGACTGTCCTAGTGTCCTCCTACGTCTCACCAGACTGTCCTAGTGTCCTCCTACGTCTCACCAGACTGTCCTAGAGTCCTCCTACGTCTCACCAGACTGTCCTAGAGTCCTCCTACGTCTCACCAGACTGTCCTAGTGTCCTCCTACGTCTCACCAGACTGTCCTAGTGTCCTCCTACGTCTCACCAGACTGTCCTAGTGTCCTCCTATGTCTCACCAGACTGTCCTAGTGTCCTCCTACGTCTCACCAGACTGTCCTAGTGTCCTCCTACGTCTCACCAGACTGTCCTAGTGTCCTCCTACGTCTCACCAGACTGTCCTAGAGTCCTCCTACGTCTCACCAGACTGTCCTAGTGTCCTCCTACGTCTCACCAGACTGTCCTAGTGTCCTCCTACGTCTCACCAGACTGTCCTAGTGTCCTCCTACGTCTCACCAGACTGTCCTAGAGTCCTACGTCTCACCAGACTGTCCTAGTGTCCTCCTACGTCTCACCAGACTGTCCTAGAGTCCTACGTCTCACCAGACTGTCCTAGTGTCCTCCTACGTCTCACCAGACTGTCCTAGTGTCCTCCTACGTCTCACCAGACTGTCCTAGTGTCCTCCTACGTCTCACCAGACTGTCCTAGAGTCCTCCTACGTCTCACCAGACTGTCCTAGTGTCCTCCTATGTCTCACCAGACTGTCCTAGTGTCCTCCTACGTCTCACCAGACTGTCCTAGTGTCCTCCTACGTCTCACCAGACTGTCCTAGTGTCCTCCTACGTCTCACCAGACTGTCCTAGTGTCCTCCTACGTCTCACCAGACTGTCCTAGTGTCCTCCTACGTCTCACCAGACTGTCCTAGTGTCCTCCTATGTCTCACCAGACTGTCCTAGAGTCCTACGTCTCACCAGACTGTCCTAGTGTCCTCCTACGTCTCACCAGACTGTCCTAGTGTCCTCCTACGTCTCACCAGACTGTCCTAGTGTCCTCCTACGTCTCACCAGACTGTCCTAGTGTCCTCCTACGTCTCACCAGACTGTCCTAGTGTCCTCCTACGTCTCACCAGACTGTCCTAGTGTCCTCCTACGTCTCACCAGACTGTCCTAGTGTCCTCCTACGTCTCACCAGACTGTCCTAGTGTCCTCCTACGTCTCACCAGACTGTCCTAGTGTCCTCCTACGTCTCACCAGACTGTCCTAGTGTCCTCCTACGTCTCACCAGACTGTCCTAGTGTCCTCCTACGTCTCACCAGACTGTCCTAGTGTCCTCCTACGTCTCACCAGACTGTCCTAGAGTCCTACGTCTCACCAGACTGTCCTAGTGTCCTCCTACGTCTCACCAGACTGTCCTAGTGTCCTCCTACGTCTCACCAGACTGTCCTAGTGTCCTCCTACGTCTCACCAGACTGTCCTAGTGTCCTCCTACGTCTCACCAGACTGTCCTAGAGTCCTCCTACGTCTCACCAGACTGTCCTAGTGTCCTCCTACGTCTCACCAGACTGTCCTAGTGTCCTCCTACGTCTCACCAGACTGTCCTAGAGTCCTACGTCTCACCAGACTGTCCTAGAGTCCTCCTACGTCTCACCAGACTGTGCGGTGTGCATGTGTCCGTCCTTGTCCACACTTGGCCTTACTCTGGTGTATTTGAGTCAAGGGAGCCTTCTCTGCGTCTGTGTCCAGTATAGCACAACCGTATTACTCATAACACTCTCAGCACACAGGCCAGCATAGGCAGATGAGCACAGGCTGCCCTGGGCGCAATCATAGCTGCGGTGCCACATTAAGCGCAGCTTGACACCGCAGCCTTGACTGCATACAGCTGGCCTACAGGGCATCGCTCCGTTCATCTATACCACAACGGTATTAATACAACACCTACAGGGCATCGCTCCGTTCATCTATACCACAACGGTATTAATACAACACCTACAGGGCATCGCTCCGTTCATCTATACCACAACGGTATTAATACAACACCTACAGGGCATCGCTCCGTTCATCTAAACCACAACGGTATTAATACAACACCTACAGGGCATCGCTCCGTTCCTCTAAACCACAACGGTATTAATACAACACCTACAGGGCATCGCTCCGTTCCTCTACACCACAACGGTATTAATACAACACCTACAGGGCATCGCTCCGTTCCTCTACACCACAACGGTATTAATACAACACCTACAGGGCATCGCTCCGTTCCTCTAAACCACAACGGTATTAATACAACACCTACAGGGCATCGCTCCGTTCGTCTATACCACAACGGTATTAATACAACACCTACAGGGCATCGCTCCGTTCGTCTACACCACAACGGTATTAATACAACACCTACAGGGCATCGGTCTGTTCATCTATACCACTTACCCCGTTCCGGGCGAGCTTTCTCATTGGGCGTAACTCTGATGCCCGTCCCATCATGCACTGGGAGGGAAGAGGAGAGAAGAGAGATCAAGGAGGAGAGAAAACATCAATAAAATCCACTTCTAAAAAATAATCTTCCAACCCACATCAAGGTTAGCCCCACCCTGGACATTTTTTAATCTAACCTGAAAACACACCTTTTTAGTCTGGCTTTTAATACAGTGTGAAGTTTTAGTGTTTATTGTTGTTTTCTTTCGATTGTATTACATGTTTTATTATTGCACTGTGATAGACTACGGTCTACCTATTTTGGAAAGCACTTTGGGTCAACTGCTGTTGTTTTTAAATGTGCTATATAAATAAAATTGACTTGACTTGACTTGACTTCTAGAGCACGTCACCAGTTGGTGTGTAGAAAAGGAAAAAACCTCAAACCTTTTAATATGAGAGTGTGCAAATGGAACTAAATGAACCCGTAAGCTTGTTACTAAACATTTTCAGGAAGACATTTTCAGTGCAGTATTCTGTTTATTAAAACACTAGCATGACTGAAGTAAAATGAGACACAAGTAGCATGTGCTTAACCCATTTTGGGCGGGAACCCCTTTTGGTGTTAGCATTATGTTATGCTTTAGCTATTGAAAAATAGCAGATCTACATGCTCATAGCGCGCCACCTACAAGCTTGTAGGTCTGCTATTTTTGAAAAATCGAAGAACGACTGACATAGCTTTTTCAGAAAACTGTCAGGATGTAGAAGACATTTATAGAATCTGATCTCAGGTCATATTATGGTTAATTAAATGGTACTTATTATGTATAATAATGGTACAAATAATAATAATAATGGTATGGTAATAATGGTATAATTCAACTATACATTTTAATTCATATTTAGAAAATGTTTCAGATGTCAAACATTTCTGAGATGATAGAATGATGATGGATGATGATGTCATGATGTAATGATGATGATGATGTCATGATGTAATGATGATGTCATGATGTAATGGTGATGATGATGTCATGATGTAATGGTGATGGTGATGATGTCATGGAAGGGGAACCTTCTGAAAGCTGCATGGGCTCAAAGATAATCAACTTCAAAATATTTTAAAAACAGTCAAAATGACGTCTCAGTCATGCTAGTGTGACCTGGAGAGACTCCTTACTGGACAACATCTCTATCAGAATATAGTGCTATTTAACACTTATTTTAACCACAGAAAGTCACTTATTCTACCTTTAATCAAACAAAACGACTTAATCGATTACAAAAAACAAAGAATTGATCATCTATTTTATCTCAAATAATCACTTTTTCTTTACTACGCAGTACCCGTTATGTCCCGTTCCTCACCCCCGCGATGTGCGTTAGTTAAAGATGGAGTGACGTGATTTTTTTCTCCCCTAAAACATGATCATCAGGTACTATGATTACACTAAGAGGAAGATTTATTTAAAAAAAAAAGTGTACATAAAGTGTTAAAATTATGTTTTTATGTGGCCACACCTACCAGTTCATTAAGTATGCCTGGTTTTCACCTTAGCCCCACCCACCTGAACTTAAGCCTCGTCCACAACTGTTGTTGTATGATAATGTGGGAGGGGTTAGGGTTATGATGTCACTAAAATGGTGTTAGTTCAATTGGGCCTTTTAACTCAAAGGCTTTCAGCTCTCAGGAAGAAACCAAAAACACACAGGGAAGACATATTTAAATATTATAACCACACCTGGGGGTCTATTAGAGTAATGTTAATTTCACAGACACATGCAAAACAGAAAAAGTACAAAAATCACGGCACGATTTCGGCAACATTAACGACTGGCCGAGATGGATGAAGCGATTTGAACGCTATAGAATAGCGTCGGGATTGGATAGACAATCAGACGAATTCCAAGTAAATGCCTTCATGTATGCAGCGGGGGACGACGCCGAGGACATATTAGGTGTGTTGCCGCTCACAGACGCTCAGAAACAAAAATACAAGGACGTCACGGACGCTTTCAACGCACATTGTGTCGGTAAGAGGAACGTCATATATGAGAGAGCACGTTTCAACAGACGGGACCAAGAACCTGGTGAGAGTGTTGAGTCCTTTCTCACTGCTGCACACACATTCGCTGAACATTGTCAGTTTGGAGCCCTAAGAGAAGAATTGATTAGGGACAGAATTGTAGTAGGCATAAGAGATGCCAAGCTATCAGAAAGCCTGCAAATGGATGCGGAATTAACTCTGGAAAAGGCAATGACCAGAGTGAGGCAGAGTGCAGCAATAAAGAAGCAACAGCCCACCTTAAGAGGCACTGAGCAACAGGCAGCTGCACAAGTGGAGGCAATACAAAAACACAAGTGGCAGAAAGCACAATACAAATCTGACACACAGTCTCCAGGATGTGGCAGATGTGGAAATATGAGAAAACATATGTGGAAGGAATGCCCTGCTCGTGATGCTGAGTGTAGAGTGTGTCATAAAAAAGGACATTTCGCAAAGTCATGCAGGTCAGGGAAAGGAGTCCATGATATCACACTGGCACACACAGAGTCTTGTCAAGACGAAGAGGAGGAGGCCTTTGCATTCCTGAATGTAGTGAACCTAGAGGAATCAGAAGATGAATGGCTGGAACTGCTGGAGCTGAATGGACAGGAGGCTATATTCAAACTGGATACAGGTGCCCAAGTCACGGCGGTTCCGAGCAGCATGCATTCAGTTGAAAAACATGGAAATCTGCAGCCACCACGCAAAGTACTGTATGGACCTGGAAGATACAAGTTGAACACAATAGGCTGCTTCGGGGGTGAGCTGACCATTAGGAAGAAAACAACAGCACAATTAATTTATGTTGTTGAAGAGCTAACCAGGCCTCTCCTAGGCCTTCCTGCAATAGAGGCGCTGGGACTCATCAAACGGCTGCACACGGTTGCAGTCCAGCAAGAGGATGTCAGAGTTCAATACCCCACAGTGTTCTCGGGCTTAGGGAAGTTAAAGGAGCCCTACAAGATCGAGTTGGAGCCCGATGCTGTCCCACACGCCCTGTCGACTCCACGTCGCGTGCCCTTGCCCTTACGAGAAACAGTGAGAGCAGAACTAGAACGGATGGAGAAGATGGGGGTGGTTACTAAAGTGACACGCCCCACACCATGGTGTGCAGGCATAGTCGTGGTTCCCAAGCCAAAAGGGAAAATACGGCTGTGCGTGGACATGACGCCGTTGAATAAGTATGTCAGGCGAGAGAGACATATTCTTCCGGCAGTAGATGAGACACTTGCCATGCTTGAAGGGGCGAAGATATTCACGAAGTTGGATGCTACTGCTGGCTTCTGGCAAATCCCACTGTCGGAAGAAAGCAAACTTCTCACGACCTTCATCACCCCGTTCGGGCGGTATGCATTCAACCGCCTCCCGTTCGGGATTTCATCGGCGCCAGAGCATTTTCAACGCCGTATGTCACAGATGTTGGAAGGATGTACAGGTGTCCAGTGTCATGCTGATGACATACTGGTGTATGGAAAGGACATACAGGAGCATAATGTGAGACTGCACAAGGTCCTGAAAACACTGCAAGCAGAAGGCCTGACACTGAACAAGGAAAAATGTGAGTTTGCAAAAAACAGCATCATGTTCTTAGGGCACCGCATATCAGCAGACGGAGTGGCCCCGGATCCAGCTAAGGTCAGAGCAATCTTGGAGATGCCTGAGCCTACTGACGTCGAGGGTGTGAAAAGACTTATGGGAATGGCCCAATATATAGGGAAGTTCTTGCCTCACCTGGCCACATACACTCGTCCGATCAAAGACCTGCTGTGCGGAGATAATGAATGGGTCTGGGAAGCTCCACAGAAAGAAGCTTTTCAAAGACTGAAGGCAGAGCTGATTTCTCCGCGGGTGTTAGCCCCGTACTCACCTACAGCAGAGACCTGCGTATCTGCCGATGCCTCGTCCTACGGTATCGGTGGCGTTCTGACACAGCAACAGGAAGATGGAGCATGGAAGCCGGTCGTGTTCATCTCTAGGAGCCTGTCAAGCGCGGAGAAGAATTACGCACAAATAGAGAAGGAGGCGTTGGCAGCCACATGGTCATGTGAGCGGTTGTCATCCTACCTTCTGGGACTCAAGTTCAGACTAGAGACTGATCATAAGCCGCTTGTGCCGTTGCTGAGTAACAAAGCACTGGATGAGCTCCCACCCAGAGTCCTGAGGTTTCGGCTGAGACTGATGAGATTCACATACGAGGTTGTGTATGTGCCCGGTAAGCGTCTGATAACGGCAGACACATTGTCAAGAGCTCCTGTCGAACACACTTTCACACAAGAGGAGTTGGACAGAGAGACAGAAGTTAAAGTGTTCGTGGATGCGGTTGTACAAAGCCTCCCAGCCTCGGAAGCCAGGCTGAGGAGCATTCAGGAAAAGCAGAGCATTGACCCTGTCTGTGCAAAGCTCATCAGGTACTGTCAGACAGGTTGGCCTGAGAAGCATGACCTCCCACCAGAGTTGGGAGCATACTGGCCAGAAAGGGAGAACCTCACCCTGGCGGGTGAGCTACTGCTGCGTGGTCAGAGGATTGTGATTCCCCAAGCTGAAAGACAGGAAGTGCTGAAGGATCTACACACTGGACATCAAGGAATCGTCAAGTGCAGAGCAAGAGCGCGCCAGTCAGTCTGGTGGCCCGGACTGTCAGTTCATATCAATCAGCTGGTGGACAAGTGTGACACATGTTCACAACACAGGGCAGACCGCAGAGAGCCCTTGGTCCCCACACCAGTGCAAGAACGGCCCTGGCAGCGGGTTGCTACAGACTTGTTCTTCTGGGAGAAGAATATTTATATTGTGATAGTGGACTTTTTCTCGCGCTACATAGAGGTTGCGCACCTCAAAGTGGCTACAGCGGAGACAGTTGTGGCAGCGCTGGTGGACGTATTCAGTCGTCACGGGGCCCCTCAGACCGTGGTCTCAGATAACGGCGTCCAATACAGTGGGTCGACCTTCCAGAACTTTGCTCGCGAGTATGGGTTCACCCATGTGACCAGCAGTCCACGGTATCCGCAGGCGAACGGAGAGGCTGAGCGGGCCGTGGCTACAGTGAAAGGACTGTGGAAAGGAGGAGGCGACAAGGCAAAGGCGCTGATGGCATACCGTGCAACACCCCTGGAGAGTGGTTATTCCCCTGCACAACTCCTCATGGGGAGACAGATTCGCTCCAACATACCACAACACCCAAAGACCCTGCTTCCTCGCTGGCCAAACATCAGAGAGTTTAGAAGGTCAGAGATGCAAGCGAAGGAGGATCAACAACGTCGCTACAACCTGCGTCACGGAGCCCGTCCCTTACCTACGCTGCAGTGTGGCCAAAATGTGTGGCTCCCCAACGAGAACAGAAGAGGGACTGTCATACAGCAGGCGGCAACGCCCAGGTCATACATCGTGGAGACGGACAACGGACAGTTGAGGAGAAACCGTGCCCATCTGCGCACTCTTCAGCAACCTGCTCCACAGACGACAACACCTGTGGTACCTGAGACAGCCGTGGAACGAGGTAACACAGAGACACACGCATGCCAACCAGCTCAGAGTGACAGAGACACTAGAAGTAACAGACATTCTGATACCACCGAAGCACCCTATGTGACCTCCTCTGGTAGAGTGTCGCGCCCTCCAGTTAGACTGGATATGTGAGAGACTGGGGGAAGGGTAAATGTCTGAATGAAAAGAAAAAAAAAAGAAAAAAAAAAAAGATTGTGATGTTCTGATTATGTGAATTGCGTTTGGGAATGTGATTTTTTTTTTTCTGACAGTAGAAAAAAGGGGAAAGAAAAGGATGCAGAGGGAAGGGAAAAGGATGATGTGAATTGCATTTGTTTGCCTATTTGGTTTAATACTGGTTTGTTGTTAAGAGAGATGTTTCTTACTAAAAGGGGAAGGTGTCCTGTAAGGGATTGAGTGACATGTTAGTGTTGCTAGACGGACCGTTATGTATGTAACACACTTACTCTGCTTCCGCCCAACCTGAAGTAAACAGTTAACTCCACACGCTCTCCGCCTCATTATTACATGTGAACTAATAGCATAAGGTTTACACAACACCATCTTTAACCCATTCTGGGCGGGAACCCCTTTTGGTGTTTTAAGCAAGTTATACTTTAGCTATTGAAAAATAGCAGATCTACAAGCTCTACGAGCTTGCAGTTCTGCTATTTTAAAAAAATCGTGAAAATGTGGCACAAATCTTTGAATATTATTTCAGAGCGAACGTTTATAACTCAAATCTTTGCTTCTGGGGAGGTCCCTGGAACAACGTATTTTCAGATGGGGGTTGGTGGCCAATTACATATATTTTTGGGGGTCCTTGACATGAAAATGTTTGAGAACTATTTTTTAGAATCATCCTCAGGTCTAAATGGGTTTAAACCCTTCTCCGTCCAGTATGTATGAACGGGCCTTCTTCCCTTACCCTGAGCGTGTTGTGTGGAGACAAAGGTTTTGATGAGAGCGTCGGTGCTCTGGGAGTAGAGGGACAGAGCGTAGCGCAGGGAGGCCAGCTCTGGACTCTTCTCCACGAAGGCCCTCTTCAAGCCGTTACCACTGGCATGGAAGTATAGCTGAAACAGGACAACAATAGGCCCATTACCACTGGCTATTTAATCATAGATAAACTATTATTTAGGGATCTACTTCTGTGTTGGTGTCAGTTGTTAAAGTATAATGTAAATCATTCATTGTATTCCAACTTGTTGAAACATGTCAATTTTATCTTAAGGAGGATCATTAATAGTTAATTAATTTTAGTAACTACAACTCGAGTGAAGTAAACGCATCGTCAAACGTGGACGTAAGTACAATACAATACACTGCACTTCAACCTACCTTGATACAATACACATCAGTGCACTTCAACCTACCTTGATACAATACACATCAGTGCACTTCAACCTACCTTGATACAATACACATCAGTGCACTTCCACCTACCTTGATACAATACACATCAGTGCACTTCAACCTACCTTGATACAATACACATCAGTGCACTTCCACCTACCTTGATACAATACACATCAGTGCACTTCAACCTACCTTGATACAATACACATCAGTGCACTTCAACCTACCTTGATACAATACACATCAGTGCACTTCAACCTACCTTGATACAATACACATCAGTGCACTTCAACCTACCTTGATACAATACACATCAGTGCACTTCAACCTACCTTGATACAATACACATCCGTGCACTTCAACCTACCTTGATACAATACACATCAGTGCACTTCCACCTACCTTGATACAACCATAGAGTATATATATAATAGAGACTGAACTTGCGCGAAGCTCCGCCCCCCCAGCTATTCATGTCAGTGGAAGTTGCTCAGTGGCGTTTTGAAGCACCCGGAAGACTGCCGGAAGTCCCTCCCAGGACCTCAACTTTGAGGTCCTGAGTGACGTAGGGCAACCGAGCGCTCAACGTTAAAGCCCAGCTGCACGGGGTTTCCCGGTCATGAATCCACGGGTCCGCCTGTAGTCCCTCCTTCTACCACTAGGACCCAGAGCTTCAACGTTGGAAAGCCTGCCTGCCCCCTTGGATACAACACAATACACTGCACTTCAACCTACCTTGATACAATACACATCAGTGCACTTCAACCTACCTTGATACAATACACATCAGTGCACTTCAACCTACCTTGATACAATACACATCAGTGCACTTCCACCTACCTTGATACAATACACATCAGTGCACTTCAACCTACCTTGATACAATACACATCCGTGCACTTCAACCTACCTTGATAGCCTCCAGACCTGCATCGATGATCATACAGTGTTTGGGGGTCAGGGTCCGAGTCTCGCCTCCTCCCTAAAAAAAGTTTTTTTTTAAAGATTAGTTTTGTATAAGTTTTAAACCAAACAAATCTAAGCTACTCCACAAGTTAAATAAATAAAGAATTAATTCATAATTAAGAAGTAGTGAAAATAGCCAATCTACGCTTCGTGAGCTTGTGTGTGTGTGTGTGTGTGTGTGTGTGTGTGTGTGTGCTTGTGTGCGTGAGTGCGTGTGCGTACCTTCAAATTGGACAGTCCTTTGGCAAGTTGGGCGCCCTGCAGAGGAGAGAACACATCTCGTCACTCATCGTATTGTTATTTCATGGTTTATGCAGACTGTGACGTGGAAGCATTTCACTGGCTGTAGTCTCTCGTAGCCAGACTATTACACAATATGCCAATGCTATATTAATATTAATAGAGAGTCTGGAACTACACCTCCCGTAGTAGTATAACAAGGTTGGGAACCACTGCTCTAAACAGCATTGGCCAGTAGAGGGAGCTACAGCGTTGTTGCTACATTAATCTGCTCACTCACTACTGCTCATGCACAGGTAGGCTGCATGCGCACGCACGCACGCATGCACGCACGCACGCACGCACGCGCACGCACGCACGCACGCACGCACGCACACACGCACGCACGCACACCTCTCTCGCTCTAATTATTTAGTCTCATGTCCAGCAGAAGTATTTAGTCTCATGCCATAGAATGCATAGGTGAGTTCCAGTCTATTTTTTGATTGGCTGCATGAAGAAAATAGCAAATCTAGAGCTTGGAGATCAGCTATTTTCAGCACGCAACCGAGTGTAAAAGAAGCCATTACGACGCCATCAAGGCACCGCCATGTTACATTTTAGTCATTTTTTAATTTACTTTAGTCGACATAATCTTATGATTATGTAGTCGACTAAAACTAGTCTAAAGGTAAAACATTTCAGATGATTTAAATATGACTAAATGCCCGGGATTCGAACTTGGGTCTCCTGCATGAAAGTCCAACATCTTAACCACTAGAGCAAAGGGATATCCCTCTGGACTGGGGGAGATATTAGACTGTTGAGGCTCTGAGGCACTCTGCTACACTATAGCGCCACCATCAGGCAGAGGCTCTGAGCCACTCTGCTACACTATAGCGCCACCATCAGGCAGAGGCTCTGAGCCACTCTGCTACACTATAGCGCCACCATCAGGCAGAGGCTCTGAGCCACTCTGCTACACTATAGCGCCACCATCAGGCTGAGGCTCTGAGCCACTCTGCTACACTATAGCGCCACCATCAGGCAGAGGCTCTGAGCCACTCTGCTACACTATAGTGCCACCATCAGGCAGAGGCTCTGAGCCACTCTGCTACACTCACTGAATATTATTCAAAAGATTATGAGTAAAACATCCCCAGTGCTGACCAGGCTGTCGTTGCTCTGCGGCAGGACGATCTGCTTCTCCAGGCTGCTCAGGACGATCTTCCACAAGTCCTTCAGGATCCGCTTCAGCACCGACTTCTCACAGACGTCTGCAAAGATGCTCAGACTAAACACAGCACGCACACACACACGTACGCAAATGAAGATCGAGGTGAAATTACAAAAAAAAAATATATAGACAGACAGACAGACAGACAGACAGACAGACAGACAGACAGACAGACAGACAGACAGACAAGAGTTACTAACTTCCCGTCCAGGAACTCCATGAGGGGTCTCAGGATGGCGTCGGCGTCTGCCTCGGCCGTGTTCCGGTTCGGGGGTCCCTTGATCGGGTAGAGGATGTCGGCCA
Organism: Electrona antarctica; assembly: GCF_951216825.1. NCBI lineage: Eukaryota > Metazoa > Chordata > Actinopteri > Myctophiformes > Myctophidae > Electrona > Electrona antarctica. The sequence goes on from NC_136794.1 coordinate 50,414,379, forward strand.
CCTGCCGCATGCACACGTTGATACGAGCCTGGAAGCTGCAGGGGGGGGGGGGGGGGACACGGAGACAACATGTCCGTTAGACCAGGGGTTCTCAAACGTTGTCATGTCATTGGCCCCCCATTAGGACCCCCATTAGCCCACGGACCCCCATTAGCCCGCGGACCCCCATTAGCCCGCGGACCCCCATTTGAAAAGATGTGCCATTTTTACGGCTCTAGCAATGATTCTCAACCCGTTTCCTTTCAAGGACCCCCATGTTTGACCTGAATTAGGCTACGGTCCCACATTTCTATCTCTGGGACCCCAATGTATATATTGTAAAATCAACGTTAATTTAACTCTGAGAGTGTACAAATGTACACGTATCTTGGACTCCCAACAGCCTTAAGGACAGCCTTCTGATTTTAACATTTTAAGCAGCATTGCGAAAATCCTGCATTTCCTCTCTTCTCCAGAGCAGTCCGCTTCTTGCCCTGCGTATTTGCATAAGCTTGATTCTAGCGTCATAAGCTTGTAAACTATAGTTTTATGTACGATTCAAACCCCAGATCTAGATGGGAGCGTGCGTGCGTGTGTGCGTGCGTGCATGTGTGCGCACTACCTCTTGCCAAACACAGTGCTGAAGTTGTCCAGGAAGGTGTTGAGCTTCAGTTGCAGATCATTGAGAATGTCAGCCGCCTCCGTGTCCATCTACCACACACACACACACACACACACACACACACACACACACACACACACACACACACACACACACACACACACACACACACACACACAGTATGTTAATTCAATGGAAACAAGCCGAAAGGGTTTCCTGGTCTCCTCCTCGTAGCAGACCGTGTATAGAGGGTATGTACATGCATAAAGTGCGAGTGGCAAATCGAGTGGCAAAGTGAGCTTAATGTCGTTAAGCGTCGTTTAATGCAATCAGAAAGGGCTTTTCTGTGTGGACGTATGGGCTGTCAAGGCCAGAAAGTAGTTTTTGTGCCTACGTCTACGTCCCAGGGACTATAGAGCGTCGCAGTCCCGCCCCCTACCAGGGCCCAGGAAATGATTCTCCGTTCATTTTCCTCATAGACATTTCAGAAAGTATTTATTTAAAGACGTTTACGCCGCGGACAAAGCCAACTCTTGTCGTGACAAATCATGACAACAAACACAATTTTTCGGGCCAAACAAAGAATTAGAAAGTAGAAGAAAACGGCAGGTTACAACACTTTTTTTGTTGTTTTTCTTCTATGTAATTATTTGTTTGGTCCAAAATATTGTGTGTGTTGTCATGATTTGTCACGACTCGAGTTGGCTTCGTACGACGCTTAAAAGGTCTTTAAATAAATACTTTTTGAAATGTCTATGGGAAAAATGCATTGGGATTCATTTCCTGGGCCTGGCGTCGTCATGAAAGGGGGCGGGACTGCGACGCTCTATAACATATCTATTTAGGACTTAAACAGATCTCAGCAGGACGGTTTCGGGACTAGAGGAGTTTTTGCACTGAAAATGTGCATATTGTGCTGCACCTACGGGCAGCATATGAGACTAGCAGCGCCACCTACGGGCAGCATATGAGACTAGCAGCGCCGCAAAAACGTTGCAGCAGCAGCACTTCAGCCACAAACTATTACCGCAGAGAGACACCCGCAAAACAGACGCAGCAGCAGCAGTACAGTACCCTCATGGACCCGCAAAACAGACGCAGCAGCAGCAGTACAGTACCCTCATGGAGCAGTCAGAAACAGACGCAGCAGCAGCAGTACAGTACCCTCATGGAGCAGTCAGAAAAATGACGCATTATTTGAAGAGGAGAACATTTTTATAAAACAAGAAATAAATAAAATAAAACGAGAGAGAAGAACAGACGGAGACGAACCATTCACACAGGCTCAGCGCCCCCTGCAGCACAAGGACGCCCCCTGCAGCACAAGGACGCCCCCTGCAGCACAAGGACATGTACAACACACAGGCTCAGCGCCCCCTGCAGCACAAGGACGCCCCCTGCAGCACAAGGACATGTACAACACACAGGCTCAGCGCCCCCTGCAGCACAAGGACATGTACAACTTTCATATGACAACAGCCAAAGGTTAATATAAGGATTAAGGAAACTGTCGCATATTAATACTGTACATGAAACAGTGGCTAACAGCCTGTGGACGGTGGATGGAACAATGTGGTGGATGCATCCTGCTATAGGTAAGATAATAAGATCTATAAAAAGATATCGCACACCTAACAGCAGAGGTGTCACCCTAACACCCCACAATGACAACTTCCACCCGCAAGTGAGAAGATCACAGTGGGCACGTTGAGGGCAAGTTGAGGCTGTACTTTGACCGATGTGTCTGAGCCTGAGGTTCTGACACACGTCAGTGAGAAACTAAGCTTTGAAATGAAATGAAATGAAATGAAATGAAATGAAATCTATATTTACCCAGGGTATCTGGGCTAAGCTCAAGAACTTGTTTCCAGCCAGGCCCTGCTCATAGAACACATTTCATCGTAGTGGTTCAATGCCTTGTTCAAGGGCACTTCAGCGGTGGTAATTTTAACGTGTCGGACGGCTGATTCGAACTAGGAACCTTCCGGTATCAAGACCGCGCCGCTATCCGTTCGGCCACCGCTGCCATTTCAGTGCCACACACGCAGACGTGTGCATCAGAAAGCTTTTACCTAAAATTACCTAAACTATTCTGTATTGTGACTGCAGTGCTTTTACTACAAAACATGGATTTATATTTTTATTCAGATTTTCATTACTTTACACATATTCAGAAATGCAACTGGCGACCCGTCCAAAATGTTACCCGTCTGGGTCTGATCTAAAGATTCTAAGAAGGCATTTACTTCAAGGATTGATGCATATTATTATGATACCTTGATACCTATTATGATTCCTTGCCACTTTCAAAAGCAATGCTGGAAGTCTTTTAAATAACTGTTTTTCATTCATTCATTCATTAATAAACATGGTAGAAATGGATTACTATACTGTAAGTCAGAAGAGAGGATAATTTCGTGATTTGTCCTATAATTTATGCCTTTATGCCTTTGGGTAAATTTATAGGGGAATATGAGTACCATACATTATTGATTTTTTTTTTTTAATTTTAAAAAAGATGAATGTAATTTTGAAATGATCTTTTTGTTCAATCGTATCAGGATGCTGAGGTACAACAGTCTACGATGGAACGAAGCATGTTTTCCTAAAGACCTGATTAGTAATTATGATCCGGCAACAACAAGCAGAACCAGATGAATCCAGTCTCCTGCTGGCTGATGTTCAAGACACTAGACGTCTGGACTTCAACAGATTGCATCCTGGTCATTCAGAAAGCCAGTGTGTTTGTGTCCTGACTCTTTACTGCATCACACAGGGCCAGTGGCGTGCACAGATAGAGGGCAGACATATAGTTGAAATACTTATGACCTGTTATGTGCCTCCCACACAGTCCTGATTCTTTCACTATGGTGGTCATAAAGGCACGACTGTCTCTAAACGCTGACAAGGACAACCTTAGAGGCTTAACTCTGAAAGCCTCCAGGCTGTGCCTTATTGAACCTGTTGCTGTTGGAAACACTTGTATTTTGTTAGACCGAAATCAGTTTGTTTAGCTTCTCTGTAAAAGTTACAGCATCATTGGATTGCTTGGTTTCATCTTATTCTCTTTGCAAGGTCGCTCTTGGAAAAGAGATTTTATGCCTAGTTAAAGCAGCACTAGTGTGTAACATTTCTTCCATGTATTAAGCCATTAACTCAGACCAGATTGCCTACGAATGCGTTTATAAATCTATTTCGGGCCAAAACTAAATACGGGCTACTTGGTGTCTCCGTCTCTCTGCATCTCCATCGTACCTTCTGTTTGTCCACTGCAGTAACTTCCTTCTTCCAGGGAGGACAGAGGAAAAGAAAACAAAGTGTTCTACACAGCAATGACTTAGAAAACGTCCAGACCCAACGTTAAGGAGGAAAGGATCATTTACACATTCAAATAGTTTTATGAACAACATGGGGAGGAATTTGAGAAACACTGTTTTTACATGATAGCCTATTGCAGTGGTTTTCAACCAGTGGTCCGGGGACCACCAGTGGCCTTTGAGGAGGTCCCAGGTGGTCCCCAGTGGTCCAGGGACCACCAGTGGCCTTTGAGGGGGTCCCAGGTGGTCCCCAGTGGTCCGGGGACCACCAGTGGCCTTTGAGGGGGTCCCAGGTGGTCCCCAGTGGTCCGGGGACCACCAGTGGCCTTTGAGGGGGTCCCAGGTGGTCCCCAGTCAGTTAAATGATGTTGTAACCAACATGAGTTGGTAACCAAATGGACCCTTATTAGATCTTTAACTCTTGAGAGTGTGAAATGAAGTAGTCACCCATGCAGGTCCATTTGGTTTCATTTTACACTCTCAGAGTGAAACCTCATCAAATGGTGGTTCTGTGGCTCAAATGCCGAGTAAATAATGGACCTTGAAATGAAAATGGTTGAAAACAACTGGCCTTGTAAACTATGTTGGGTTTTAATGGGGTGGGTGTGTCTGGTAGGGTCTATTAGGATATAGTACAACATATCAGGTTTTTAATGGGGTGGGGGTGTCTGGAAAGGGTCTATTAGGATAGTCTACACCATATCAGGTGGAAACCATCAATGACTGGTAGGGTAAACTAGACGTGAGACTTCAGGGGAATCGTTCTATGAAGCTGTTATTTAGACTAGAGGTGAGACTTCAGGGGAATCGTTCTATGAAGCTGTTATTTAGACTTCAGGGGAATCGTTCTATGAAGCTGTTATTTAGACTTCAGGGGAATCGTTCTATGAAGCTGTTATTTAGACTTCAGGGGAATCGTTCTATGAAGCTGTTATTTAGACTTCAGGGGAATCGTTCTATGAAACTGTTATTTAGACTTCAGGGGAATCGTTCTATGAAACTGTTATCTAGACTTCAGGGGAATCGTTCTATGAAGCTGTTATTTAGACTTCAGGGGAATCGTTCTATGAAGCTGTTATTTAGACTTCAGGGGAATCGTTCTATGAAGCTGTTATTTAGACTTCAGGGGAATCGTTCTATGAAGCTGTTATTTAGGCAACAATGATATGGCTGAACAAACCTTGTTCAGTTCTTCCTTTGACTGGTGGATGCAGAATGAGAATAAAAGTCCATTAACACAACAGAGCCATGTACGGGTACAGCATATCACACATCATAACCCTAACCCCTCCCCCATTATCATACAACAACAGCTGTGACCGAGGCTGGGTGGGGCTAAGGTGATGAACCAGCTATACTTAATGAACCGGTGGGTGTGGCCACATAAAAACATCATTTTACCACTTTCTGTACACTTTTTTTTTTAAAAAGTCTTCCTCCTAGTATAACCATAGTACCTGATGATCGTGTACAATCGCAGCACTCCATCTTTGATGTCCTACTTCATCAAATAAAAGTGTCACACAAAAGTATAGTGAAAACATCCGATCTACAAGCTCACAACGCGGCACATCATCATGACGTGTTCTGAACCCGTGTTCCAGTTGATCCAATGTAGTTATTATTTAAGCCACAAACTCTTTTTAAAACTTTGTATTGGTAAAATATTTCACTGCTTTAGTGCGACACCGCTCCACGACGTAGAAAACAGAAACAAGTTGAAATCTGGATGTACAGTAAGTTCACTGGCCGACAGTACAGTGACAGTACAGTACAGTACAGTACAGTACAGTACAGTACAGTACAGTACAGTACAGTACAGTACAGTACAGTACAGTGACGCTAACAGTACAGTACAGTACAGTACAGTACAGTACAGTACAGTACAGTACAGTACAGTACAGTACAGTGACGCTAACAGTACAGTACAGTACAGTACAGTACAGTACAGTACAGTACAGTGCAGTACAGTACAGTACAGTACAGTGCAGTACAGTACAGTACAGTACAGTACAGTACAGTACAGTACAGTACAGTACAGTACAGTACAGTACAGTGCAGTACAGTACAGTGACGCTAACAGTACAGTACAGTACAGTACAGTACAGTACAGTGCAGTACAGTACAGTACAGTGCAGTACAGTACAGTACAGTGCAGTGCAGTGCAGTGCAGTACAGTGCAGTACAGTACAGTACAGTACAGTACAGTACAGTACAGTACAGTACAGTACTGTACAGTACAGTACAGTACAGTACAGTACAGTACAGTACAGTACAGTGACGCTGTGCAGCTCAACATATTCTGCTGTCATATCATATTACACTCGTATGAAAAAAGAAGAAGCAATTTCAATGAAAGCAATAGAAGTGGATCCAACTATAGTCAAATATTGGACTTTAGTTGGAGGCCAAAAATATCACTCTCATCAGATGAGGTCATCAGAGGGCTGTCCAATGAGAGCGAGCGGGATTCTGGACAGATGTGAGTCATCGTCCAATCACGAGGCCCGTAATGGGAACGCAGCAGAGACAGATAATGGAATAATTTCCTCCTGTTTCCTCTAATCCCTTCCTTCCCCTGCCTAGGGCGCGCACGCACACACGCACGCACCGCGCACGCACACACACACGCACCACGCACTCACACGCACGCACCACGCACCTCGCACGCACGCACGCACGCACCGCGCACGAACACACACACGCACCACGCACTCACACGCACGCACCACGCACCTCGCACGCACGCACGCACGCACCGCACACGCACGCACCGCGCACAACGCACCACGCACCTACACACACACACACACACACACACACACACACACACACACACACACACACACACACACACACACACACACACACACACACACACACACACACACACACACACACACACACACACACGGTAATTCTTCGCATGGAAGAGTGCCTCCCACATAGGAGCGTTTGAGTGCTTTGCTGACTGATTCAGATCAAACTATTGGCATTCTGACTTCAGAATGTCTTCAGGTTCCCAGATTCTCCACAGCAAGGCTGTCTCTAACGAGACCATTAGTGGTGTTTCAGAGACCCACCTGTTTGTTCTGAGCGTCCTCCTCCTTCAAGTAAAGAAAAGAAAAGAGAGGCACAGATTTGAAAAAGGTAGGGAAAAAAACTCACACGCCTGGCCGTAAATCAATAGGACTGGTATAACAAGCTTTAAAACACTAACTAACCCAATTATAATTCTACGGAGGTGAAGGTCAGAATTTGAGCTTGGCAGCCATAGAGACAATTAATGACCAGTTGAAGAGAGAATAAATACTACTAGGGAATGAAAGCACATTATGTAGTCAGTCCATCGTGTGAGGGCGCCGCTTGCCAAAAATACCTGATCTACAAGCTACAAGTAGTAGCAGCGTCACAATCATTTTAATAACTATCCATTTATACGTCGGCTTTTCAAAAAATAGCAGATGTACAAGCTGCGAGCTTGTACATCTGCTATCTTTGACAGTTTTTGAAAAAGATCGAAAATGTTTGGAAACTTTTGAATCATTTAGATGTTTTCTTTCTTCTGGGGGTCCCCCTGGCACAAAACATTGTAAGACGGGGGTCCCGAAGCCAAATGCATATCAATTTGCGGGTCCTGGACATGAAAAGGTTCATTTTCTGAGTTATTTCTGTCTGTACCACACAGAGGATAAGACATGACACACTGCGCTGGAGGCTGAAGGAGGGAGGAGGAACCATATTGACATCATTTTGTCGACTAAAACTATGACGAAAAATGTTCGTCGACTACCTATTTTTCACTGACGGAAACTAAACAAAACGAATAAGCTGTGGTTGACTAAAACAATTTCGTCAACAAATAAAACTAGACTAAAACGTTATGGAGGAACTAGCAGAGAATTAGAGATCCAGCAGAACTAGAAGACAAAGTCATTTTATGGTTTTGGTTGTGCTCTGAAAAAAGGACATCTACAAGCTCACAGAAATTAGACTAGATTTGTATTTGCCCGGGACCCAAACCAGGGAATATAGCAGATCTACAAGCTCACAACGTGTCGCTTCGCGCCACATTGTGAGCATGTAGATCGACTATACTTTCAGCATGCAGTGTAAGTGTAAAATCTGCCATTACGACGCCGTCAGACGCCAACAAGACCAATGTTTTTTTGTCCACAAAATCAACTATATTTAGTCAACTAAAACTAGACTAAAACTATCATGTTTCAGATGACTAAAATATGACAAAAAAACTAAATTGCTATCAACATCGACAGTGGCAACGACACTAGTGTAGCACACAGGGGATAAGACGTGACACACTGTATAGAGGAGAGGCTGAGAGGAGGAACTATAGTGGCCTACTGTACTGTACTGTACTGTACTGTACTGTACTGTACTGTACTGTACTGTATACTGTACCTGCTTCTCCTTGTCTTTCTTCTCACCCTGAAAGGACCAGGCAAGGACACAACTGGTCAGAATCATCCATGCGTTGATGGTGGATACATTTATTATTATAAACCGTCCGTCAGGCATCCATAGTTTAACCTTTTGTGGGGGTTTTTCTTCGTACTACTCATTCAAAGTGACCAGTTTGGACAGGTTTCCACCCGACAGAGATGATATAATACGCTGGAATAAATATGGTGAACTGATGGGAGATCTATTGTCTAGAGCAGGGTTCCCCAATTAATTTTCCTCAAGGGCCATATTTCGACTAGGGAACCAGGCTGGGGGCCGAGTCCGCACGCGCAAAAAATTGGGTTTTTTATTTTGTCATTAATTAATTAAAAATTGTTCTCAACCAGTGGTCCGGGGACCACCAGTGGTCCTTGAGGGGGTGCCCAGTTTGACATGCATAGGCTACTGACCCCCATTTAATGCCATTTATACCCAAAACAAAACAAAACATTTTTATTTTTTTGAAATTCTTCCAGGGGCCACAAGGGGGCGCTCCGCGGGTCGCAAATGGCCCGCGGGCCGCCTATTGGGGAACCCTGGATCTAGTGTCTTATCAGCTGAAATGGACGCTGGCCTCCAGATGTGGTGCTGATGTCAACACAGACCTTTGGACCAAATGGATGCTGGCCTCCAGATGTGGTGCTGATGTCAACACAGACCTTTGAAATGGACGCTGGCCTCCAGATGTGGTGCTGATGTCAACACAGACCTTTGAAATGGACGCTGGCCTCCAGATGTGGTGCTGATGTCAACACAGACCTTTTCTTCTTGTTGGACATTTATTTTAGTCAGTAAATAGTAAAGTCGATAAGACTTACATTATGTGCCCTATAGCTTTTCTCATCCGACGGCAGAAAAACCTTGTTATTTCATGTCCAAATTTGAGTCATACGCCATTTTACTGTTCTGGGGTCGGTTTCACATCTTCTCTGACTTCAGCGTGCACCACCGGACAGTTTTATTTATTTTTAAGATGGCTGATTCAATGTTCCGATATTTGATATTAATTTGATCAGACACCCGCCCCGCCCCCTCCTATATGAGCCCAAACTAAACGTATTGAAAACAGACACCCTGCTTCTGATGAGCGATTACCTTCATTTTTGCAATTCGTTATTTCATTCCATTTAGTTCATTGGCACAACATACATTCTATTACAGAATGTGGAATAATCGTGTAGTTACAACACAAGGCTATGTAGGTTACCACACACACACACACACACACACACACACACACACACACACACACACACACACACACACACACACACACACACACACACACACACACACACACACACACACACACACACACACACACACACAGCCAATGTTGAACGCACCTTGTCCTTGGACTAGATAGAAATAGAATAAATAGAAAAAGCAAAAAACATTAAGTTAATGAACAAGAAAGAATGTTGTGCAACTAAAGTACAACCACAATGCGTTAAAAGAGGAGTGCTGTGCAGTGGCCTCTAGAGGGTGCTATCGGGTACACTGCTAGCTGCTAAGCATATTATTATACTACCATAGACACTATTCACTACATTTTAATTCTCCACTTCATGAATAAGTCATTTGTGTTTAATTAAATGAAATGGATACAAATGGGGTAATATACTATAAAACACAAACACACAATATACGGCTGTTTTTCCACCTCAGTGCGCCCCCCATGGGGGCGGGGCAGCCAGCTATATGAGCACTTTCATACGAGGGTTGGATTCGCTGGGGGGGGAAATCCATGCGTCTCTGGTCAATCATGTTTATGGCCGGTGGGGAGAGGTTCCTGCTTCTGCTCAGACTGCATTTAATGCATGCATTTAGCATGGCTGATAATGATTGATATTTATGTTTGGTATAATATCACAATTTCTTTTTTTTGTGTGCCGACCACATTAAACCTGCTGTCCTTATTTTAGGGTGAACATTCTATATAAATGTAACCAAATGGACCCCATGTAAACACTCAGGTTTGTGGTCAGGAGTTCAGCATAAGGGCTCAGCACAAATGCACTACATGAAAACATGGACTAACCCATTTTGGGCGGGAACCCCTTTTGGTGTTTTAAGCGTTATGTTATATTTTAGCTATTGAAAAATAGCAGATCTACAAGCTCATAGCGCGGCACCGAGTGCCACGCTATGAGCTTGTAGGTCTTTGGATATATAGTCTTTCAGAGCGAACGTGTTTAACTCAAATCTTTTCTTCTGGGGGGTCCCTGAAACAACATATTTTCAGATGGGGGTCGGCGGCCGATTACATTATTTTTTGGGGGCTAAAAGGTTTCCCCAAACCTTTTCAGCTGGAGGACCCAAAAGAGACATGTTTTGGTGTCTTCTCGAGACCAACCATATAAAACAATTCACTGTGGATAATTTAATACCCATTTTGTATTTGTTATTCTTATTTATTTTATATGAAAAAAAAGAAGAAGCAAACATGTTATGTTTGAGGGACTCTGGACTATGGGAAGACACACTAGAGACTCTGGACTATGGGAAGACACACCAGAAACACTCTGGACTATGGGAAGACACACTAGAGACTCTGGACTATGGGAAGACACACCAGAAACACTCTGGACTATGGGAAGACACACCAGAAACAAGACTCTGGACTATGGGAACACACACCAGAAACAAGACTCTGGACTATGGGAAGACACACCAGAAACAAGACTCTGGACTATGGGAACACACACCAGAAACACTCTGGACTATGGGAACACACACCAGAAACACTCTGGACTATGGGAACACACACCAGAAACACTCTGGACTATGGGAACACACACCAGAAACACTCTGGACTATGGGAACACACACCAGAAACAAGACTCTGGACTATGGGAACACACACCAGAAACACTCTGGACTATGGGAACACACACCAGAAACACTCTGGACTATGGGAACACACACCAGAAACACTCTGGACTATGGGAACACACACCAGAAACACTCTGGACTATGGGAACACACACCAGAAACACTCTGGACTATGGGAACACACACCAGAAACAAGACTCTGGACTATGGGAAGACACACCAGAAACAATTAACTACTAGCAAATCACAACACATTGCTAAAATAGGAGGAGCTTGTGCACACTCGCACACGCACGCACGCACGCACGCACGCACGCACGCACGCACACACACACACACACACACACACACACACACACACACACACACACACACACACACACACACACACACACACACACACACACACACACACACACACACACACACACACACACACACACACACACACACAAAATACAACCTTTTTCTCTTTCTCCTTGTTGTCACACTGGGGAAGACAGGACAACATAAACTCAGTAAATGTGAAACTGTACCAAACACTATTTTTCAGCACTAATAACGCAGATTTTTTTTTAAAACTTTAGCTGTTGAAAAATAGCAGATCTATAGTGCGGCGCTACAAGTTTGTAGATCTGCAATTCTTTTTTTATCATGAACGTTTGGCGCAAATCTTATAGTCTTTCACAGTGAATGTTTTTAACTCAAATATTTGTTAGGATTTAGAAGCCATTTTTTGTTAGAATCGGCCTCAGGTCTAAATGGGTTATGGGGGGGGGGGGGGGGGGGAAAGGATGCTCGTACTATAAAAAAAACAAATAAAGTGGTTTCTAGGTGGCTCACGAACAACTAAAATGTCCTCTCTGCGTCGGTAGGACATTCTGTTTAGAGCAGGACCACATCCCATAATAACCCCCTCCTCACATCCCATAATAACCCCCTCCTCACATCCCATAATAACCCCCTCCTCACATCCCATAATAACCCCCTCCTCACCTCGGAGCCCTCTGAGTCCGAGCAGCCAGACTGGTGGATTGTGTCCCAAAATAAACACAAAATGAGATAAAGTTATTACAGGACATAAATTGAAGACAACACTTTTGGCACAACTCGTTAGAGTCAGAGTCCTGAGGGAGGATGTACTGGATGGAGTCAGAGTCCTGAGGGAGGATGTACTGGATGGAGTCAGAGTCCTGAGGGAGGATGTACTGGATGGAGTCAGAGTCCTGAGGGAGGATGTACTGGATGGAGTCAGAGTCCTGAGGGAGGATGGATGACCTGATGGTTAGAGTCAGAGTCCTGAGGGAGGATGGATGACCTGATGGTTAGAGTCAGAGTCCTGAGGGAGGATGGATGACCTGATGGTTAGAGTCAGAGTCCTGAGGGAGGATGGATGACCTGATGGTTAGAGTCAGAGTCCTGAGGGAGGATGTACTGGATGGAGTCAGAGTCCTGAGGGAGGATGTACTGGATGGAGTCAGAGTCCTGAGGGAGGATGTACTGGATGGAGTCAGAGTCCTGAGGGAGGATGTACTGGATGGAGTCAGAGTCCTGAGGGAGGATGTACTGGATGGAGTCAGAGTCCTGAGGGAGGATGTACTGGATGGAGTCAGAGTCCTGAGGGAGGATGTACTGGATGGAGTCAGAGTCCTGAGGGAGGATGTACTGGATGGAGTCAGAGTCCTGAGGGAGGATGTACTGGATGGAGTCAGAGTCCTGAGGGAGGATGTACTGGATGGAGTCAGAGTCCTGAGGGAGGATGTACTGGATGGAGTCAGAGTCCTGAGGGAGGATGTACTGGATGGAGTCAGAGTCCTGAGGGAGGATGTACTGGATGGAGTCAGAGTCCTGAGGGAGGATGTACTGGATGGAGTCAGAGTCCTGAGGGAGGATGTACTGGATGGAGTCAGAGTCCTGAGGGAGGATGTACTGGATGGAGTCAGAGTCCTGAGGGAGGATGTACTGGATGGAGTCAGAGTCCTGAGGGAGGATGTACTGGATGGAGTCAGAGTCCTGAGGGAGGATGTACTGGATGGAGTCAGAGTCCTGAGGGAGGATGTACTGGATGGAGTCAGAGTCCTGAGGGAGGATGTACTGGATGGAGTCAGAGTCCTGAGGGAGGATGTACTGGATGGAGTCAGAGTCCTGAGGGAGGATGTACTGGATGGAGTCAGAGTCCTGAGGGAGGATGTACTGGATGGAGTCAGAGTCCTGAGGGAGGATGTACTGGATGGAGTCAGAGTCCTGAGGGAGGATGTACTGGATGGAGTCAGAGTCCTGAGGGAGGATGTACTGGATGGAGTCAGAGTCCTGAGGGAGGATGTACTGGTTTAGAGTCAGAGTCCTGAGGGAGGATGTACTGGATGGAGTCAGAGTCCTGAGGGAGGATGTACTGGATGGAGTCAGAGTCCTGAGGGAGGATGTACTGGATGGAGTCAGAGTCCTGAGGGAGGATGTACTGGATGGAGTCAGAGTCCTGAGGGAGGATGTACTGGATGGAGTCAGAGTCCTGAGGGAGGATGGATGACCTGATGGTTAGAGTCAGAGTCCTGAGGGAGGATGGATGACCTGATGGTTAGAGTCAGAGTCCTGAGGGAGGATGGATGACCTGATGGTTAGAGTCAGAGTCCTGAGGGAGGATGGATGACCTGATGGTTAGAGTCAGAGTCCTGAGGGAGGATGTACTGGATGGAGTCAGAGTCCTGAGGGAGGATGTACTGGATGGAGTCAGAGTCCTGAGGGAGGATGTACTGGATGGAGTCAGAGTCCTGAGGGAGGATGTACTGGATGGAGTCAGAGTCCTGAGGGAGGATGTACTGGATGGAGTCAGAGTCCTGAGGGAGGATGTACTGGATGGAGTCAGAGTCCTGAGGGAGGATGTACTGGATGGAGTCAGAGTCCTGAGGGAGGATGTACTGGATGGAGTCAGAGTCCTGAGGGAGGATGTACTGGATGGAGTCAGAGTCCTGAGGGAGGATGTACTGGATGGAGTCAGAGTCCTGAGGGAGGATGTACTGGATGGAGTCAGAGTCCTGAGGGAGGATGTACTGGATGGAGTCAGAGTCCTGAGGGAGGATGTACTGGATGGAGTCAGAGTCCTGAGGGAGGATGTACTGGTTTAGAGTCAGAGTCCTGAGGGAGGATGTACTGGATGGAGTCAGAGTCCTGAGGGAGGATGTACTGGATGGAGTCAGAGTCCTGAGGGAGGATGTACTGGATGGAGTCAGAGTCCTGAGGGAGGATGTACTGGATGGAGTCAGAGTCCTGAGGGAGGATGTACTGGATGGAGTCAGAGTCCTGAGGGAGGATGTACTGGATGGAGTCAGAGTCCTGAGGGAGGATGGATGACCTGATGGTTAGAGTCAGAGTCCTGAGGGAGGATGGATGACCTGATGGTTAGAGTCAGAGTCCTGAGGGAGGATGGATGACCTGATGGTTAGAGTCAGAGTCCTGAGGGAGGATGGATGACCTGATGGTTAGAGTCAGAGTCCTGAGGGAGGATGTACTGGATGGAGTCAGAGTCCTGAGGGAGGATGTACTGGATGGAGTCAGAGTCCTGAGGGAGGATGTACTGGATGGAGTCAGAGTCCTGAGGGAGGATGTACTGGATGGAGTCAGAGTCCTGAGGGAGGATGTACTGGATGGAGTCAGAGTCCTGAGGGAGGATGTACTGGATGGAGTCAGAGTCCTGAGGGAGGATGTACTGGTTTAGAGTCAGAGTCCTGAGGGAGGATGTACTGGATGGAGTCAGAGTCCTGAGGGAGGATGTACTGGATGGAGTCAGAGTCCTGAGGGAGGATGTACTGGATGGAGTCAGAGTCCTGAGGGAGGATGTACTGGATGGAGTCAGAGTCCTGAGGGAGGATGTACTGGATGGAGTCAGAGTCCTGAGGGAGGATGTACTGGATGGAGTCAGAGTCCTGAGGGAGGATGTACTGGATGGAGTCAGAGTCCTGAGGGAGGATGTACTGGATGGAGTCAGAGTCCTGAGGGAGGATGTACTGGATGGAGTCAGAGTCCTGAGGGAGGATGTACTGGATGGAGTCAGAGTCCTGAGGGAGGATGTACTGGATGGAGTCAGAGTCCTGAGGGAGGATGTACTGGATGGAGTCAGAGTCCTGAGGGAGGATGTACTGGATGGAGTCAGAGTCCTGAGGGAGGATGTACTGGATGGAGTCAGAGTCCTGAGGGAGGATGTACTGGATGGAGTCAGAGTCCTGAGGGAGGATGTACTGGATGGAGTCAGAGTCCTGAGGGAGGATGTACTGGATGGAGTCAGAGTCCTGAGGGAGGATGTACTGGATGGAGTCAGAGTCCTGAGGGAGGATGGATGACCTGATGGTTAGAGTCAGAGTCCTGAGGGAGGATGGATGACCTGATGGTTAGAGTCAGAGTCCTGAGGGAGGATGGATGACCTGATGGTTAGAGTCAGAGTCCTGAGGGAGGATGGATGACCTGATGGTTAGAGTCAGAGTCCTGAGGGAGGATGTACTGGATGGAGTCAGAGTCCTGAGGGAGGATGTACTGGATGGAGTCAGAGTCCTGAGGGAGGATGTACTGGATGGAGTCAGAGTCCTGAGGGAGGATGTACTGGATGGAGTCAGAGTCCTGAGGGAGGATGTACTGGATGGAGTCAGAGTCCTGAGGGAGGATGTACTGGATGGAGTCAGAGTCCTGAGGGAGGATGTACTGGATGGAGTCAGAGTCCTGAGGGAGGATGTACTGGATGGAGTCAGAGTCCTGAGGGAGGATGTACTGGATGGAGTCAGAGTCCTGAGGGAGGATGTACTGGATGGAGTCAGAGTCCTGAGGGAGGATGTACTGGTTTAGAGTCAGAGTCCTGAGGGAGGATGTACTGGATGGAGTCAGAGTCCTGAGGGAGGATGTACTGGATGGAGTCAGAGTCCTGAGGGAGGATGTACTGGATGGAGTCAGAGTCCTGAGGGAGGATGTACTGGATGGAGTCAGAGTCCTGAGGGAGGATGGATGACCTGATGGTTAGAGTCAGAGTCCTGAGGGAGGATGTACTGGATGGAGTCAGAGTCCTGAGGGAGGATGTACTGGATGGAGTCAGAGTCCTGAGGGAGGATGTACTGGATGGAGTCAGAGTCCTGAGGGAGGATGTACTGGATGGAGTCAGAGTCCTGAGGGAGGATGGATGACCTGATGGTTAGAGTCAGAGTCCTGAGGGAGGATGGATGACCTGATGGTTAGAGTCAGAGTCCTGAGGGAGGATGGATGACCTGATGGTTAGAGTCAGAGTCCTGAGGGAGGATGGATGACCTGATGGTTAGAGTCAGAGTCCTGAGGGAGGATGGATGACCTGATGGTTAGAGTCAGAGTCCTGAGGGAGGATGGATGACCTGATGGTTAGAGTCAGAGTCCTGAGGGAGGATGGATGACCTGATGGTTAGAGTCAGAGTCCTGAGGGAGGATGGATGACCTGATGGTTAGAGTCAGAGTCCTGAGGGAGGATGGATGACCTGATGGTTAGAGTCAGAGTCCTGAGGGAGGATGGATGACCTGATGGTTAGAGTCAGAGTCCTGAGGGAGGATGGATGACCTGATGGTTAGAGTCAGAGTCCTGAGGGAGGATGGATGACCTGATGGTTAGAGTCAGAGTCCTGAGGGAGGATGGATGACCTGATGGTTAGAGTCAGAGTCCTGAGGGAGGATGCATGACCTGATGGTTAGAGTCAGAGTCCTGAGGGAGGATGGATGACCTGATGGTTAGAGTCAGAGTCCTGAGGGAGGATGGATGACCTGATGGTTAGAGTCAGAGTCCTGAGGGAGGATGGATGACCTGATGGTTAGAGTCAGAGTCCTGAGGGAGGATGGATGACCTGATGGTTAGAGTCAGAGTCCTGAGGGAGGATGGATGACCTGATGGTTAGAGTCAGAGTCCTGAGGGAGGATGGATGACCTGATGGTTAGAGTCAGAGTCCTGAGGGAGGATGGATGACCTGATGGTTAGAGTCAGAGTCCTGAGGGAGGATGGATGACCTGATGGTTTCTGGCTGTTCTACTAAATACACACATCTATGCAGTAAAGGGTTTCCTCAGGCAACGTCTGACTGTAATCAATGTAAGATACAGGTCTAAATAAAGTCTTCGTGATGGTTTCTTTCCTTATCCTGTTCGCTATGTAAAGCTGTCATCATATAGAACACTTTAATTACATGTGACTACATATTTTGTTGTGTAAAATGTAGGCCTACATTTGTTATGCATCAATTGAGACTGAGGATATATTTGCACTAACAAAATATTGTTTATATCTGCTAAGGTAAATGCTAGTGCACTATTGTGTATTTTTATTGTTGATTCATATAAACCCAGCAATCAGACATTTGATATATTTGTGATACATGTTTGTTTTATATTTTTATCGCCTGTTAATAAATGCCTTATTTATGCACACAGCCTGATGGAATGAGAAATATAATTACAGTAATAATAAGTACAACTACTGTACTGTACTGTACTGTACTGTACTGTACTGTACTGTACTGTACTGTACTGTACTGTACTGTACTGTACTGTATCTATGAAAATACCAGCAAATTAAACCCAGCTGGTAAGACCTCGCCTCTTCTCTCTCACCTTGGTGTCCTCCGACTGGTGGACGCAAGAAACCAGACCCGAAAGAGGAGAAGATTTGAGAAAGCAATATTAAAAACAACAATAAATGGATTAGCAAACTGAAAAGGAGTATTTTCTTCTGTCTGACACTGAGCGAATGTGGTGTGGTGTGGTGTGGTGTGGTGTGGTGTGGTGTGGTGCGGTGCGGTGCGATGCGATGCGATGCGATGCGATGCGATGCGATGCGATGCGGTGCGGTGCGGTGCGGTGCGGTGCGGTGCGGTGCGATGCGATGCGATGCGATGCGATGCGATGCGATGCGATGCGATGCGATGCGATGCGATGCGGTGCGGTGCGGTGTGGTGTGGTGTGGTGTGGTGTGATGTGATGTGATGCGATGCGATGCGATGCGATGCGATGCGATGCGATGCGATGCGATGTTCACTGCAGTGCTGACACTACACGGGGACACTACACTACAGTACATACCATGTTGTCGTCTCCTTCATTGTCTGAGTTTGCCTGCTGCATGGTGACAACAATGGACACAGAAATAAAGGGATGGGTGAAAGAAAAGTTTAAGAACGGAACAACAAAATGGGGTCTATTAACAGACAGGGAATTAATAATAATAAAAAATGCACGTAACGAAAAATATAAAACATTATGTGGGAAAAGAAACGTGATGAAGGTTCACCGATTGACTCATGACACATGGACCACTACACTAACGGAAACTAAAACGGAAAAATCATCTTCATTAACTGAACTAAATAAAAAACTATAATAATAATAAAAACCAAAATGATAACCAACTGAAACTGTATTGTGTGTTTAACTAAAACAAACTGAAATTATAGACAAAATGCCCTTCGTTTTTCTCGTTACCAACAATAATATATATTTTTAAATGGCATCTTTTGTTGAGTAATTATTACACATTACAATAGGCCTATACTTACTCTGAACTATTTGAATTATGCACGTGACAAATAAGCGTCCCACAAATAAAAAACTACTACAAACTAGTAAACCCGCTCTAAAACCTAACTAAAACTAACTGAATTAGAAAAAACATTGTCAAACAAAACTATAATGAAAAATCCCAAACTATTATAGCCTTGTCGAAGTTGTCAATGACGCAAATCTACGTGCTTGTTCATTTTGCAACATTAACGTTCTAGCGGAAAGCAGAATACACAGAAGACATAATAGTCGGGTATTTAGTGCCACAATATACTTTGAACTCCACATCCGAACAATGGGATTCAGGTTGGAAATCAGCAGTTTCCCTTCAAGACTAATTTAAAAACACGACTCAACGTATTTTCAACTGGGAAAGAAAACGGGCCGCAACGTGATACATTTGTCAGGGTTTTTTCTCTTTACATTAGCGTGAATACAACACGTCTAAAGAGGGAACATAATTAGCGTGAATACAACACGTCTAAAGAGGGAACATAATTAGCGTGAATACAACACGTCTAAAGAGGGAACATAATTAGCGTGAATACAACACGTCTAAAGAGGGGAAATGGACAGACCCACCTCCTCATCAACATCCTCTGCTTCCTCTTCGTTCTCAAGCTTGGGGGAGGAAAGCAGCACCAACATAAAATGGTAAAAATGGTAAATGGTGCATTTATATAGTTCAGGGTCTTGCTCAAGGACACTTCGACACTAACTCTGGGGGAGCCCGGGTTGGTAACCTTGCGGTTACCATCCAGCCACTCTAACCCCTGAGCCACCGCCGCCCATCACCGCACATCACAGCCAAGTGTTACATGGACTTTACTGAATACATAGTGTAGTATACTGTAGGACAACATAGTGTTACATGGACTTTACTGAATACATAGTGTAGTATACTGTAGGACAACATAGTGTTACATGGACTTTACTGAATACATAGTGTAGTATACTGTAGGACAACATAGTGTTACATGGACTTTACTGAATACATAGTGTAGTATACTGTAGGACACAGCACATGGGAAGGAACACTACAGAGTTGTAAAGAGGATTGGGGAACTGTTGTTAGATACTCGGGACACGGTGGGGTTTGAACAGCGGTAAAGAGGATCTAACTGTTGTTATACTCTGGGCACGGTGGGGTTTGGACAGCTGTAAAGAGGATCAGGGAACTGTTGTTAGATACTCTGGGCACGGTGGGGTTTGGACAGCTGTAAAGAGGATCAGGGAACTGTTGTTAGATACTCTGGGCACGGTGGGGTTTGGACAGCTGTAAAGAGGATCAGGGAACTGTTGTTAGATACTCTGGGCACGGTGGGGTTTGGACAGCTGTAAAGAGGATCGGGGAACTGTTGTTAGATACTCTGGGCACGGTGGGGAGGAGCAGCAGGAACGGAACAAGGGGATGGAATGGATACTGCAGGAGTAACGTTACTTTCTAAAGTAACTCTGTTAGGTTACTGGATTACTGCCATTAGACATAATCCTGTTACGTTACAATATTACCTTCTGGACATACAGGTATTGGGACTAGGGACTAGGGTCTAGGGACTAGGTAATAGGGACTAGGGACTAGGGGCTAGGGGCTAGGGTCTTGGGACTAGGTAATAGGGACTAGGGACTAGGGGCTAGGGTCTTGGGACTAGGGGCTAGGGACTAGGGTATTGGGACTAGGGACTAGGGGCTAGGGACTAGGGTATTGGGACTAGGGACTAGGGACTAGGGTATTGGGACTAGGGACTAGGGACTAGGGTCTTGGGACTAGGGTCTAGGGTCTAGGGTCTAGGGACTAGGGACTAGGGACTTTGGTATTGGGACTAGGGTCTAGGGACTAGGGTCTTGGGACTAGGGTCTAAGGTCTTGGGACTAGGTAATAGGGACTAGGGGCTAGGGACTAGGGTCTTGGGACTAGGGGCTAGGGACTAGGTAATAGGGACTAGGGTATTGGGACTAGGGAGTAGGGACTAGGGTATAGGTAATAGGGACTAGGGTCTTGGGACTAGGGACTAGGGTCTAGGGTCTTGGGACTAGGTAATAGGGACTAGGGTCTAGGGGCTAGGGACTAGGGTATAGGGACTAGGGGCTAGGGGGGACTAGTGGACCAGACCTACCCTCTCCTCCTCATCAGTGAACTGTATAGAGAAACACACAAAAATGTTTTGCAAAATAATTTGATTAAAAAAAAATCTGACCAGCGGTGCTGCACTGTACTCGGTACTGTAGTACTGTACTGTAGTACTGTACTGTACAAGCCCTCGTTCTATAGGTTAGTGCCTAATCAGAGGCACTTATATTCACACACACCGCCGATGGCAGAGAAACCATCGCAAGGCTCATCGGGAGCAGTTGTCGGTTCGCTTGTGTTGCTCGAGGACATCTCAGGGATCAAACACCGGCCGAGTCAACCATCACAACACTAATTGACAAACATGATAAAGACACGATACAAATGGACCCCCCTCGGTTTTGCCAGACAAAGGCCCATCGTCACAGCTGTACACAACCAGGTTATGTGACATCATAATTATGTCACGCATCATGTGACAGACATGTCGGCCGATGAATTAGTGGAATATGTTATCAGGTGGATTACTTTATCAAATCACACTGTGTGAAAGATGTTGCATATACACAAGACTGGAAAGCATGTACGGTTTAGCCTGGGACTAACTTCATCCGAGTGTGTTTGAATAGACAATGACCCATAGCACTTATCCTACCCCCTTAGATAGCACTTTTTAGACTTAGATAGCATTTGAAACAGACTTATAGCATGTCATGTAGACAGCACAATAATTGCATTGTATATAGTCATAGCACATCATAGTAGCCTACATATGTATAGCATAGTATAGTATATATATGTATAGTTAATATGTATAGTGTCATTATATAGATATGTTCTAGTTACGTTCTTAGCTTACGCATGTTTCTTGATAAATGCATTTTATATATGTGATGTATTCCCATACTTTTGTTCCTGCCTAATGTAAGTCGCTCTGGATTAAGAGCGTCTGCTAAATGCCTAAATTGTAAATTGTAAATTGACCCGATGGAAGCTCCTGTGAAATTGTCAGATTGAAACATTGTCGCAAATAAAAAAAAGTAAATGCTGTACCTGGAAAACAGTGTGCTTAAATGCCAAGGATTACTTTTGTTGCTGTCGCTGTGGTTGTGTTCTGGTGTGTTGTTCCGACATACTATTGGTCCGAATGTCATTAGAACGACAAACTACCTCAAACCCTATTGGTCCGAATGTCATTAGAACGACAACCTACCTCAAACCCTATTGGTCCGAATGTCATTAGAACGACAAACTACCTCAAACCCTATTGGTCCGAATGTCATTAGAACGACAACCTACCTCAAACCCTATTGGTCCGAATGTCATTAGAACGACAACCTACCTCAAACCCTATTGGTCCGAATGTCATTAGAACGACAACCTACCTCAAACCCTATTGGTCCGAATGTCATTAGAACGACAACCTACCTCAAACCCTATTGGTCCGAATGTCATTAGAACGACAACCTACCTCAAACCCTATTGGTCCGAATGTCATTAGAACGACAACCTACCTCAAACCCTATTGGTCCGAATGTCATTAGAACGACAACCTACCTCAAACCCTATTGGTCCGAATGTCATTAGAACGACAAACTACCTCAAACCCTATTGGTCCGAATGTCATTAGAACGACAACCTACCTCAAACCCTATTGGTCCGAATGTCATTAGAACGACAACCTACCTCAAACCCTATTGGTCCGAATGTCATTAGAACGACAACCTACCTCAAACTCTAACCTAACCATATCCGCAAGCATGGGAGCAGCTGCATGTTCCACCGCATGTGGGAAACCCACGTGTGTGTGTGTGTGTGTGTGTGTGTGTGTGTGTGTGTGTGTGTGTGTGTGTGTGTGTGTGTGTGTGTGTGTTTCAGCTCACCCGCTTTGCTCCCATGGACTCGTGTGTGTGTGTGTGTGTGTGTGTGTGTGTGTGTGTGTGTGTGTGTGTGTGTGTGTGTGTGTGTGTGTGTGTGTGTGTGTGTGTGTGTGTGTTTCAGCTCACCCGCTTTGCTCCCATGGACTCGTGTGTGTGTGTGTGTGTGTGTGTGTGTGTGTGTGTGTGTGTGTGTGTGTGTGTGTGTGTGTGTGTGTGTGTGTGTGTGTGTGTGTGTGTGTGTGTGTGTGTGTTCCAGCTCACCCTCTTGGCTCCCATGGACTCAAACATCTTCTCCAATAAGACCCTCATCTGCTGAATGTTGTTCATCAGCACACACGGCTACAGGAGACAGAAAGACCAGTTATCAAAATCAGTTAATCCTTAAGTGGATCAATCTTTTAGTTGGTAACTAACTGTACACAGACTATCTTTAGTTGGTAATTAACTGTACACAGACTATCTTTAGTTGGTAACTAACTGTACACAGACTATCTTTAGTTGGTAACTAACTGTACACAGACTATCTTTAGTTGGTAATTAACTGTACACAGACTATCTTTAGTTGGTAACTAACTGTACACAGACTATCTTTAGTTGGTAACTAACTGTACACAGACTATCTTTAGTTAGTAACTAACTGTACACAGACTATCTTTAGTTGATAACTAACTGTACACAGACTATCTTTAGTTGGTAACTAACTGTACACAGACTATCTTTAGTTGGTAACTAACTGTACACAGACTATCTTTAGTTGGTAACTAACTGTACACAGACTATCTTTAATTGGTAACTAACTGTACACAGACTATCTTTAGTTGGTAATTAACTGTACACAGACTATCTTTAGTTGGTAACCAACTGTACACAGACTATCTTTAGTTGGTAACCAACTGTACACAGACTATCTTTAGTTGGTAACTAACTGTACACATACTATCTTTAGTTGGTAACCAACTGTACACAGACTATCTTTAGTTGGTAACCAACTGTACACAGACTATCTTTAGTTGGTAACTAACTGTACACAGACTATCTTTAGTTGGTAACTAACTGTACACAGACTATCTTTAGTTGGTAACTAACTGTACACAGACTATCTTTAGTTAGTAACTAACTGTACACAGACTATCTTTAGTTGGTAACTAACTGTACACAGACTATCTTTAGTTGGTAACTAAGTGTACACAGACTATCTTTAGTTGGTAACTAAGTGTACACAGACTATCTTTAGTTGGTAACTAACTGTACACAGACTATCTTTGCACAGAAACCACTCACAATCTTCTCCTTCTCGCAGTATGAGGGAAAGCTCTTGGCCAGCAGAGTGCAGTACTGTAGCAGCACCTTGGAGATGGTCTGAGGACACAAAGACATACAGTTTACATTCTGGTGGTCTGTGGACACAAGAAGGTCATACAGTTTACATTCTGGTGGTCTGTGGACAACAGACGGTCATACAGTTTACATTCTGATGGTCTGTGGACACAAGACGGTCATACAGTTTACATTCTGGTGGTCTGTGGACAACAGACGGTCATACAGTTTACATTCTGGTGGTCTGTGGACAACAGACGGTCATACAGTTTACATTCTGGTGGTCTGTGGACACCAGACGGTCATACAGTTTACATTCTGGTGGTCTGTGGACACCAGACCAGAGCATACCTATTTACAGCACATCCACAGTGGGTGAAGGGCCAACAAGGCAATTATGGAAGGAGGTATAGGGCCTGTCTTTATTGAATAAACAAACGACAACGTTTCGATCTCGACAGATCTTCGTCAGGTCAGTATACAGATGCACACATGTTTCATCACTTTTTATACCTTCTACACTTCTACCTTCTACCTTCTACACTTCTACACTTTTATACCTTATTTTTATACCTTTTATACCTTCCCCTCAGATTGAGTGACACAAGACACACAAGACGGCATACTGTGCTCACCGTGGCGGTTGTAGTGCGTGGCCACGGCGGGGTCGGGGGGTGCTGGGGGGGGGGGGGGGGTTGCTCACCGTGGCGAAGCGGCGGTTGTAGTGTGTGGCCACGGCGGGGGTTGGGGGGGAGGGAGGGAGGGGGGGGGTCCTGGGGGGGGGGGGGTGCTCACCGTGGCGAAGCGGCGGTTGTAGTGTGTGGCCACGGCGGGGGTTGGGGGGGAGGGAGGGGGGGGGTCCTGGGGGGGGGGGGGTGCTCACCGTGGCGAAGCGGCGGTTGTAGTGTGTGGCCACGGCGGGGGTTGGGGGGGAGGGAGGGAGGGAGGGGGGTGCTGGGGGAGGGAGGGGGCTCACCGTGGCGAAGCGGCGGTTGTAGTGCGTGGCCACGGCCGGGGGTTGGGGGGGAGGGAGGGAGGGAGGGGGCTCACCGTGGCGAAGCGGCGGTTGTAGTGCGTGGCCACGGCGGGGTCGGGGGGTGCTGGGGGGGGGGGGGGGTGCTCACCGTGGCGAAGCGGCGGTTGTAGTGCGTGGCCACGGCGGGGGTTGGGGGGGAGGGAGGGAGGGAGGGGGGTGCTGGGGGGGGGTTGCTCACCGTGGCGAAGCGGCGGTTGTAGTGCGTGGCCACGGCCGGGTCAGGACACTCCAGCTTCTTGATGATCTCGAAGCTCTGGTTGAGCTGAGTGAAGATGTCCACCACGGAGCTGGAGAACAGGGCGTGCTCCGAGGTGGGCTGGAACTGGAGAGGAGGAGGGGGGGGGGGGGGGTTAGAAACCAGCTCCACAATGGGCTCTATGCACAGTCTCTCGCACACACACACGCACACACACGCACACACACACACACACACACACACACACACACACACACACAGGCTCCATGGCTCACCCCCTCTCTCTTGTCTCTCTCCAGAGCTCCATGCATGAACTCCATGGAAACGTCTTCATTCTCAGACAGCCAGGCCAGGACGAACTGCAGGAACCACCTGGTGGAGAGAGAGAGAGAGAGAGAGAGACATACAGAATGAACCACCTGGGCCTGGGCCGTGGCTCAGCAGTCCAGGCACCTTGGCTGGTAATCCAGTCTGGCAGTGTGCCGCGGGTTCGACTCCCGATCCCGACGGCCTTTACTGCATGTCACCCCCCCATCTCTCTCCTGTCAGCCTACTGTCTGTCCCTCCATAAAAAATGTGTGTGTGTGTGTGTGTGTGTGTGTGTGTGTGTGTGTGTGTGTGTGTGTGTGTGTGTCTTACGCGGCATACTCCGGCACAGTGTCAGCTCTGCCAGGCAGGTCTCTGACATATTCATTGTAAAGCCACTTGACCTTGAAGTGCAGGTTCATGTAGTCGGCCGACTTGCACAGCCTCTGCTTCTCGTGCTCTGTGGACACACACACACACACACACACACACACACACACACACACACACACGCACACACACACACACGCACACACGCACACACACACACACACACACACGCACACACGCACACACGCACACACACAGTAAGCACCAGGTTTTTCCATACAGCTGTTCCAGGTTCAGAGTACGATACAATGGCAGGTAAGAATTATGATCTAGTCGTAATCAAGGATGGCTTCATGGCTGTCTGGCAGAAGCCTTAATGTCACGCTATGCTTTCATCTTCTTTATGTTATGTCCCGTTAGCGCTAACGAACGCCCTACTTTGTCCTACAGGACTTCATGTGTAAAAGTAGAAAAACACGTGTTGCACATCTCTGCAAAATGTTAATTTTTCAGAAAATGAAGACATTATTTTTTAAAACAGAGCAATACTGCCTCATCAAAGTTGGTCTTGTGACTTTATATATTGTCAATGACTTACGTGAGAGGGGGAGAGGTGGTGGAGTTAGCTGCTATTAGCAGACAGTTTGAGGGTCCAATGGAGTTAAGAGGTTTTGTCCAAAGCGTTTATAACTACTCTCCATTGGTTCAATATTTGCAAAACAACACACAGGTGTTCAGTAGCACTGATTTATGCAAAAAATAATAATCTAAAACCTCAACAATAGAGTTAGGAGGTTTCCTCCCGACAGCAACGATATCTTGATGCATTGTGAGCTTCTGTAGATCTGCTATTTATGACATTGAGGTATTTGTACTTGAGTAATTCCAACTTTACTCCATCACATTTTGGATCAAAATATGGTCCCCAGCTAAATGATGCAGACTTGGTTGGTAACCAAATGGACCCTTATAGATCTTTAACTCCCTGAGAGCGTAAAATGAAACCAAATGGACCCGTAGCAGTTAAAGATCTATTGTACTGTTCAACATCTGCATTACTTAATTAAGTCTACACAATAACAGAATGTATAGAATCATTATTATTTTGGTCAACGTTTGCCTGTTATCTCTCCTAATGATTTTCTTTTTTTTTTAATACGTGGTGCCAAAGTTTGTGTTTTCGCCATTGAGAATGCATTTGGCGTTTAAATTAAATAACTCAGAAACTATAAAACATTTCAAAGTTCCAGCATGTGTCTCCACAGTCAGCTGAATTATAAAAAATGTGAATGGATTTTCTAGGTGAAAGTGATTTTTGGGCAGTTTTAATGTGTTAAGATAAAACACTTAACTCTTTGAGCGTTTCAAGGATTTCTATATAGTAGGTAGACTTCTCTATGGCCAGAATGGCGTTTTTGAATGATTTATTGAAAATTCTCTGTTGTGAATGTGTGACAACGAAATACCTTCAGAGAAAGCTTGACTTGTCTGCTTCCAGGAAAAAAATGAACTGAGTTGATAAAATGTTTAGTTCTTGTGTTGGAAGCCATTTAAAAGAGCCTGCATTTACACTGTTTCTGTTTCTAGGACAACCAAAAAAAGTTATGCCCGGTTGAAGTTTTATTTTCTAAATAACTTTTTTTCTGCTGGGCATACATAGCCATGCAATATCTCATTTTAAAGGGTGAGTTGTCTAGTTCAATTAAAATAAAATAAAAAGTTTCTCACATGTACCACTGTAGATATTTTGCCATCTATAAATAGCATGGTCAGTCATGATCAATCTGACCTATCCAGCTAAAAGTCCCCATAGCTCTGAAATTGGAACATCATATAAACTCAATTCTTTTTTGGGGTAAAATTAGACATTCTAACGCACATTTTGATATATACCATGTTTACATAGTCTTACCAGTACCTTGTCTATTCATGCATGTATCTCAAAAACCTGTTATGAAGAAACACAGTTTTGATAAAAAAACACATCCAAGGACATTGTTTTGATATGACTTGGTGCCCATGATATGTATCAAAATATAGACTTGAATGTATACTGTATTATAAAAAAGAAATTGAGTTATTACCATCTACCGTTACAGAGTAAATCACAGTTGAAACTTGCTTAGTCATATACAATAAACCTCACAATAGTGAACAAAATAGTCATGACAGGTCTAACTCATTGTAAAAGCGTCTTTTATTTTTTACGACTACTAACATAATAAAATGATAAATATTACAGAAAATAAATAGGCCTACATACAAAACAGTTACTCCTCCCCTAGCTCTGATCCATAGCTCTAAATGCGCATTTAGAGCTATGGATCAGAGCTACTCCTCCCAAATGTCCCCAAACCCAGTCCTTGACGGTGTGTGTGTGTGTGTGTGAGTTAACCTGACTCCGCCATATGGGGCTGTGTTCCCCCCTCCTGCTCCCATCTGGGAACTCTCAGGCAGACTTGATGCCCGGCCACAAAACGGCCTGGCCAATCAGCAGCAGCTTCTAGCAACTTCTAGCAGCAGCTTCTAGCTTCTACTAGCTGCTGCTGATTGGCCAGGCCGTTTTGTGAGCAACTTCGCTTCTAGCTGCTGCTGATTGGCCAGGCCGTTTTGTGGCCGGGCATCAAGTCTGCCTGAGAGTTCCCAGATGGGAGCAGGAGGGGGGAACCCAGTGTACTCTCTGCTGCCCCATCTGGCGGAGTCAGGTTATGTGTGAGTAGGCTAAATAAAAAAAACACCTAAAAACTGCCCCCCCTGAAATGAATGAATGAATGAATCCGGTTCAGTGTCGGAGAACGCCATCGCAGTCTTGACTCTTCATCCTCCTCCTCCTCCTCCTCATCTGATGCCAGTTCTAAATATATAAAAAGAAATAAACATTTTAGCTGTAGTCAGTGCACGCTACTATTACATGGCGTTTTACCCGGCTGCTGGCGATCAATGATTTTATTGTGCAGTGTCTTTGTGGGCCGAGTCGTGGCATGACAAATACAAATAGATGCTTGTATAAGTAGTATCACGATAAAATAATATGGCAACGTTAGAATGAAACACCAATGAGTGATCGGTGGTAATGTAGCTAGCTGCCCAGGGTATATCCAGCACCATTGCGTCGCAATCATCCAGCAACATTGGTACTGGCTATTGCCCGGGCTTGTGGCCCGGCCAATAGCCAGTACCATTTGTGCAGTGTTTGTTAGCAACTACTACTAGCCAACAGCCAGTGGAATGTGGTGACGTGATGGTGCTGGATATACGCTGGGCAGCTACATTACACGCGATCACTCATTGGTGGTGTCATTCTAACGTCGCCATATTATTTTATCGTGATACTAATTATACAAACATCTATTTGTATGCCACGATGCCACGATTCGGCCCACAAAGACACAGTACAATACATTCATTTGATCAGATGTTTTTGTTAGCTACGTCGATCACCTATAGTACCGACCCTTGTTATATATTCTCCGACTATGCGTGTCACGATGACTAAACCAGTTAGATCTATCCATATATGGTTCTACCACATCTATCTGATATCAGCACTAGGTCGGCTCGGGCCAAATATAGGGATCGTCTTACTAGACATGTCATATTAGGGCATTTTCGAATACAATAAAATTACCTTTTAGCGAAGGCATCAGCCTTGGTGGTAACTCCGGTGGGGAGAAGAAAAAACATTGCACACGTGTAATCCGCGAGGGTGGATGTTGCAGCCCGGCCAACGGTCTGGGACTGGAGAATGCCACTGGACACGGATGGATCATTTTTCAGATTGTTTTTTTTGCGGCGACTGCAAACCTGGCTGAAAAACTCTTCCTCCAGTGCCCACCTCGGAGGAGTCAACCAACCCCCCTGTTCACTGGGGGCTGGGCGTCAGTTTCCAATAGGAAAGCATACACGTGTGTCACGTGACACGGGAATTCTGGGAAATGTAGTTGATATTTATGCTCAATACTATATACAGAGGTGCGGACCGAATTAATATATTGGTATTAATAAAAAAAGAGAACTACGGAAAATCACGTACAGGGCAGAAAAGACTAATGCAAAACTCCACGTGTTTTCCAGTAGTAATCTGTCTAAGGGTTAATGCACTCTCAAAATTAAATCAAACCTCAAACACTCCCTCAATCACACACAGGAGTGTATTTGATGATTCATGACAGATCAGTGACCTTGACTCACTGATGACACATCAAGCCACACGTCCATCTTTGTAGTTTTTGTTATACGCATCGACACAAACAAATAAATAAATGAATGTGTGTAAAAGCAACTAAATTGAGTAAAACAGTGCTATCACGGTATCCCAGCATCACACTTTGATGGTGCGCAAATTTGTGTGCAAAACAATAGCACTATCCACAGTCTCGTCGTGAGCTTGCAGATCTGTCATTTTTCACTATTTTATTTTAAATAATCCCATTCGTTAAATCATAATCGAGGCAAAGGTTTGTGTTACTGATTCGAAGTGGTCTCCCGCGGTCCGTCCTACCACACGGCTCATCGATGTACGTAACATTCCATCAGAGCTCAGGGAATTAAAGGATATTTTGCGCTGCCATGATTCTCCCCTTCATCAGTCAATAACCTAGGGCAGGGGTCCTTGAGGGGGTTCCAGGTGGTCCCGCATACGGGTCCATTTGGTTTCATGTTACACTCTCAAGAGTTAAATTATTGTTAAGCATCTGCATTACTTAATTTACCAGAAGTCTATACTAGCCATAGCCTGTTATCTCTCCTAATGGTACCAACATCAATACAGCATGGAAATGTGGACAAAGTCTTATCCAACGACAACAAAATATTGAGGCTTAAATTGAGGCTAAACGTCGTCAAATGGTGGTCCGTGACTCAACTGCCGAATAACTAATGGACCTCGATATGAAAAGGGTTGAAAACCACTGCTCTAGGGACTTGTTTTTCATGACTATAATTATAATAATAATAGAGTGTAGTTTGTATATATATATATATATATATATATATATATATATATATACACACACAAACTACACTCTACACATGAAAGATGGAACAACTATGGAAGCATAAAAGCTGTTTCGTTTACAATGTAGGAATTTAGACGCTCTTAATCCAGAGCGATTTACAGTGAAGCAAGAACAACACCATTGGTAATAAATAATAAATACATCTAATCCATAGAAACAGTCATCTTACTCATCTAGGATCATCAGTGAACCCAGAACCTGAATCTGACAGTAGAATATCCACATACACTGAAACCTGCCATCTGTCCACATTTAGCAAGCCATCTAAAAAATGACATATTTTATCCTATTTTAGAATTCACACAGACATTACTTTAGTCCATGTTCCAAATCTTTTATCATTATTACTATTATCATTATTACATTGTTGGGAGAAGATGGAGGTTCCCCAGTGAATTTGATTGATTGATTGAAGAATTTATTAACAGTTTGCAGAATTACAGTACATTTCAAGCACAAACTCAATACAAAGGCTGTTAACTGTGAGTGGACGACCCAATTAAGCATTACACTTGTTTCCAACAGGGTCCACCATGTTCAAATCATCAAAACATTTAGAGACGTACAAATAGACACTTCTATAGACAGAACAGGAATTCATCAAAAAAGAATTCATCAAAAAGGAGGTAAAAAGGGAAAAGAAAAA
The DNA here is from genome assembly GCF_951216825.1 of Electrona antarctica. Lineage (NCBI taxonomy): Eukaryota > Metazoa > Chordata > Actinopteri > Myctophiformes > Myctophidae > Electrona > Electrona antarctica. Next base: position 50,445,944 of record NC_136794.1, read on the forward strand.
TATACAGTGAGGGGAAAAAAAGGGGGGGGCGGGGGGGGGGGATTCACGTTCAGCTCCGTTAAATTGTTTGTTTTCCTTGGAGGAGCTGCGTTGGGTCCCCAAGTCGGCTCCGTGGCCGTACCTTGAGTTGGCTGTGTGGCCGTGACCATCTCTTGTGTTGTCCTTGCGTTGGGTCCCCAAGTTGGCTCAGTGGCCATACCTTGAGTTGGCTGTGTGGCCGCGACCGTCTCTTGTGTTGTCATTGCGTTCGTGTTTGAGGGATTCCGATTTTACAGGGGCCAGTTTCGAATTGCAGCCGTCCGTAGGTGCCCTTTGAGAGCGGTTTTGAAAGAGTCAAGGGATTCGCATGTCTTAATGACAGTTGGTAGGGCGTTCCACATTTTAGTGGCATAGGAGCGAAAAGAATTTAGTCCCTTGTTTGTGCCGAATCTGGGTTGTACATGGTTCGTTGCACTCCCTCTGGTGTTGTGGGTGTGGACTTCGTTAACATTAAGGAAGTATCTAGACAGGTACATGGGTATCTTGGTGGTGTATCGAATCTTGTGGACCAGACCCATTGCAAGATGCTGTACTCTGTCGTCGACCCTAAGCCATTCCAGCCTGTCGAAGTGGGCAGGGGTGAGGTGGGTTCGGGGGGCTAGATCAAGTAGGAGCCTGACCAGTTTGTTTTGAGAAGTCTGGAGCCTGGTTTTAAGGGCCTTTGAGGTGCTGTGGTACCAGGAGGTGCATGCATAGTCAAAGAAACCCTGTACAAGGGCTCCTGTTAAGGTCTTCAAGGTGTTTTTGTTGACCAGTGAGGAGATCCTGTAGAGGAATCTTGTTCTATGGTTGACTTTTTTGATTACGTTGGTGGCCATTTTATCACCGGAAAGATTAGCCTCCAGGATGGAACCTAGGTAGGTAATTTCATCTTTACGTGTGATAACATTGTCACCCACTCTAACCAAGAAGCCATTTGCCTTGCTGAGATTACTAATAGAGCCAAAGAGAATGGATTCAGTTTTTCCCAGGTGTAAAGATAGTTTGTTATCAGCGAGCCAGGTGCAGATTCTACCGAGTTCAGAGCTGAGGGCATTTTCAACCTGCAGTTTGTCCCTGTCCGAGACCAGCAGTGCTGAGTCATCTGCGAACAGGAACAAGTTGCAGTCACAGGCTGAAGTCATGTCATTTACATATATTAGGAACAGTAGAGGCCCTAGTATGCTTCCTTGTGGAACGCCACAGCTCACTGGGAGGGGGGGGGACAGTGTTCCGTTCACTTCCACCATCTGTTCTCTCCCCTCCAGGTAGGATTGCATCCAGCTCAGAATGTGTACATGTGTGTCCGCTCGTCCAGGCTGTGTGTCCAATAAATGATAACAATAATAATAACAATGAGAGCAGAAGGTCAACGATGGTAAACAACACCATCAGCTGTTAGCCGCTATGCTAACGTTAGCACACACACACACACACACACACACACACACACACACACACACACACACACACACACACACACACACACACACACACACACACACACACACACACACACACACACACACACTTCTGAGTTCTTACCGCCAAGAAAGTGTAATCTGCGGATGTGGAATGTAGTGGGAACTGAGATGACAACAGAATAGACAATGAATGGAGACGGAAACACATGAAGGAGATGGAAACACATGAAGGAATGAGATGGAAACACAGCAGAGAGACAATGAATGGAGACGGAAACACAGGAATGAGATGGAAACACAGCAGAGAGACAATGAATGTACCCCTCTATCACACAGAACTATGTTTTTTGTGTCCATATCACTACGCCCAAAAAATAGTTCCATGTGATAGAGGGGTCTAAGTTGAACGAAAGTCGCGCTAATATTTTAGAAATAGGTCAACAATACAAATTACGTTTTGTGGATTAATTTACTTTTACTGCGTGGCCCCAGTGCCCCCCACAAAATGACCGGAACTACTTAATATTGACCAAAACCAGAGCAGAACTCCCACCATGGGACTCGGGCAATCAATTAATACAGTTGCAACCACTATATTAATGGCAAGTATTTCATACAACTTAAGTTCAAAAAATCTGAACTATCCCTTTAAGCAAGAACACATGGTGATACTACATCACATACATAAATAGTCATCAAGGACCTTAAGTAAACTAAGAACCTAACATCCGTCTAACAGGAGAATGTTCTGTACAGAATGTATAGAATGCTACTGTATGTCTACACAATATGCATCTAAATTACATATTAGCCTTTGATGCCTGCAAGGTCATGGAGGGTACGGCAAGTGATGTGGGCTTAGGTGGAGTCTGACGAGGTGGGTTTCAGACTATATATACTATAAACTATATACTGTCAGCTCAATATATACTATAAACTATATACTATCTACTGTCAGCTCACTATCTAATATATACTATAAACTATATACTATCTACTGTCAGCTCACTATCTAATATATACTATAAACTATATACTATCTACTGTCAGCTCACTATCTAATATATACTATAAACTATATACTATCTACTGTCAGCTCACTATCTAATATATACTATAAACTATATACTATCTACTGTCAGCTCACTATCTAATATATACTATAAACTATAAACTATCTACTGTCAGCTCACTATCTAATATATACTATAAACTATATACTATCTACTGTCAGCTCACTACCTAATATATACTATAAACTATATACTATCTACTGTCAGCTCACTATCTAATATATACTATAAACTATATACTGTCTACTGTCAGCTCACTATCTAATATATACTATAAACTATATACTGTCTACTGTCAGCTCACTATCTAATATATACTATAAACTATAAACTGTCTACTGTCAGCTCACTATCTAATATATACTATAAACTATATACTATCTACTGTCAGCTCACTACCTAATATATACTATAAACTATATACTATCTACTGTCAGCTCACTATCTAATATATACTATAAACTATATACTATCTACTGTCAGATCACTATCTAATATATACTATAAACTATCTACTGTCAGCTCACTATCTAATATATACTATAAACTATATACTGTCTACTGTCAGCTCACTATCTAATATATACTATAAACTATATACTATCTACTGTCAGCTCACTATCTAATATATACTATAAACTATATACTATCTACTGTCAGCTCACTATCTAATATATACTATAAACTATATACTGTCTACTGTCAGCTCACTATCTAATATATACTATATACTATCTACTGTCAGCTCACTATCTAATATATACTATAAACTATATACTATCTACTGTCAGCTCACTATCTAATATATACTATAAACTATATACTATCTACTGTCAGCTCACTATCTAATATATACTATAAACTATATACTGTCTACTGTCAGCTCACTATCTAATATATACTATAAACTATCTACTGTCAGCTCACTATCTAATATATACTATAAACTATATACTGTCTACTGTCAGCTCACTATCTAATATATACTATAAACTATATACTATCTACTGTCAGCTCACTATCTAATATATACTATAAACTATATACTATCTACTGTCAGCTCACTATCTAATATATACTATAAACTATAAACTATCTACTGTCAGCTCACTATCTAATATATACTATAAACTATATACTATCTACTGTCAGCTCACTATCTAATATATACTATAAACTATATACTATCTACTGTCAGCTCACTATCTAATATATACTATAAACTATATACTATCTACTGTCAGCTCACTATCTAATATATACTATAAACTATAAACTATCTACTGTCAGCTCACTATCTAATATATACTATATACTATAAACTATATACTGTCAGCTCACTATCTAATATATACTATAAACTATATACTATCTACTGTCAGCTCACTATCTAATATATACTATAAACTATAAACTATCAGCTCACTATCTAATATATACTATATACTATAAACTATATACTGTCAGCTCACTATCTAATATATACTATAAACTATATACTGTCAGCTCACTATATCAACAGGGCTGTATTAGTTACCGTTGTTCCAGTGAAAGCAATGAATCTTTTCCAACACTGTTCAACAGAATGGACAGAATGGACAATGACATGAATACATGATTGATCGGGAGATATCTCTCACACGCACACGCACACGCACACGCACACGCACGCACACGCACACGCACACGCACACACACACACACACTTACCTTCCAGGGCATATTTCATGTCTTGAGCGAACAGTGCCCACATGACCTCAGCGCTGACCGCGGCCACGCTGAGTTCTCCTGGGAACCTGAACAGAGACACACAGGTGTTACGGTCAGGTCGTCACACAGGTGTTAAGGTCAGGTCGTCACACAGGTGTTAAGGTCAGGTCGTCACACAGGTGTTACGGTCAGGTCGTTACACAGGTGTTACGGTCAGGTCGTCACACAGGTGTTAAGGTCAGGTCGTCACACAGGTGTTAAGGTCAGGTCGCCACACAGGTGTTAAGGTCAGGTCGTCACACAGGTGTTACGGTCAGGTCGTCACACAGGTGTTAAGGTCAGGTCGTCACACAGGTGTTACGGTCAGGTCGTCACACAGGTGTTAAGGTGAGGTCGTCACACAGGTGTTAAGGTGAGGTCGTCACACAGGTGTTAAGGTCAGGTCGTCACACAGGTGTTAAGGTCAGGTCGTCACACAGGTGTTAAGGTCAGGTCGTCACACAGGTGTTAAGGTCAGGTCGTCACACAGGTGTTAAGGTGAGGTCGTCACACAGGTGTTAAGGTGAGGTCGTCACACAGGTGTTACGGTCAGGTCGTCACACAGGTGTTAAGGTGAGGTCGTCACACAGGTGTTAAGGTCAGGTCGTCACACAGGTGTTACGGTCAGGTCGTCACACAGGTGTTAAGGTGAGGTCGTCACACAGGTGTTAAGGTCAGGTCGTCACACAGGTGTTAAGGTGAGGTCGTCACACAGGTGTTAAGGTCAGGTCGTCACACAGGTGTTAAGGTCAGGTCGTCACACAGGTGTTAAGGTCTGGTCGTCACACAGGTGTTAAGGTCAGGTCGTCACACAGGTGTTACGGTCAGGTCGTCACACAGGTGTTAAGGTGAGGTCGTCACACAGGTGTTAAGGTCAGGTCGTCACACAGGTGTTAAGGTCAGGTCGTCACACAGGTGTTACGGTCAGGTCGTCACACAGGTGTTAAGGTGAGGTCGTCACACAGGTGTTAAGGTCAGGTCGTCACACAGGTGTTAAGGTCAGGTCGTCACACAGGTGTTAAGGTCAGGTCGTCACACAGGTGTTAACACTCCGATATCCCAGGGTTATTTAATCCATTCAATCATTTGCGCATTGAATTAATGAACATCGAATGTTGCACAACAGGTGCTCCCAGCGATGCGATCGGCTTTGATATCAATAACCTCCGTATTGATAAAACTTCGTCCTGGGCGCTGCAGGGTGTTACTAATTGAAAGGACGATGAGGTCAGCATGCAACCAAGTGTAAAATGACTTATACTGGATCTCTTGTCCACTAGTCCCTTCCTAACAATTTAGTCTAGTTTTTATTTGTTGACGAAATTGTCAGTATATTTAGTCTTAGTTGTAGTCATCATAGCTTAGGGTTAGGGTTAGTTTTCGTCAGTGAAAAAAGGTAGTCGATGAACATTTTTCGTCATAGTTTTAGTCGACGAAAACAACACTGGTTATGACTGGTTATGACTGGTTATGACTGGTTATGACTGGTTATGACAGCACTAACTGGTTGATGACGGGGGTGTAGTTGTTCTTGTCCTCCTCTATGATGGACACGATGAGGGTGATGAGTTTGGGCCAGAAGTCCAGGTTCTGGATGCTGGGTCCCTGTTCCTCTGGCTGGACCTCCTCCTTCTTCACCTCCTCCTCCTCCTCCTCCTCTGACTCCGACTCCTCCCCCTCGTTATCCTCCTCACCGCTCCCCTCCCCCTCCCCCTCCCCCTCCCCCTTCTCCTTCTTCTCCTTCTTTTTCTTCTTCTCCTTTTTCTCCTTCTTTGGCTCAACCTGTGGAACATGAGGGGATGAAGGGGAACATGTTTTAGTTCAAACTGCTAATGGAAATCTGCAAGAACGCCTGTCGTCGCCGGTCGCCCTTGCAGCAACGCAGGCAGGCGTTGCTGCAAGGGCGAGCCGCCCCGCGTCCGAAACGGTCAAGAAATGACAGAGTTAAGGTGGTTGAACTGGACGCGTTTTTCGGAAAACCGATGGAGAAACGCCGCTAAAAATCCGAAAAACGTGCTCGGTGTGTGGAGAGCTTTACCGTGTGGGAGTCCCCGGGGGGTCCCTGGAACATCACCGTGCTCGGTGTGTGGGGACCGTTACCGTAGTCCCCGGGGGGTCCCTGGAACATCCACGTGCTCGGTGTGTGGGGACCGTTACCGTAGTCCCCGGGGGGTCCCTGGAACATCCACGTGCTCAGTGTGTGGGGACCGTTACCGTAGTCCCCGGGGGGTCCCTGGAACATCCAGACCACCAGGAATGCACGTGCCCAGGGGCCCGGGCCGGGCCGGTTTCGGCGAGCCAACCCCGCGTCCAAAACGCTTGGTGGTGAAAATATGCTTTTTCCGTGCTCAGACCCAGGGACACAGCCAGCCAGGGACACACATAGCTGTCCATAGGAGTGGATGCACCACTCCAAAATAATACCGGGGTTTTCTCAGTGCCACCTAGAGCGACTCCGAGACGCACGCCAATGTATTGCAATGATAGCCATGATTGCGCGGTACAGTGGATGAGCGGTGCAGTGGACGAGCGGTACAGCGGTACAGTGGATGAGTGGGAGCGTGCGACAGTGGCGTCCACGGATAGACACTAGGGGGTGCTAGAGCACCTGCCCTTTTCCCTCTGTACAGTATTGTGGACCATGGTGACATTGATCAATTCTTGATAAAAAAGCTTCTAATATATTATTTAGGCCCCAAAATCTTTAAATCTCACACTATTAAGGCAACCAAATGTCTGTGCACGCCACTGGCGCATGATGACATTCAGACGGTCACACCACCGCACGGGACGCACGTTTAAGACGACTGCCTCTGGACGTGACTCCATTACCCTGATTGGATGTCTAGTAGTAATGTCCACTCGCTGGAGGAATGGAGGATGTGCTGCCAAATGTGGATTTGTTGTGGCCGAGAGTTCAAATCTAATCTGGGAGAAAGGAAATGTGGATCTACACATAAGTCTCCCTCTCAGCTGTCCTACTGTCTGTCTCTCTCCTACACTGTCTCCCTCTCAGCTGTCCTACTGTTTGTCTCTCCTACACTGTCTGTCTCTCAGCTGTCCTACTGTCTGTCTCTCTCCTACACTGTCTCCCTCTCAGCTGTCCTACTGTCTGTCTCTCCTACACTGTCTGTCTCTCAGCTGTCCTACTGTCTGTCTCTCACTGTCTCCCTCTCAGCTGTCCTACTGTCTGTCTCTCTCCTACACTGTCTCCCTCTCAGCTGTCCTACTGTCTGTCTCTCTCCTACACTGTCTCCCTCTCAGCTGTCCTACCGTCTGTCTCTCTCCTACACTGTCTCCCTCTCAGCTGTCCTACTGTCTGTCTCTCTCCTACACTGTCTCCCTCTCAGCTGTCCTACTGTCTGTCTCTCTCCTACACTGTCTCCCTCTCAGCTGTCCTACTGTCTGTCTCTCCTACACTGTCTCCCTCTCAGCTGTCCTACTGTCTGTCTCTCCTACACTGTCTCCCTCTCAGCTGTCCTACTGTCTGTCTCTCTCCTACACTGTCTCCCTCTCAGCTGTCCTACTGTCTGTCTCTATCCTACACTGTCTCCCTCTCAGCTGTCCTACTGTCTGTCTCTCTCCTACACTGTCTGTCTCTCAGCTGTCCTACTGTCTGTCTGTCTTACACTGTCTCCCTCTCAGCTGTCCTACTGTCTGTCTCTCACTGTCTCCCTCTCAGCTGTCCTACTGTCTGTCTCTCCTACACTGTCTCCCTCTCAGCTGTCCTACTGTCTGTCTCTCCTACACTGTCTCCCTCTTAGCTGTCCTACTGTCTGTCTCTCCTACACTGTCTCCCTCTCAGCTGTCCTCTTGTCTGTCTCTCCTACACTGTCTCCCTCTCAGCTGTCCTACTGTCTGTCTCTCTCCTACACTGTCTCCCTCTCAGCTGTCCTACTGTCTGTCTCTCACTGTCTCCCTCTCAGCTGTCCTACTGTCTGTCTCTCTCCTACACTGTCTCCCTCTCAGCTGTCCTACTGTCTCTCCTACACTGTCTCCCTCTCAGCTGTCCTGTCTGTCTGTCTCTCACTGTCTCCCTCTCAACTGTCCTACTGTCTCTCCTACACTGTCTCCCTCTCAGCTGTCCTACTGTCTGTCTCTCACTGTCTCCCTCTCAGCTGTCCTACTGTCTGTCTCTCCTACACTGTCTCCCTCTCAGCTGTCCTACTGTCTGTCTCTCTCCTACACTGTCTCCCTCTCAGCTGTCCTACTGTCTGTCTCTCACTGTCTCCCTCTCAGCTGTCCTACTGTCTGTCTCTCTCCTACACTGTCTCCCTCTCAGCTGTCCTACTGTCTCTCCTACACTGTCTCCCTCTCAGCTGTCCTACTGTCTGTCTCTCACTGTCTCCCTCTCAACTGTCCTACTGTCTCTCCTACACTGTCTCCCTCTCAGCTGTCCTACTGTCTGTCTCTCACTGTCTCCCTCTCAACTGTCCTACTGTCTCTCCTACACTGTCTCCCTCTCAGCTGTCCTACTGTCTGTCTCTCCTACACTGTCTCCCTCTAAGCTGTCCTACTGTCTGTCTCTCACTGTCTCCCTCTCAGCTGTCCTACTGTCTGTCTCTCTCCTACACTGTCTCCCTCTCAGCTGTCCTACTGTCTCTCCTACACTGTCTCCCTCTCAGCTGTCCTACTGTCTCTCTTACACTGTCTCCCTCTCAGCTGTCCTACTGTCTGTCTCTCACTGTCTCCCTCTCAGCTGTCCTACTGTCTGTCTCTCCTACACTGTCTCCCTCTCAGCTGTCCTACTGTCTGTCTCTCCTACACTGTCTCCCTCTTAGCTGTCCTACTGTCTGTCTGTCCTACACTGTCTCCCTCTCAGCTGTCCTACTGTCTGTCTGTCCTACACTGTCTCCCTCTCAGCTGTCCTACTGTCTGTCTGTCCTACACTGTCTCCCTCTCAGCTGTCCTACTGTCTGTCTCTCCTATACACTGTCTCCCTCTCAGCTGTCCTACTGTCTGTCTCTCCTATACACTGTCTCCCTCTCAGCTGTCCTACTGTCTGTCTGTCCTACACTGTCTCCCTCTCAGCTGTCCTACTGTCTGTCTCTCTCCTACACTGTCTCCCTCTCAGCTGTCCTACCGTCTGTCTCTCTCCTACACTGTCTCCCTCTCAGCTGTCCTACCGTCTGTCTCTCTCCTACACTGTCTCCCTCTCAGCTGTCCTACTGTCTGTCTCTCCTACACTGTCTCCCTCTCAGCTGTCCTACTGTCTGTCTCTCCTACACTGTCTCCCTCTCAGCTGTCCTACTGTCTCTCCTACACTGTCTCCCTCTCAGCTGTCCTACTGTCTGTCTCTCCTATACACTGTCTCCCTCTCAGCTGTCCTACTGTCTGTCTGTCCTACACTGTCTCCCTCTCAGCTGTCCTACTGTCTGTCTGTCCTACACTGTCTCTCTATCAGCTGTCCTACTGTCTGTCTCTCCTACATTGTCTCCCTCTCAGCTGTCCTACTGTCTGTCTCTCTCCTACACTGTCTCCATCTAGGCTGTCCTACTGTCTGTCTCTCCTACACTGTCTCCCACTCAGCTGTCCTACTGTCTGTCTCTCCTACACTGTCTCCCTCTCAGCTGTCCTACTGTCTGTCTCTCACTGTCTCCCTCTCAGCTGTCCTACTGTCTCTCCTACACTGTCTCCCTCTCAGCTGTCCTACTGTCTGTCTCTCCTACACTGTATCCCTCTCAGCTGTCCTACTGTCTGTCTCTCCTATACACTGTCTCCCTCTCAGCTGTCCTACTGTCTGTCTCTCCTATACACTGTCTCCCTCTCAGCTGTCCTACTGTCTGTCTCTCCTACACTTTCTCTCTCTCAGCTGTCCTACTGTCTGTCTCTCCTACACTGTCTCCCTCTCAGCTGTCCTACTGTCTGTCTCTCCTACACTGTCTCCCTCTCAGCTGTCCTACTGTCTGTCTCTCTCCTACACTGTCTCACTCTCAGCTGTCCTACTG